>NC_007285.2:395000-695000 GCF_000002725.2 Leishmania major strain Friedlin | reverse complement strand
AGACGAACAACAACAAAGAACACTTGCACAGTGCTACACATAACCATACACACACACACACACACACACACACACACATACACACACAAACATGTGCGTGAACGCAATGCACACGACATAAAAGTGACAGAGATGAAAAAAAAAACGAGAGGCGCAGGAAGATAAAACGCAAACGGGGATTATTTGACACCCCCAAATCCGGCAGGGTCTCCCCTTCTAAAAAAAAAAGAAATACCCTCCAAAACGAAGGTCTCAAAGACAAAAACAGCAAGAAAATCCAAAAAGTAAAACGAAGAGGGAGGAGGAGAAACTCTGCTGCTGCTGTTGTTGTTTTGTTATTGACGTTATCTTTCTCAGAGGGTGGCGTACAAACGGTGACGATAGGGAAAGGGGAAGAGCGAGAGGGCGGGGGCAGGAGGAGGAGGAAGGCGGAGGAGAAGACCCGGAGTGGGGGGTGGGAGGGGTGAGGTGCAGGGAAAACAGGATCAAACATCTGAGGAGAAAGAACAACAAAGATGTAAAACAAAAAGTACAGAAGGCGGGAGGGAGCCGAACGAAAAACAACCAAAAAAAATAAAAGAGAAGGGGAAGCACGTTTTTGTTGCAGAAAGATGACCCCGTGCATGAAAGGTGTATGTGTGTGTGCGGGCTGGAGAGGGTGGGGACGCGGCAACAACAAAAAAACAAAAAGCAAGAGAGGTTCAGAAAAAAAGACACAGAGGAAGGGGGAAACGAGAAAAACGCACATCTCACCCACTTTATGCCCGGCATTTCTGCATTGCTCATGAAGAAGTACAACAAAACAAAGCAACAGACAGAAAGGGGACGACGTGTCTGTGTGTACTTGTGCACGTGCGTACGCGTGTTGATAGCACAGCTATTCCTGGCGAGTGCGCGGAGGAGAAGCGATAGGGAAACAAGCTCCAAGTAGCAACAGACACGCATGGAATGGAGAACAACACCGAAGGAACGACAAAAGAAAGAAGCACCAGCACGTGAACAGGAGAGCATCAGCACATCCAGGTAAACTCCTAATGTGAAGAACAGCAGCACGAACAAGAACGAAAGAAAAAAAACGCGACAGAGATGTGACCGCGGGAGAGGAGACGATCTCACTTTCGTCTTTTTTCGAAAAAACAAAAAAATGGTATGCTTTTCCCTCTTCCTCTGCCGCCGCTGTTGCCCCCCGTTGTGTACTTCATCCAGACACCCACGTTTGTGCGCGTACGCAGCTGCTCTCCTTTCGTCCCCTTTCTATGACCCTCGCATCATCATCTCTTTGTCCGCTTGTCGGGCGGCATCTCTCTCTCCCTCGCGAGCACGGGTGCAATTCTATTGCGCGTGCGCATTGCTTGGGGCCATGCTCCGAGCACTTGGCCAGCGGACAGCGCTACCATCGGCTTAAGAGGGAGGAGGGGAAGTCAGCTGAGGTGAAAAGGAGATGTAAGCGGCAGGTACAGGTGCATGGGCGCCCAGTGACTAGAAGGCGAGGCTCACCTTGGAGTGCAGCAGTGAGAGGCACACATAGAGAGGAAGGCTAAACAAACAGAAGAGGACAAACGAGAAGGCCGACTCTTTGCCTTCACGCGCCACCTCGAATGAGCCAGAATAGTTGTGGGAGTGAGTGGGTGAGTGGATAGAAACGGAAAAAAAAACGACGGAGACGTGGGAAGGAGGAGGGGAAAACAAAAAGCAAAGCCGAAAAAGAAAAAAAAATAAAACGGCATACAAAAAGGGAGGCGACGTCAACGGCACACACAGCACACACACACACACACACACACGCATTATATATCGCGGAACAACAAAAAAATAGCTGCTAGGTAATAGCAGAGGAAAAGAGGTCGCGTGCGGATAGAGCATGAGGGAAGGGGGAGTGCGAGGGATGCTGCTCTCTCGCGAGTCATTGGCACCATCATCCACAGAAGAAAGTGACACACATACGAAAACACACGAGCAGCGAGCACCCCCGTTTTCGTTTTTGGCTGGTTGTCGCGTCCGTTGGCTCACTTTTCCCTTCGTCGAGTTCGAATCCGTCTTCCGTGAAAGAGAAAAAAGGAGAAGAGGAGAGCCACACAGTCAACAGATGTGGGGGTGCACCTGTGCGGTTGAGAGCGTGGCGTACAGGAGAAGAGGGGGGAGGAGAGAAAGATTGAAAGAGGAGGCAAACGTGAAAATAGGAAGAGGGAAGGCGAAAATACACACCAAAGAAAATAAAAACAGATAGAGCGAGTGAAAGAGACATGATTTGTGTGCGTGTGTGTGTGTGTGTGTTTGCAGTGCGAGGGAGGGAGTGTGATGGCGCAAGGACAGAAACAGGCCAAGAAGCAGATACCATTACCCGTACTCACACTCCTCACATGCGCACTCTCTGTGAACGGGGTCACGAAATGGGAAAGTAGTGCGTTTAGGGTTTCGGTGGACCCGCACACTTTACGGACAGAGGGAGCACCTGTCGAGAGAAGACGAAGCACTCGATCGGCGGAAAAAGAAAAGGGAAAGCGACGACGAGATGCAGGCGCAGTTTTAGACATGAGTGAACAGAGAGATGGTTTGTGGGGTACACTCTATTCGTGTGCTTTCAGAGTACACGTAACTCGGCGCGCGCGAGCTCACTCAGGAAAAAACGAACACCGCACGCACGCACGCACTGGCAAAGAAATACAAACAGGGCACAACCATGCCATGGACAAGGAGTGGCATGGGCAAATTCGTACACAAACACAGAGCGAGAGCGCTAAAACAAAACTGAGAAGAGAAAGAGCGAATATCGTCAACCCTCCTTCTTTTCCTCCACCAAGAAGCCGCTGCGCAGCGCGACTAAAATCATTTGTCAGCTCAAACAAATAAGTGAGATGAGGGAGGAGGGAAAAGGGACGAGCAAGGCCAGGAAAGGAAGAGACCGAAACGAAAAAAAAAGGGGGGGGGGCGGGAGCAACGGGCAAAATTGCAAGGGCAAGATAGATAGGGAAGAAGAGTGTGCGGGAGAGTGGGAGAGAGGGTTGGGCAATACAGATAAAAGTGTCATAAAACACACAAAAATGTAACGAAGAGAAAAAGATCGAGAGGACAGAAACAAACCAACAACAACGACAACAAAACGAAAGAAACAGCAACGAAGAGTGAGACAAAACGTGGACAATGAAAGTCTTCACGACGATGACGGCAAACGAAAATGAGTAAAGCAAACCAAAGAAAAAGGACAAGTCAAAGAGAGAACAGGAGATCGAGATGGAAAACAAAGTCAATAGGAAAGACGATCCCGACTCATTCGCTTTTTCCGAATTTGTACGCTTACGTCTCCGACCTCCGCGGCTCTCGCCCAGCGGCGGCAAGGTGCATGTCAAGAGAGAGAGGTGTGGGGGAGGGGTGGGCAGAGGCTGAGGTAGCGCAGAGAGCGGTTATCATGCATTAGAAATTGTGATTGCACAACACATACACCTGTTGAAGGATGGAGAATAGAGAGATGGGAGTTGGCAGAACGTGGAGACAGGGGGCCATCTCGCACAAGAAACACACATACCCTTGCACAACGGCTGCAAACAAACAAACAATAAAAATGTGTGAGAAGGAAAAGGGAAAAGCACAGAGTAGCAGGAGGTAGGGCGCTCAGCATGCGTATTTTGTAGACAAGAGTTGTCAGAGCACCAACACACACACATACAGACATACACATACACAGAAAACTGTACGACCAGATTACAGCGGGGGAGGGAGGGAGGGAGGGAGGGGGAGGGGGAGAAAGAAAACAACGGATTATGTAAAACAGAGCCAAAAAAAACGTAATGGAATACGCAGGCGCACGTATAAAACAACCAAAGGCAACAGGGATAGCCGGAAAAAAAAATGGAAAAACAAAAGGCGACATCGACGTGGACGAAAGAAGAGCGCACACGTATGCACGCACACACAGAGAAAGGAGGGCAAGATAGACCAACGATACTTGAAGGGGTGGCCGTGGCGGTGTGTACGTGCGTGCAGGTGGAGAGAGGGCCACGGCAAAGACGAGGGAGGAGCAGAGGAAAACATGGTAACACAATGAAAAGCAAGAGAGAGAAACGATGCAGGAGAAGGGAAGCATATACACACAGCAGAAAACAGGAGCACGAAAAGCAGCAGCAAAAAAATACACGAGTCGGTTGACCATTGCCGAGAGCGCGCGCGCGTTAAGAAAAACGGAAAAGGAGAACTGGGAGATGCAGATAGGTAAGAGAGAGAAAAAGAAGGCGTGTACATGGCTGACTTGAGTGTGCGTGTGTCTACCCTTCTGTGTTTCTCGCTATGAAGGCCATATCTATCTGCGCGTTCAACTGCACGCATCCCCTCCCCTTTGAAAAAAGGAAAAGACAGGAAAATACGAGTGACAGAAGGTCGTTGGTGTCGGCTCTATCGCCTCTCCGACCCCCGGGGAGGGGGGGGTGGAGGCACAGAAGCACATAATACATCCACGTACACAAAACACACACACACACACACACACACATACACAAGGACAACGGGTAATACACAGGCCCAAGTATTCACACCCTTGCATTTCTTTTTGCCTTCTGGTGTCGTTCAATTTCTTATTCGTGTTACGCGCGAGGTGGTGGTGGTGGTGGTGGTGGGTAGAGAGCGAGAAGGCAAGCAATCGGCATCAACGGGATTCGCGTAAACGCGTACACGCACACTCATGCAAGACAGACGAGATACACTCTCTGATAAAGGCCTAAACACACTCGAAATGGAGAAGTGCTCAAAAAAAAAAAACAACAACAGTAACCATTTCGACGTGAAAAAAAAGCGAGAGAAAGAGAGAGAGAGAGGAGGACGAGACCCCGAGAACAACAGGTGGTCCACCAAAGAGAAGGAGCGGGAGATAGGAACGGAGGAGTAGGAGGGCAACAGAGAGAAACGGAACAAACAAAGCAGGGCCAAACCTACGAAAGCGAAGAAAACGAAGGACAATAAAAAGGTGGTACAGGCGGGCAGACAGCAGTCCTCATTCAATGAGACGTTACAGCAAAATGACGAGAAACTCAAGCGAAGTTTTTTTTTTGGTGTGAAATATGAAGTCGCACGCGCACACACATACATGTACACAAACGCGAACACATGCCCACAAAGAGAGAAACGAAAAACACGCCTACAGCGAGATCGACCAAGTGGTACTACAACTCACAGCTGGTTTTATTGCTGCTCTGTGTGAGCGTGTTCCTTGTCTGCTTCTTGTGCGCACTAAGCGCACTGTACCTGCGTTTTCCTTTTTTGTCTGCTTGTCATCGCCCCCTCTCCTCGACGCCGCCTGGGAGAAGAAACAAACACGGAAATGGAGGGCACGCACACTCAGGCACACATCAACACGAGCGCCCGCTAAGAAAGCCACACATGCACCGAGGAGTAGAAAAAGGGAGAGCAATGAGCTTGAAGCGCTGAAGGTGATCAAGGAACACACAGAAACACACACACACACACACACACACACACACACACACACACAGGAAAAAGAGAGAGAGAGAGAGAGCATGTGGAAGAGAGGCATGAAAAAGCAATGAAGAAAAAGACAAACAGAGAGCGTGTCGACAAGTGGTGGTGCAGGAAAGAAACACCAATCAAAACATGGTGTATGAAGTGCTGGCGAGTAACATATGTGAGAGAAGGGAGAGGAAAAAGGAACATGTAGAGACCGCCCGCGCTCACGTACACATACTCGGCGAGGGGTCTTCAAAGAAGAGTGTGACAGGTAAGGCGCCTCTTTCCCCTCTTTTTTTGCGAGATCTTTGAAAGTGCTTTCGCTCTTTCAACTTCATTCGCGTCCACGACGTCGTCTTTCGCTTCACAGACTCACCTCCTGGCAGTGGGCAGCCTCACTGCCTCCACCCTCTCCCCCTTTCAACCCTTTCTGCTTTACCGAGTTGCACATCACGATTCTTTCAGGTTTGGGTATGTGTCTGTGCGAGCGCCTCCGTGTTGCGAAATAGACAAGAAGTGAACCAAGAGGGAGAGAGAGAGATACGGTAGAGGTGTGGAAGAGCAAAAATGGCATTGCCGGAGGTGGCGTGTGTCGGAAGCACGTACACACATAGACGACGAAAAAAGGGTACAGAGGCCCAGAGAAAGGGAGGGGGTGTAGGTGACTGAGCCTCATCCTTTCAAAAGATTCAACGAGAAAGAAAAGGGTGCAGAGAACGCCGGCCTGCGCGGAGAAAGTGAGAGTTGAGACAAACAAAAAGAATCTGATGACAGCTACCTCGTAAAAGAGTCAATTAACAAGCGTGCCAACTGTTGCGTAGAGGAAGACGCGCGAAAAGTCAGAACCGAAGGAAAATAAAACTCAGACGGGAACAGCAAGTCGCACATACTCACTATTACACACATAAAAGGGGATGGAGAAATATAAGGACGGTAATAATAGAAATAAGGTAGGCGGACCACTTACGCGTCGAAATTCTCTCTTGACCAGCGTGCTCTCACCCACGCACGGCCACGTGTTTCTGCTGCTTCGAACAAACAACATAGCAGAAAAGAAGGCGCCGCGTCTACAAAGGGGGGGGGAGAAGGGGATAGACGAAAACAGCAACAAAAAAGACAACGCAGCAAGTAGCGAAGAGGCAGGCACTAACAAAAAAAAAGATGAGGGAGGGTCAGGCGGCAACAGAAACGAAGAGAAGCGCTTCGGTGGAACAGGTGACCCATGTCGTGGGAGTCGAGAGAGAGAGAGAGAGAGGAAACACACAAAAACATATACCAGGGAGTGAGGTTGTGGTGGTGAGAGGGGGGGGTGCAGGCTTGCACCAGTATGCGCGCCCATGACCTAAGGGTAAGTTGAAGTCGGAGGGTAATCATCCACACACCACTGCCTCTCTCTTTCATGCTCACATACCAACACATTCTTTCTTCACTGAGAAGGGGGTGGGTGGAGCGAGAACCAGACGATACACACACACCACACACACACACACACTCGGGCACACACAAAAGGTTTGGATCAATAGAACAGCAGATATATAGACAGACGCATACGCAGTGAGGAGGTCTAGAGAACAAGCGAAGAACAGCTAAGGAGAAGCGAAAAAGAAGAAGAGAGAAAGAGCAACGTACTCGCGCTCTCCGTTGTTTGATGTATGTACATATATTCTGTTTTTGCTCGCCTTTGCCAAAACGGGACCTGTACTTTTTTTTGTCCATTTGCACGTCGTTCTGAGTAAGCTGAGGCTCATTGTCTCGCTGGCGCTGTTTCGCAGGTGCGCTACAGATGAGCACCACTTGCTAACGACGAATGCGTCAAGGTTTTTGTTTTTCCCCCTCGTTTCTTCCCCTTCGTGATTTGCCGCGTTTGCGTGTGCGTGTGTGGTGAACTCCGAAGCTACGAAAGCCAGCGAGGGCGAGAGAAAGCTGATGCAGAGACGCAGCGATATACCGTATAGATAGATGCCTCTACACACATATACGTATATACATATACATATATATATATATACATATATATATATATATATACGTACACATGCATATATATATATATATATATATATATATATATATATATGTGCTGCAGAGACAGAAACAAAGGCTGCAGTGCCACATGCGCACATACGTTTATGTATTTACACATATAGATGTGCGCAGAAAAAAGATGGCGAAAGCAGAAAAAGAGGTATGTCGAAAGAGAACAAAATAAGGAGAAATGGAAGTGGAATATAGACATACATATATACATATATATATATGGTACATGTGTATATGTGTGTGCATATACACACATATACGTACATACCTGCGTATCTAATATAAACAAAAAAGAAAGAAGCACACATAAAAAGCACAAGACAAACTGCAATAGACCCAACAGACATATAGACAGACCGAATATATATTATATGTGTGTGTTTGTGTGTGTTAGTGAGAGAGGGCAACACTAGTGCCACTTTCCCACCTTTTTTTGTGTCGTCTCGTATTGTTTTCCTTTATAACAATCCGCACCAGTCATAGCAGGGAAACACTCGAAAATGAGAAACGAAAAACGACATCGGCGTGAGCATTACTCTTGCGCGCGCATACCCCCCCCCCCCCCCCCCCCACACACACACACATGCTACAAAATTGTAGCGTCATGTGCGCCCTTTTTTTTTCGCTCTTTTTGATTGCTTCTTGCGATATGGGAGCAGAAAAAGGGGAAAAAGAAACTGGTAAGCACATACATGTACGTAGGCAAACGGAAGCATCAACAGGGAGTACAGTGCCAAGCAAGTTGGAGAAAAGCAGAAAGACACACGCACACACACACACACAAGCGATTGCAGTGCGAACGTTGTGCCCGTGACACGGAGTTGCTTCGCCGCCTCGCTTATTCGCTGTGCGTGCGTGTAATTTTCTGCTTCTTCTTCGTGCCTACTGCCATCTTTTACAAGTGCTACCAGAATATGTGAGAATGGATATCTGTTTTCGTTGGTGAGGAGTAGGCCCTCGCGAGCGACCGCCAGAGCATGCCCATCTCAAAGTCGATGTTCTCAGAGACATCGCGGCTCAAAGAAAGCAGCAGCACCGACGGCACCAAAAAAAAAACAAAAGACAAGAAAATGAGATGGCGCGGTGGCATGTAGAGGTGAGAGGAGATGTGTGTATGTGGACGTGATGTAGAAGAGGCGCAGCAGTGGACTAGTGACTCCATCACCGTGATAAGACCCCCCTTCCTTCTTCATTGGTTTGCGACACTGGTGCAACATGAAGCAACCCTCGGAAAAAACACTTACACATTCCCCCATATATATACATATATAAGGATACACGCAAACACATACACATATATTCTCTCCATGTCCCGCGAGTGCTGTTGCTTCGAGGCGTTGGTATGCCTTTTCCCTATCTCTGTTCGTTTCGTTTCCTTCTGATATTTCCTTTCGTGTGGTTTTGTGCTCTCTTCCGTTCTCTTTTTTTCTTCTCGTACATGTGTCTTGTTCAGCTGTCCTGGTCGTATGTGGAGGCGACCACTCCCACTGATGTACGACATACAGGAGCACACACACACACACACACACACACACACATACACACATACAAGGTTCGCGTACTCTACCCGAGAGCGCGCCTTTTGGTCATCTGCTGTCCGTTTACCCTCCCACTTTTTTGCCCACTTGCACCGCTACCGGCTCGCGGCAACGCCAAACGAGAGGAGAGGAGGAGGGGGGGGGCATACGCCCCGGAATTGTGAAGGGGGAGGAGGAAGAAGAGTCGGGCTTTGGAGGAAGAGACAGCATCAACATGCTGTACACACAAAGCGGACGATTCAACATAACTATTCAAGAGTGGGGCAAGTCCACAGAGAAAACAAAGGAAAAAAAACCATTGTAAACGACAACAAGGTAACGTAGGGAAGGACAGAAAAGAGAACACACACACACACACACACACAAAAAGGGCCGAATACTCGCACGCTTACACAAAGGAAGAGAAAAGCAACGAAAGAAACAGAAGGACTATAACATATCCGAAGAGGGAGGAAGGGGTGGGAGGGTGGTGGTGGTGGTGGTGGTGGTGTGTGTGTGTGTGTGGGGGGGGTGGAAATACATGGATACCAAATTGCAAGGTACCTGCAGCACTGAAAGAATGAAGGAGTGGGGAGGGAAGAAGTGCGAGCGAGCGAAACACACTGAGAGAAAGAAGGCGCAGTTTATATTTTGCCAGGTTCTTGTGTTCTGCGGACATCGCTATCTTTTGTTCATTCTTCCTCTCATCCCTGCTTGTATCTGCGCGCTGAGGCAATTTAAGAGTGAGCAAGAACACAGTACGAGGAGAAGATGTCTAGATGCGCAGTTGACCACAACATGCCCACCATCTTCTCCTTTCGCTCCTTTGTGTGCTCAAGAACGATAACGTGTGTATAGACGCATGCGCTGTTTATGTGCGTTTTGGTTGATGTGCGTATGTGTGTGTCTGCTCACGTGCATGTTATTCGATATAAATGCGCGTAAGCTTGTCACAGCAGAAGGGCTTCGGTGCGTCGGCTTGAGCCAGCCGCGAACGCAGTCCTCATGCACAGATTCACCGTTGCAAAGATGGAACACAGAAAGAGTCAGCGTGCACATACGCATGACGCATCTACAGAGAGGGGCTTATGTCTATCACGCATCCCCCTCACATCCTCCAACTTGGAAAGAGGCGAAACAAAACGAGCGCCATATGTACAAACGAAGAAAGGTCGCCCCAACTACGCGAAACACAGCCTTCCCTTCTTCTTGCAAGTTATAATGAAGCGCGCCCACTCACGCCCGGGGCGGGGGGGGGGAACACACGAGCAACGCACAAAGAACACAAAACAGAAAAGGAGAGTTGGAGGAGGAGAGGAGAGTGCGCAGCAGAGTGTGCGAGATTGGGCAAGAGAACACAACCGACGCACGCGATAAAAAACGAAAGTGAGAGTAGAGAGCGAGGAAAACCAAAAAAAAAGGACAGCGGAGAAGGGGAAGGGGGAGAAAGAAAGAAAGGAGAGATACGAGAACGGACAGGGGGAGAAGAGTGGTGGAAACGAGAGGGGAGGTCGAAGGAAAAAACCGTCCATGCGGAGGCAGAGCGGCATATATCAGAAAGTGAAAGCGGCTGCAAGGAGAAACACACGCACACACACAAAACCCAACGAAAGAAAACGACACCATGAAAGAGGCGACAACAACAACAAAGCGCCGAGGATACAAAAGAAAACGCAGAGAGAGAGAGAGAGAGAGAGAGAGGGAAGGGTGGGGAGGCCGAGCGAACAGCCAAAGCAAAAAAAAAAACACGGCGGGCACACACACACACACACACACACACACACACACACACTTACACATACAAAATACACACATACAAGTATGACATGTTCGTCTCTGCTACGGGCACACACGAAAACAAAAAAAAAGTGTCGTGCGCTTTGTTTTTTTGTTTTCGTATGTCTCCAATCTGCATCTTATTTTTTTTGGCTGTTTTCTCGCTGTCGCGCTGCTCTTTCCAATCCACGTCTCCGCCTTTTCCTCACAGAGATGCTGCACTCAAGCGGCTGTGGCGACACAAAACTAAAGCATGTATATATATACACGCAGATACACAGGACACCTGCCCAGTATGCAGGACCCAAACAAGCACATCATTGAAAAGAAAGAAAAAACAACAACAAAGGAAGTGATGAATCGATCAGCGTGCATGGCACAGCGTGAGAAAAGAATCCCTCAAAGCCGCAGACAGCACACGAGCAGACGTGAAAACACACACGTGTGCGTATGCAAGGTTGCTAAACGACTTCGGTGCTGTTCCGTGCAACCGCATGTGGTAGGCGAAAGACACACACGCAGACACACAAGAGCGCCTTCCTTTTCGATCCACGCGCTCAGGTCGCCTAGTGGTAGTGCTCCTTATCTTTCTCACCTGCACGTCGGCAGTGATAGTGCCTGGCCTGCGTGAGGCATGAGGGTGAGAGGCGAAGAGAAGAGGGGGAGGGACAGATGAGAAGCAGAAAAAAACAAGGCAGATGGGCAAAATGAAAGAAGGTGAGGGGGTGAAAGGTAGCGTACATATGGATGCAAGAAAAGGCATGCTATCAAGAGCACACAGGCAAACACATGCATGTAGATATGAAGCAACCAGCACTGTCAGAGGAGGGAGGGGAGAAGAAGAGGGTTTATTATGATCATGCCTTACCGTCTGTCTCTTTTTCGTTTCCGATGTCTTGTCTCTCTCTCTCTCTCATCTTGTTTGAGGTACCGCCGACTGCTGAGAGCGGAGGAAGAAGCAGAGACGAACGAGATGAGGGGGTGGGGGAGGGGGAAGGAGGCATCCGGCAACCGTCATCCGCAACCGCACTCTCCCCATACGCCCACAAAACGCGCGCACTCACAGGAAGGGAGGCTATGCTTTGCTCCAGCACGCCGATTCCCACGGAGAAAAACGCACATCAGATCAGAAACCCGTGCGCGTACACACAAAAGCTGATATATACGCAAGCACAGGCACACACGTAGGCGGACCGTCTGACAAGCGAGAGAACCGCCACAGCCAGTGCGTGTGTGCCAGGGCAAAGAGAAGAGATCAAGCAAGGCCGGTGAGCGAAGGGCACGTGTGTGCGCAGCCTCCAACCTACTGCGGCGTGATGGGGAGATATGCGATCTGGACTGGGGCCGCCCGCGCATTGTAAGACGCCAAAGCTGAAGCTAAGGCTTGCTGCTGCCGTTGTTGTTGCTGCGCGATCGCCGCACTTGTGGAGGCGGGAAGGGCGTAGTACAGCGGCATCACACATGGCATCGAATTGCCGGAGTTCGGCATCATGACGTATGTGACGGGCGTCGGTGCAGGCGCAGGAGCGGAGGGGTTGATCAAGTCCGACATGGGCGTGGTAGCGCCGTTGCTAATCACCGACGTTGGCGGAGTTGTAGCTGTGCTCGCCACCAGTGATTGACGAGCAATCTGCCACCCCATAGCGCTACTGTAAACCAGCGGGTCTGCGCCGACCGGATACGACGGAGGCTTCTGCTGTTGGAGAAAGGCGTTCGAAGAAGCTACGGCGCCGTGTACACCGCTGGGCTGGCGGCCATCTTCCTCACCAGAGATTTCACTCTTGCCGCTAAGGTCGCCGTAGCTGCTGAAGAGCGTGGTAAAGCTCGTATTCGGCTCCTCGCTGCCGCCAGCACCACCAGCTGTGCACATAAGTGGCGTGAGAATGACGTTCTTTGAGGATGAGGAGTTGAGGTTGGATACCTCGTTGAGCAGCGTGTCATCCTCTGTGGCACCACCGGCTGTCGCACTCGCCTCCTTGCTGCGCTGGCGATCCTTGTTGCGGGAGAGGCAGACGGAGCGGTGGTGCAGACCAAAGGCCGAAATGAGGCGCGTCCCCTTCGAGTACATCACTTGGATCGGCTGGCTGCGTGTGCCGAGGGAGCACTTGCTGTGCAGCGCCTGGATGGCGCGGTCTGCCTCATCCGTTGTGGCGTAGGTGACAAAGGCGTTGCCTTGGTGGATGTGCAGTTGGTGCGCAATCACACTCCCGTACGGCCGAAAGAGGTCCAGCAGGTCGTCCGGGAAAAACTTGCTGAAAGGGAGCTGGCCGACAAACAGTTGCGCCATCGTTCTGTGTACTTCTTGTCTGCGTATTGCACGATGTGTTCCGCTGTTCTGGCGTGAGGTCCGGCGTGTTACGATCGCGCGAGGGAGAGAGAGAGAGAGAGAGAGAGTTGTGGTTTGTTGGTCCGTGGAAGTCTGCGTGTGTGATGGCGTAAACTCCGTACGACCTTAAAGGTGAAGGGGAAGAACGATGGGTTTCAAGGGGGTGGATGGCGTGTGTGTATTTGTGGAGCCGACTAAAACGGAACACGGAAAACGATGACGAGGGTTCACAAGACAAGCGAAGCAAACCACAGCAGCCAAACCAAACCAAACCAACAACAACAAGAAAGAAACGATATAGGTAGGAACGAAGCGCAAGGAGAACAAGAGAACTCGATCTGGAAAAGATTAGCGAGTCGGGAGAGAGGAAAGGGGACGGCAGGTAAGCGAAGCAATGGTTCACTGGAAGAGAACAACAAAAAAGAGATGTCAGGAGATCAGTGCAATGGTGGGGTTTGATGTACGATGGGGGAGGGGCGGGGAGAAAAGAAGAAGCAGGTATAACGCGCGCTCACGCAAAGAGAACGAGTGGAAGAAGAGAGATGCGGCGGCGAACGATTCAAACTAGCACAACAAAAATCAAACAGAAAACACACACACACACAATCACAAAAATACACGCACGAAAACGAAGGAGTCACAAACCAAGCACGAGAACGGCAACAAACTGGAGAGAACACACACCCACTTACCCACCCACACACACACACACACACACTACAGAGGGAGTGAGGAAGGGAGAAAAAAAAGGCACGAGAGGAATGAAGGGAGGGTGCTGAGGGGAAGGAGCAACAGCAACACCGAGGTAACACTCACGACAGACAGAGAGAAGAATGAAGGAAAATGAAAAACTAACAACGCACAAACAGAGACGGATAAAGAACAAGGCGACGGAGCGCCTGAACAAGGTGACGAACAAAATGAGGTAATCGAAGAAGCACAGAAACGTGCGTGCACACGCAACGCAGAAACCTGAAGAAAGCGAAGGGGGAGACAACGAAGAAGAAAGAGAGAGGTAGGGATCACAAAGTAAAAAGAGGAAACAGGAAGTGCACACACTCCAACAAGAAAACAAGAACGGTTAGAGAGAGGGGGGGGGGTGGAGGAAAGACGTGCACGTCGAAAAATCGAGCAAAAAAATGACTTCGGTAAACTACACAGAAAACAAGGGTATTGATGTATATCTGCAGTACGCTATGTACACAAACCCCTTTAATTCTCGCAAAGAGAAGTTGAAAGGCAAGGGGGTGAGAGTGGAGGGGAGAGATCAAGCCAAAACAACAGACAAACAACAAAGAAAAGGAGGGGAAGAAAATGGGTAGATGTGAGCGTACATACACACACACACACACACACACACACACACACACACACACAAAACGCGAACTCGAGAGCAGTCAAAGAAACACGAACAACAAGGAAAGCGGGGGAGGGAGACTGAGAGTGCACGCGCGAAACGGAGAGGAGAGGGGACACAAGGAAGACGAGGTGTTTTGGGAAGGAAAGTGTAAAGTGAAACAGGGGGCTGCTACACCACTCCAAACAGTAACACACACACACACACACACGCGGGAACTGCGCCAAACGCACTGACACACGCACACACAGAAAAAGGCGACAAGGAAGAGCAGACAAACAAACAAACAAACAACAACAAAAAAAAACAGAGGACTTGCAGAGAGCTGATCGGGGTTACTTGTACCTTTCTCGTCTCGAGGATTGCTACAAGAGAAGATGCAAAAAAAAGACAGAAGAAATGAAAAAACCAAACGAATTCCGAATGGGAGTGGCTGTGTGGCGTGTGTGTGTGGGGGGGGGGCGCAAGTTAAACACGCTAACGTAAAAGAGAGGCGTATAAACGCCTATGCCCTTTTCGTCGTCTGAAGAGCCACGTTGCGTGGTGGTTGCCAACGAGTGAGGCGCTCGCTCTTTGAGTGACCGCGTTGAGAGGAGCCACTGCAGCAGGCAAGGACAGCAAACACGCAGGCACCAGCACGCGGCCACAGATTCCTTTTCGTTTTGAGTGATGGTGGGAGTGGGGGTACGTTGAGCGATGTGTGTGATACGACGTTGTCTTGATCTCTCTCTACCCACCGCCCTGCTCTCCCTTTTCCTTACCGTTTTCAAATGCAATACAACAAGAAGAAAGGACTCTCCTCTTTCGCTTTCGGCGGTTGGCTGCGGACTCGACACCCGTTTTGGCGTGCGCGCGCGCGTGTATGTGTGTCTCTGACCTCTTCTCAGTGGGAAAGGACCGCAAGAGAAGGAGAAAGAGGAATGGCCCGCTGAGACAAATGAAGGCAGACCCGTACACGTGAGCAAGTGGAGAGCAGCACTCACGGGCGAGGGAGCGAGAGCGATGAGTATCCTTGTGTGGGCGGCGTGCTTTCTTGGTGCGTATGCGCGTCTACGTGCGAGAGAGGGGGCTGTCGCTTGCGTTTCTTCCCATTTGTGTTGCCGTCAAGCTCTCGCCGTGTCACTTGCGTTGAGACTCTCTCGCTTGGTTGCTTGTCCGTCCGATCCAACCACGCAGCGTTTACAGAGACAGAGAAGGATAGCGCTGCGGGCCTTGGTTGCTGTTTTCCTTCTGGATGCTGTGATTCCCTTTTTCCGTTTGGTTCTGCTCTGCTGCCGGTGAAGGAGTGTCGTGCGATGCCACAGTATCAGTGGGAACCGGGACACGAGTAAAAGGATAAGCGGAAGGAGCGAGTAGCGTGGCGCGGTTGCGTCTTTCCTGTTTCTGGCTGCGAGAGAATGATCTCTGGCGCGACTAGTGATGCGGAGTGGTGTCCGACCGCGCCAATGTCGATCAAAGAAGAAAATGGCGGGTAGGAGGGGAAGGGGGTAACTGTAGCGGCAGCAGAAGTGAGCAACCGTATCAGAACAAGTATCGTGAGAAGAAGGATGAGAAAAAAGTGCCTCGAAAAGCAAAACAAAAAAGCAACCACAAAGCGTGGACCACCCCCTAGGCGTCCGCGTGCCCTGCTTGCTTGCTCTTTGTTTTTTTTTTTTCACTTGTTGGCTCCGCACGCGGACGTTCACACGAGCCACGAGGACGGAGAGGGAGGGGGGGGGGGAGGGGTGGAGGAACACGGTAGGGCGCTCCGCACACCACCAAAACAGAAAGAGAGGCGCACAAGGAAGGAGAGCGGAATACAAACAAGAAGGGGAGAAAAACAACGAAATGAAGACGTGTGGAAGTGGCGGAGTAGAGAAAACAAGACAAAAAACCACCAGCGTTTCCTTCTCTCTCTCTTCCTTATTTTCGTTTCTTCTTCCGACGGCCCCGCACGTACACACCGATACACACGTGTGCGGCTGAGCAGGCAACGGCAGAGGGAACGGAAAAGGGGGAGAGGGTGGGGGTGTGGGTGGATGGGTGGGTGAGTGAGGGGAGAACAAGCACAACAACCGAAGATCACAACGGAGCTGAGCGCGAGGACAAACGAAGAACAAAGAATCACACCGACAGATGGGGGAGAGGGAAAAGGAGAAGTAAAACGACGAGAGTGGGGGGATAGAGGCCAGTCAGGGAGAGAATCCTGCAGGGCCAGGGGAGGGGCGGATTGGGGCGGGTAGATGGAGGAGCTGAACCTGAACAGGGCAACCTAAGAGGGGGAAAAGGAAAAAGGAACTTGAAAAGGAGAAAAGGAGAGAAAAACGGGAGGGAGAATGACGAGAGATCTACCGGTGCCGCATGTGCAGTTGTGTGTGTGTGTGTGATGTTTGCATGCAAATTAAGAATGAACAGGAGGAGTGACAGTGTGTGTGTGTGTGACATGAAGAAAGCAGGGAGTCATTGTTCGTGACTAAGTATGCGTGGGCTTCGAAAGGGCGGCGCAACATCGATCAGGAATCGTAGCGCCGCAGGCAACGCTGCGTCGTTTCCGCCAGGATTCGGGTGGCAGAAGCGACAGCATGGGAGAGTAGGGGGCTGAAGAATGCTGCTATCACCCCCACGCACGACCCATCACTTCTCTTCGGTCGAGACATTAATTTCTGTTTCTCACGAATCTTCTCCCCAGTTTGCGGGCGTGCTAGCGTCTGTGCATGCATCTACAGGTCAACTGACGCGCACGGAATTATGCAGCCAAGAAAGGGACGCGCAAACACAGAGGTTCCCTTCGGTGGTAAACAACAAGCGAATATCCCACCTACCTGCGGGTTTGCGTCCACCAATACGCACTATATCTTTAGCTTGTCCGTTGTTTCCCCTTTTCAACGAATCCGCCTTGCGTGCCGGAGAACAACAGCAAAAAAAGACTTGTAACAGAGAGCCGTAGGGTGCAGCACGGTCATGAGTATAACGTCTCGCAATAATCTTGCGGCAACAAAAAGCCTCGCGCCCTTCCCTTTCTTCTAACTCGTCCACCATGGTCGCATCAACGTAGGCTTCGGCACCTCTGATCTCACCACCATCGTGGTTAAATCACCATCTCTCGCCTCGGTGCCGATTTAGAAGTCGAAACAGCTAGCGCGCCGCTGACCATCAAGCTCTTACGAAGAGCACCAGCGCCTCAGTTGCCTCTGTCATTAGTGCGGGCGCACGGGGTACACGAAGACCTCGATGCCGCGGCGTGCGCGGGGGTGGGGGAAGGAGACAGGGGGCAGGGGGCCGCAGCGCCGTCAGAGAAACGACAGTTCTACAGTGTAGTGTATCCATGTGTGCATCACGTGCCGCCCCACGCATGGGGCGCTCAGTGGCAGCGAAAAAAGAGTCTCATCATGTGTGCGGCGGCGCGCACGAGGGGTCGGGGGCAGGGTGTCTAGCGGGGCGCGCGCACGTCTCGGCCCATTGTTCATCGACGGCAGCTCAACGGTGCGGAGCGGGACGAGCGAAATGGGACTGCGCGTGGTGTGCGGCCGTGGCGTCTCTCGGTCTTGACCATTCCCCATGTGTGCGCCACGAGCGGGGGCGCACGGGGTACACGAAGACCTCGATGCCGCGGCGTGCGCGGGGGTGGGGGAAGGAGACAGGGGGCAGGGGGCCGCAGCGCCGTCAGAGAAACGACAGTTCTACAGTGTAGTGTATCCATGTGTGCATCACGTGCCGCCCCACGCATGGGGCGCTCAGTGGCAGCGAAAAAAGAGTCTCATCATGTGTGCGGCGGCGCGCACGAGGGGTCGGGGGCAGGGTGTCTAGCGGGGCGCGCGCACGTCTCGGCCCATTGTTCATCGACGGCAGCTCAACGGTGCGGAGCGGGACGAGCGAAATGGGACTGCGCGTGGTGTGCGGCCGTGGCGTCTCTCGGTCTTGACCATTCCCCATGTGTGCGCCACGAGCGGGGGCGCACGGGGTACACGAAGACCTCGATGCCGCGGCGTGCGCGGGGGTGGGGGAAGGAGACAGGGGGCAGGGGGCCGCAGCGCCGTCAGAGAAACGACAGTTCTACAGTGTAGTGTATCCATGTGTGCATCACGTGCCGCCCCACGCATGGGGCGCTCAGTGGCAGCGAAAAAAGAGTCTCATCATGTGTGCGGCGGCGCGCACGAGGGGTCGGGGGCAGGGTGTCTAGCGGGGCGCGCGCACGTCTCGGCCCATTGTTCATCGACGGCAGCTCAACGGTGCGGAGCGGGACGAGCGAAATGGGACTGCGCGTGGTGTGCGGCCGTGGCGTCTCTCGGTCTTGACCATTCCCCATGTGTGCGCCACGAGCGGGGGCGCACGGGGTACACGAAGACCTCGATGCCGCGGCGTGCGCGGGGGTGGGGGAAGGAGACAGGGGGCAGGGGGCCGCAGCGCCGTCAGAGAAACGACAGTTCTACAGTGTAGTGTATCCATGTGTGCATCACGTGCCGCCCCACGCATGGGGCGCTCAGTGGCACGGGCTCGCGTTCGGCTTTGTCTCGAGCGGTCGTCTTCCGGCTTGCATTGTCTCTCCGGGGTTCTGGTCGGCATGTTTCACGGCGCCACCCATCCACGGCCCGCTGCGGCGGCAAAGCAGCCCACTGACACAACGGGCGGTTTGGTGGGAACTCGGATCTACGTCGGTCCTGTCATGCGCGGTGGTGCTCTCGCCGCTAGCATCGTACACTGCCCCAGCGCCACCGCGGCCTTGCGACAGTCCCTTCGCTTTGGCTTGGTGGGCGGAGAAATAAATGCCCCCACTGGCGCTGCCTTCGGTGCCGCCCATGCCCTGGGGGGGGGGGAGGGGGTGGCTCTTCGCCGTTGCTTCAAGGCTCTCCATTCGCGGCGGCTCTGCCTGGCCAAGAGACTTCGGCCTTTCCACGTCCATCCACGGATGTAACGTCAGATCCGCCCGCTTGGCTACATGAGATGACGCGCCCGTCGTCGTCGAAGACGGGGGGGAGGAGAAGACAGCGGTGCGTCGCTGCAGAAAGCCACGGGTGAACCCCTCCTTTTGTTGTTTATGGAGCATCACCTGGCTGTCGGCACGAGGCCGGGTCTCTTTCGAGTAGCGCCCGCACTCGTGTGTTGTAGTGCGTCTCGTTTCCCTTCGCAGTCGAGTCCCTTGCGGCACACCCCTTTAGCGAACACTGGCGATGTCTGAGAATGGGTAGCGGAGGTGGCATGAAAAAAAAACGGAAGACGGGCAGGGCAAAGGCTGAGAACGCGGGCTGCAGGCCGTTTCCTGGTAAGAGCGGCAAAGGAGAGGAGAGGGAGGCGCAGGAGGAGGAGAGTGTGTGTGTGTGGGGGGGGGGAAGAGGGACAGCAAGCACAGCACAGCCGACTGGGATTGTCATGCGCGGCTGGATAACTAGTGCGGCCTGATGCTGTTGTTTCTGTGGAGCGTTTGAGCTAAAGGCAAGAATAGACGCTCAAGATACACGCGCTTCTCGGCACGCTAACAGTGAATTCAGCCCTGCTTTGCAGACCAATGCGCCTCATTCAACCACACAACACATGGATGCGGCTTGGAGGCAGACGGGTGTACTCAAAGGAGGCGAGTAACCAAAAAGACGAAAGGAAAAAGAAAAGGCAGCAAACTGCGGACGTCTCTGCGGACATGAGGACACCATGAAGTTCGTGGAGAGAAAACAAGGCAGAGGAAGTGAGAGGCGAGGACTAGGCAAGATCCTCTCTCATAATGAGGCGTAGTCCGACATCGACAGCGAAGAAAAGCCAAGGACACACATAGGCACCCACAGAAGTAAAGCAGAGCGGTGATGAGTGATAGAGAGAGAGAGAGGGTGAGAGAGAGGAAGGAGGCTAAAAAAAAACGAAAAGAAAACCGTAATCTAACAAGGGAAAGGGGGGAAAAAGCACACTGTCACTCTTGGTGGTCTCCACATCTCTCTTTTTTTTTTGTAGCGTGTGATGAGGGTTTGAGGGGGACAAGGAGGGAGGGTGAGGGAAAAAAAAGACAAGAAAAAGAGGCTTGTTTTCTGTCTCGATTCGAGCGTGGCAAATTACACGGCACACAGCACAGAGCGCAAAAACAAAAAAAAACGGTGCACGCAACCACTTCTGCACAGGCTTTCGTTTGGTTTGTTTCCTTATCGGCGCACATCCGCATACACGTGCACACACACACACATATATATATATAAGTACAAGAGCGAAGAGCACACGTAAAAGCGAAAAGTCGAACTTATTCAGAGAGGGACGGAGGGAGGGAGGGATATCTGGTCAGAGTTCTCCCCTCATCCCTTTCCTTCTCCTTTTTTTTTTTGCGTTTGTTTTTTTTTTCGTCAACGTGCCATTATATCACGAACAAATCAACAAACAGAAGCACACATCCACAGCTCAGCGACTTTTATCGCACTACGGCTATCACCTCGTCGTCTAGGTCGAGACGTCTGACTTCAAATCAGGCCGTGTGTCTAGCGGAGCGCTTCCTGTTCTTCACGAAAAAAAACGAAACCGAAAACAAAAAGAAGCGCATCACTACTCCTTACTGGTGTAGGCGCATCGGCGCCTCTGTGTTCCATGTTGTTGGCACTTGTTTGTTGCAGGTGAAACGGAAACAACAACAACCCAAACAAAAAGAAATAGAAGGAAGAAGGGGAAGTGAGGAGGGGTGAAGTGAAAAGGATGATGCCTCTTCGCGCATGCGTGTCTGTCTGCGCGCCTGTGCGTCGATGAGAAGACCACAGAGAAGAACGCGCAAGACGCAGACCCACGCGCAGAAATGCTAAAACAGCACAATCGAAAGCACGTCGAAGACTCCGAGGTTGCAATCCACTCGTAAGAGGGTTGGGGGACAAAGACACAAACAGAAAAACAAAACACAAAAATGTGACAAAAAAAAGCAGAGGAGATTGTTGAAGCCGATCACACACACACACACACACACACACACACACACACACACACACACACAGAGTTGATGAGGGACGAAAAGAAAGGGGGAAACACTGGAGAAAGAGCAAGCATTTACTTACATATAACGTCATAAACAGAGAGCGAGATGATCAAGACAGTCGACATGTACGCGGTAACGAGCAATGAGCTTGCGTGAACCATAAAAAAGAAGAAAAACGCAAGAGGAAGGTTAAAGGTGTGTGTGTGGGTGGTGGTGGTGGTGGTGGTGGTGGGGGAGGGGGGAACACACACAAACGGCTTTTTGTCGATTGCTTCGTTTTGTGTGGTGCTGAAATACGTCTGCATCTACATCCACACAAGTAGGGAAGAGATTCATGTTTAGCATTAGGTTTCCAGAGAACCAGCTGGCATTGCGTCATGGATCGTGTGTGTTTACTTGCAACTCTTCCATTTTTTTTGTCTGACTTTATGAAAACAAAAATACAGCGGCAAAAAGAAACAGAAAACAAACATCGGCAACATCCACTAGCCACCAGCGAACCCCCCCTCGCATCGCTACCTTCGGTATGAAGGAGGGTAAAGTGTTTATGCTTGCGTATGTGCGCAGAATGTGTGTGTGTGTGTGTGTGTGTGAGTGCATCGCACGGACGTACAGGTTCATGTACCCTTCTCCTTGGAGACGGTAGATGAGAGAGGGAAGACAACAAAAGAACAACAGCGAAGAAGGGCACACGAAAAATGTGCTTTTGTTTGGTGTCTTTCATCGCGCTTCTCCTTCGTTTTCGCTCATGTTCCTGTTTCCCGTCCCTCTGCTCCTCCCTCTTGTCCTCGCAGCTGCTGTACACACACACACACACACACACAGTGCTTGCGCGCGTATTTTCTCCATGGCGAGAGAGCCACGCAAAGAAAAAAAAACCGCAGCCACAAGAAGGCCGCATTTGATGGATGAACACGTGAAAAGCAATCAAGAAGAAAAACGAAGAGGGGGAGTGGTCGCCGCCCACATAATACCGACAGAAACATGCACGGCTGATTTGTAGGGGCGGTGGCGGTGTTGGTGGGTGGTGGTGCCTTGTTAGTATAAGATAGAGAGGGGGAGTGAGGAGACACAACCTTGAAGTACAGGTGGTGAGGGATGAGGTGGATAAGCGGGAGAAGAGGGTGGGTGGGGGGGGCGGGTGGGGCCAGAGACAGAGTCAGACAGAGAGACAGGCGCACCTACATACACACCCATACACAAGCGAACACACGCACAGAACACCCACACGCATCACCAACAGATAAACAAACGAAAAAAAAGGGAAACAAGGCGAAAAACAACAACAAAAGGACAGTGGACTTGTGTTAGATGAACACCGATACTGCACAAAAGGAAAACGAGCACACTGCAAGAAACGGTTGCAATGATACAGGGCACCCCAAAGACGCACCCGGGGAGAAACAAGCGGAAAAAAACGAAATAAGGGAGACAGGGCGCCAAACAAAAACAAAAAAACAAACAAACAAAGACGAAAAGAAAAAAGAGGGGAAAGCATCGGGGAGGGGATCTATACAGAACAGCACAAACACACGGCGACAACCAAAAGAGAAGGGCAAACGAGAGAGATTTGGCAAAACCGACCAAAAAAAGATCAGGAAGGAAAACTAAAGAGTGGGGTGGGGTGCGGTGGCAGGGGTGGGGGGAGGAGGGAGCGGGAGGGAGAGGGGTGGGGGACACATACACACACACACACACACACACGCACATCCACGCACATCCACGAATACAGGCGGTGTTTTTCTTCACAAGGAAAAAAAAAGAGAAAACACAAAAGTTGCAAGTGGGAAGCGAAAAAGAAGATGCTGAGAGATGTGGGAAATAGAGGAAAACACGCACATAGAAGAAACGGAGATGCCGGACGCAGGAACAGCAACAAAAAACAACCCGCCTCCCCGTCCACGAAGATACAGCACCAGGAAGAGTATCGAAGTGTGGCGGGTGGGTGGTGGGGAGGCAGAGGAGCCTTAGCGGGAACTGTCAGAGACATGACGGAGACCAAGAGGAGAGGGAAGGGAGTGAATGCACGGATAATATCGTTGACGCTGACACCTTCTCTGTGCGCCCCACTTTACGTGCAGCAACAAGTTCCCCAAGTGCCTTTTCTCTCTTCTTTCTATTGGTTCCACTGCATCTGTCGTGTTGTTCCCCTTCACCAGCTTCACAAAGGCCTCCGCACTCTTCTTTCCGTTTGCCGCCATTTTCAGAGCATCGAGCGCATACATGTGTCGTTCGCTTTTTTTTCCCGCACTCAGCGTGAATGGAGAGACGCGGAGTGCGGCACTTCCACCTCAAAGCGCAGCACTTCAACAGCACACAAACCACGCACATAAAAAGAAGCCGCCCCCATACGCCGAGGAAGAAACAGTTCAAATTAACCTGGTGTTTGCTTCGGCTATTTGCTGTTGCTTTTTTGTGTATGTGCGGGGAGGGTGGGGGAGGGAGGGAGGGGGTCTCTTCGTGTGCATTTCGACTTTGTTTACTGCTGGCGCGCGCGCACACACACACACATGCACTCGCGTCCCCAGTCTCTCCTGCTGCTCTCCCTGCTATTTCCCGCACGATGGGGAAGATCAAGAGGAAGAGGTGCTTCGCGGCGCTAAGTTCCGTCCGCGTGACGGCAGCTATGATGAATGCGCGACTTCAGTGGTAACTGAGAGAAGGAAAAGAGAAATGCAGGCAGGTTGGCAACGTCGGCGATGTAGACAACAACCGTGGTGGAGAAAAAGACGCACAGAAGGGGTGGGAAAGGCGAGGAGGTAGACCAGCCCGGGGAGCTTTGGGGGATACAAGTGAGGAGAGAAAACAAAGAAGGAGCAGGCGTGCGCGTACGTGGGCTTGTCAGAGAGGGAGGGGTCCCTCTAATCAACATCGAGAGCAGCGTTGACAAAGGAAAAGGGAGTAAGGAAGCGAGAAGAAAGGCAGAAGACACATCTCGCCCTTTCCTTCTTGTGTACACCGCTGGCATCCGCACATGTGCACATACGTGCCTTGTCGCTAAAAAAAAAAAGAGAGACCAGGGAAAGCAAAATGCAGTAGACACGAGCTACAGTGCTAGAAACAGGAGAGAGGGGAGAGGGAGTCGAACACTCGAAAACAGAAAGAGAAGAGGAAAGAAGAGAACGAAGTACGCAGTTTGGAAAAGGAAAAAAAAATATGCACCTGGACACACGCACACACACACACGCACGCACGCATACACTCTCAGAACGAAGAAAAAAAACGTGAACCCGCATTTCCAACAGCACTCGATGCCACATTGCTCCCCTGGCTTTTCCAAGATGCGTGGGGCTGGCGGCGGCAGTGACGGGGCGGTGGCGGTAGTGGTGGTGGTCCTGGGGCAACTTAAACAAGACAAACAACAGATTCGACATAAAGCAGAGGGTAGGTAATATGGGCTTCTAGTGGCGGCCAGGCAATCGCTAGTAGTTCTATAGAAAGTAGGTGCAAGTCAGGAGAATGTGGGGGGGGGGGCGGGGGAAGCAGGGGCGGGGTCAGCGGGGTTGGACTGGGCGAAGAAAAAACGCTCTCATTGCCCCCCCCCCTCCCCCACTACCAGCTCATGCTGTTTTTCTTCCTCGCCCAGTCTCTCCCTCTTTCCTTTCCGTCTCTCTTGCTCTGCTTCCGCAGCCGCGGTTCCTCTCGCCCACCTCTACCGGAAAGAAGAAAGGGTAGGCGTCTGCTTTCCAGATCACTTTCAGTGCCTTTTTTTTTGCTCCCTGATCCGTTTTTTTTTTTGGCGGCGGATTATGTGGTTGATTCCGTGTGTGCGAGCGTGTTGGCAGGAGGCGCTGAGACGAAACAAAAAATCGGGAAGGTAGCCCGTGTGCTGCGTACCCGCGCATACTGCGTTTTGCGTTGTCCGCGCGCCCTTTTTGATCTTATATCGCCGTTTCTCTTTGCCGCAAAAGTAAAGCGGCGACAACACCTCGTTGACGCACTCGTGTCTAGCGACAACGGGAAAACGTTAACAACAGCGAACACTCCGAAAAAGAGAAAAAAGGACGGACGACGGCGCGCCGGGAGGGAGGGAGAGGGCCGGAGTGTGAGCTGGTGCATCAACTCTCGGGTGGCACACATACACATGAGCACAAAAAGCCCACAAAGACGCTCCTAACACGCACATGTGGGGTTGGTACCGATGGCTGTGGCTACAGCGCCGTTGCTACGCAGCGACAAGGATTCACACACCGACACGCCCTTCCCGCTGAGATAAAACAAATAAACAAGCACACGTACACACAATGCACGCACACGTAAAGAAGACTCGGCTTTAAGTGGGAAAGGAAGGAAGAGGAGCAAGAGATGTGTGGGTGGGAGAAAAAGAAAGGGAGCGGGGAGAGGTGAAAACGTGAGGGGCCCGGTGGGGTGGTGGGTGGGGAAGAGCCCGAAGAGGTGGGCAGAAAGAGAGAAGATACAGAAAATGCAATGCGCGCAACAACGGGGAGAAGATGCACCGACATAAATACAAGAAACGAGCAAACAACGCAAAAAGATAGAGGAGAGGCATATACACACACACACACACACAAACAAACAAAAGAGAACGGAAGAGGAGCACGAGCTGAGCACCATCGTGTAGATGTATCTTAGAGAAGAATAAGAGAAGACAGAACAGAAAGAAACCAGCAAGCGAAACAACATGAAGACAAGCGACAGGTTCAACGAAACCGACAACAACGTAGATAACACAAAAACAAAGCGTGTGGTAAAGTAATAGAAATTGATCGCGTGCGCGGCGTAGTGAGAGAGAGAGAGAGAGCGAGAGGAGTGAAGAAAAGAGACACTGTGACGACATCAAGCCTCGTACACTTCAGAGTGCGATGTACTTCATAGTCTCGTACCTTCACCTCGTTCTGTGATGTCACGCCTGCATTCTTCTGTTCGTGCATTGTATTTGTGTAAGTGTGTGTGTGTGTAGGCATGCTTCTGCACGCATGGTGCGCATCTGTGGAGGTGTTTAAGACGAGTTCTTTCGGTCTTGTCGGGACAGCCCTCGTGTGTGTGCGGGATGATACCCCGCGTCTCTCTCTCTCTCCGTGTACGCGGAGCGCTCTCGCGAATAAGAACGCTAGGGTCGTACCAGTAAAGCGGCGACGAAGAAATGCATTACACACGCGGCGATAGCGGCAGGTGGAGAGAAAACAACAACAAAAAAACAAGAGAAACGACTTCAAAGAACACAACAACGACAGAGACGGCAACCACAAACATGAGGGGCCAACACAACGAAGCAAAAAAAAAAAGAGCAGCGGTATACAGAGAACGCTGGAAGGAAAGGCAACGGATGAGCGACATCAGAATACCTGTAGACCTCGCGGAGACACAAACAGGGAAGACAAGCAGCATCCGCAAGAGATGAGCGTATAAAGGTGCTCGGCAAAGGGAGAAAATCAGTAAAGGAACACACAAAAGATGGAAAGGAAAAAAAAGCATGGATGACAGTGATGCGACCACCTGAAAAAGGGGGAGGGTGATGGTTCACATCCACATCACGCGCACACCTATGCACACACAGGCGCAACTGAGACGCACCTGAAACTAGTTCACAGGGGAGAGGGGAAAAACAGCACAAAAAAGGGGAAGAAAGCATAAAGAAAAAGATACACACACGCACACACACACACACAACACACAAAACACACACCAGGCAAGTAGAGCTACAGTGTGCTTTACTTTTTTTCTGCTCTCTTTTTTATCTATCGACAGCCAACTAAAGGCGAAATACGTGAAAAACAAATCATAAGGGGGGGGGGATAAAAGGAGAGAGAGACACACAAAAACGAAACGAGGCGAAAACAAGCAAGCAAGCGCAATAATAATAAATAAGGAAGACAACAAAGCACGAACAAAAAAAACGAACCAGAGGAGCTGACAAGACAAGTGAAAAGTTACGAGAGAAAGAGTAAGGGAAAGGGCCATATAAATAATTGTATATACAGAGGGAGAGAGGTGTGGAAAACATATACGAACAACGGAAAACAGAAGCGCGCCACCGTCGCACACAAGTCAGCAACACAACGACGTCAAAGCCTATACTGCAATGCGTGTTAGACCTCGAAGGAAAGAGAGAGAGAAGCGAACAAGAGGAAGACCAACAACAACAACGAAAAAAATGACAAACAAAGACAAAAACAAACACACGCAGTAAAAAAGGGGGTAGAAGAAGAAGAGACAGGCAACGGAAAGGCAACATTATATGCGGTCATGAGCAAGGGTGCTCCCTGCATTGTTACGCGCAAGCAAAAACAAAACAAAACAAGCAAACAACAGCAAAGAAAAAAATTATTTTTTTTTTTGTTTGTGTTTTTGTTGTGCCTGTGTGAAAACGCCAACGACTCCGACAACACAACCAACCAAAAGAGAAGCGAGCACGAAGGAACCAATAAAGCAGCACATGGTGATGAGAGGCAATGGAAAAACGACAACAAAAAAGAAAACGAAAACGAAAACGAAAACGAGAAACAAAAGAGGGAAGCGAGGAAGATAAAGAGGACAGAAAATCGATATGCCTCCACTTCCAGCGTTCTCCCCCACTTTCGTTGATGCAAGGCCGCTGAGCGGGTTAGTGAGGGGCAGGTGGGCGGAGCGGGGCGGGGCCTCTGCGTACGTGCGCGTCACGCCTGTGTGTATGAGTCTCAGACCTCCGTTGTCCCAGCAGGAGGACAGCGAAAATGAAAGCGAAAAGAGCTACAAACACGCACGCAGGCACACATACACACAAAGGAAGAGAAGCAAGAAGGACGCCGGTGGAAAAAAAAACGAGCAAACAACGGTATGACAACCACACACAACACAGAGACGCACATACACATGCACGCATACACACGATTCTGCAAGTTTTTTTTTTCTGGGCTTATTTTACGAGTTTGTGTAAAGAGGAAAAGAGAGAGGGACGAGAACCAAACCACAGCGAAAAGACAAGGGAAAAGTTGCGAGACTGATTGTGAGAAGGGAGGGAAGACGAAAGGGTGAGGGTGAGCTGCAGCCGCAGCTTTCACGAGGAGGTGATGGGAAGATAGAGAAGCACAACACAGAAAGTGATCGTCCAGCTTTGATTCAGAGAGTGGAGGAGGACAAACAGCAACAAAAAAACGCGGCACATGATCGGAAAGGAGAGCAAGAGGGCCGCAAAAAGACACGGTCACGCATACATGCGCGCCGACAACCCAGCGAGCGCTGGATGTGTCTTTGCCCATTTCTCCATCTCACAGGCAGCGACACACCCGCACACGGCCAACTTTGCATAGGGGAAACGACGCAGCGAGTGGGGGAGGACACAAGCAGAGGGCCAGGCGGCAATGACGACACTTGAAGAGAACATCGGCAGCAGATCTCCGCCGCAGAAGAACACACAATTGTGATGGAACGCGCACACGAAGCTAATTTCTGACAGAGAGTGATGTGGCCTACAACGCTAACACACACACACACACACACAGACACAAACACAGACACAAAAAATGTAGAACAGGAAAGAGACAAGCAAAAGAAAGCCTGACAGTGATAAAACAATAAGTATGCTCCACACGCATGCACCCGTGCGCAGCTTGCGAAAGATAAGAGGAGCAGGCTGTGCATATGCGTGTTTATGCATGTGTGTGTGCGTGTTTCACCTCCTCCTGCCCTGCCGCCTAGCTGTCTACGTAGCGTACACATGCGCCCGCCTCACCACTGTCGTGCCTCCTACACAACGTTTACCCCCAGCCTCTCTGGTGCTTTTCAGCTTTTATCGTGCGATCCGCTTCCCCGCACTGCGCTCGCCCTCGGTACGTGCCAACGAAAAAAACAAAGTCTGCAGGCCCACGCGCAGTCGAGTGCATTACACCGCTACCCACAAGGCGCGTAGCCACTTTTGCTTGATTCACTTTGTTCTCTCGCGCTTTGTATGCTTTACGCAAACTTTATGGCGTAGGCGACGGAGGGTGTAGGTGTGATGCTAGGGATTGGGTTGGCAGGGTTCTCGGAGTGCAGCTGCAGTGCATGGCGGTAGCCGAAGTCGGAGATGATGTCCGTCTTCTGGCAGTAGGACACTTGCACAGGCTTGTCGCGGTTGTCCATGCAGTAACGGTTGTGCAGGGACATGATGGCCAAGTCCGCCTCGGCGGTCGTCGGGTACGTCACGAAGGCGGAGCTGCCGACGACGTGCTTGTTGTTCTTCGACTGCGCGGATGCGCCCTTGCCGTTGTTGCGCTTGGTGTCCTTCAGAAGCACAACGTTCACGACGTGGCCGTAGTACGAGAAGAGATCGCGCACATCCTTCTCCGTCACATCGTAGTTCAGCTGCCCTACAAACAGCACGGCGTTGCCTTTGTTCTTCTGCCGACGTGGCGGCGCCACCGAGTACATTGGCGTGGCGGCAGGAACGCCCTGAATCATAGGCTGCGGTGCCACCATCGGCTGTGCCGTGTACACAAACTGCTGTTGCACGACGGGAATCGTATTGACCTGGTAGGCGCCGCTCACGATTGTTGGCGGCACGAGCGGGTGGCCCATGGGCTGGCCAATCGGATGCATGTACATTTTTCGGACTGCGTGTAATCGTTTACGTTGAGGGGGCTCACGTGCTTCTTCTTTGCTCCTCCTTCTACGTGCGATCCGTCTAATGGAGAGCCGTTGCTCAGGATGATCCGTCAGTGCCGCGTGTAGGCCGAAGACCGGAGGGAGTGGTCGGTACGTGGGAGCGTGAAGAGGGGCGGGGGTTGCGCTCAAAGGGGAAGAGAGAGGAGGGGTAGGTAGGGAGGGCGTTGGGTTATAGGTGGGGGTATGCTGGTGCGTGGCGGACCGAGTACGTGTGAGGAAAGGGAGAGGGGCTGAGTGAGCGGGGAACACACAGTACTGATGCGCGAGTGATGAGACAATTTCCCCCCGACCGAGAAGAAAGACACGAAAGGAAAACGAAAAAAAAACAAAAAAAAAACGAAGAAAGTAGCCGAGGAGCGTGTGTGCTATTCACCGCAAACAGGGGAGACACCATAGAGAGATGTTGTCGGCGGTTTCTCGGCGGAGATGAGGGAGGGGAGAGAGAGAGAGAGAGACTGCAGTGACAGAGGATTGAGAGAGGGGCACGCACGCATACGTGCATCCGAATCCCCACATACACACAGAGGGGGGAGTGGGTGCTGGGATTTCATCCAGCCACCGGGGGTAGCGGTGTACATATGCCCGTGAATGGCCGGGGATGCTCCCCAGGACGTGCAGCGGTTTGTACTTGGCCTTTGGTCTGGTCATTTTACTCACGACTTGCTAGTTCGAATCGCCGTCTCCAACGCACCCCTTCGTGTGCACCACCCCTTCGCCCTGCCCGCGTGCGCCAGCAGCCGCCCGCGAGGCACCGCGACGGCTGCGTTGTCGGCTGACCGCACGTATCCTGCCGTAGCCTGGGGGTGGTGGCTGCGCAGAAGACGCAGCCCGGCTCTGCTATCGCTACATGTGCCCGGTGCGCCAGCGTGGCCTGCATCCGCGCTGTCGTCCTTGGCGCCTGCGCCAAGCCCCCCCAGGGTGCCCACGGGTGCGATCTGCACGGAGACGCGGGTGCGCTCGTCGAGGGAGACCCCCTCGCCATCGGGCCCGCAGACCATGAGCGTGCGACCACCCAGCCAGACCCGAGCACGGCACGCGCACACCGAGCGCGACGCGTGGCATCGGGGGGTATGCAGCGAAGCAGCACCGCTACAGCGACCACTCGTCGGGTGTGTAATGCCCCATTCGCTCTTGATGGGGTGAGAGAGGTGTGAGTGGGGTCCACAAGCGATTAGAGGAGACGGGAGGGCGTGCCTTGCGGCTGTCAAGGGGACAGAGGCAGAGAGGGAGTTGAGGGCGAGCACAAGGCGCTACGGATTCCATCGAGGAGGCTCTTGAGGGCCACTGCCGTTCTAAGTGGTTTCTGCACATTTTCGTCGTCATCAACGCCGGAAAAGAAAAGCCTGCTCGGGTCGACAAAGAAAGAGTAGCAGAGGCAGCAGCAGCAGGCAAAACAAAATATGTGAGCGGGAGCGAGAGGAGGTGAACTATGTAGAGCGGGGAAAAGGTCCAAGGGAGCGGGAGAGGTCAATCAATGCGTGAGAGCGCTGCAAAGCCAAGAGAGAACGACGGCGCTGGTACTGAGAGCAGAGCTACCGCATAGAGAGAGGGGGAGAGGGGGTGCAGTGGTGCGGTGGCGGAGGCGGGTTTCTGTGTAGGAAAACACCGATGCTCCGGCGAGGCGCAGTTTGTTCTGAAAAGGGATCGAGAGGGAAGGGCGGAGGTAGAAGCTTGTGCATCGAGGGTTCGCCAAAGGAAAACATAGGTTGCAGTTGGGACACACACACACACACACACGCACACACACGCAGAGGAAAAAATGGGAGCGTGAGCTCGTGTGCGGGCGAGTGATTTGCGGGTACAATTGCTAAAGGGATGCGAAGCGGGCAAAACTGCGGGAATTGGTTTGCGCTGTGGGATGCGGTGAAGATTGACCGTGTTCGCTTTTTTTTTGTATATGTGTGTGTGTGGGGGGGGGTGGAGGAGGAGGAGGAGGAGGCGGCAGTGATGACGTGCTCTTCGTGGCGTGCTTCTCAAGCGCTCATATAGTAACTTATTTGGCTACTGTTCTCTGCTTGCATGTATTGGCTGTGCAAGTAAAAGAAGCGAAAAAACAGGGGAAAACAAACAAGCAAACAAGAAAGAGAGAGAGAGAGAGAATGAGGCTGCTGAGTTCGACACGCGAATGCGTAGCAGAGACATGAAGAGAGGAGACGGGACGGAAATAGGGGAGGAGGAGGGAAAGACGACCGGCAAGAGAGGTAGGAAGGGAAGCAAACCAGCGAAAACAGAAGAAAAACATGAGGCAGGCACCGCTACAGCTTCCAGAATGGTGATGCGAACGCGCTCAGAGAGAAGAAAAAGACCAAGAATAAAAAAAAGACAAGCAAGCGCATTGGCCACAGCTTCGCTGGGTATCGCCGCAGCGATGCTCTAGAGAGGCAACAGAGAGAGAGAGAGGGCGCCCCTCGGCAGCACAGAAACAATGGAGTGAACTGCGCTTAGTCACCCTCGCCCTCGCACACACACGCACAGCGGAGGGAGAAAGGGAGAGGCACCAAGACATCTGAAGCCTGCTTCAATGCGGATGATTTTTTTTTTCGGCAAGAACAACGCCCACGAGCAACAAGACGCAACGCAGAAAGAAAGAAAGAAAGAGAGAGAGAGAGAGAGAGAGAGAGAGAGAGAGAGAGAGAGGGTGCTCGGGGATGACGAGTAAAGGGAAGCGGGGGAGGGAGAACAGCGCGAGCGAGAGGACACTTCAACGAATCGGAGGCACGAGATGGAGAGAAGGAAAAAAAAAGCACCACTATGAAGGGAGAAGAGGGGGAGGGGGGCCATTTGGGCGGGGGCGGGGGCTGAATCAGTGAAGGGGGTGGCGACCTCGTCGCAAGCGCGTTCGTGAGAGAGAAAAGACTCGCCAGCCACACAGACACAGACACGCTCGCGAGAGAATGGCATCACTACACATGATACGAATGGCACACGCGACGTAACAGCCAAAACGCATACAACGCACTAAGACTGATAGAGAGGGAACAGAAAACACGTACGTACAAGCGAAAAAAAAAGGAGTACACATCGAGAGAGAAAGAGCGGGAGCCGGAGAGCAGGGAGGCTGTGTGGCGTTGCGTAACGAGAACGAGAGAAGTGAGAGAGAGAGAGAGAGAGGGACAGCAAAGGAGGGAAATCCTGGCAGAGGGCACAGGCAAGCACACACATCCCAAAGAGTATACAAGAAGGAGTCCCAGGGAAGGGGGTAGGAAAGGGGACGCCATCAATAGCTCTCTTCTCTGCTTTTTCCTGAAATAGAAATGGAGAGACGCACGGCGTCCTGGTCGAAAGAGGGGAGTCCGCGTGTGCAGAGGCGGAGGAGGCCAGCCCCCATATACTGGAAGGTGCTGATGAATGTGCACAATGTAACGAGGGCAGAGAAAGAAAAGCAACTAAATGATTCTGAACACACGCATCCATCATTCTCCTCCCCCTCCCCAAAAAGGAGAGAATGCAGAGAGAAGAGAGTACACGAGGCTACGCGACGATGTCAGCTTCCGCCTGCAAGGCGACAGCGGGAGGTAATTGTGATGCGTCCGCAGCATGGAGAGTGATGTGGCGAGACAGAGGGACGATGTGCTTTACACACGCATATATATACATATAACTCCGCCTCTTTTCTCATCTTTCGCCTCTTTTTTTTCTCGCGAGGTAGATCGGTCCAGCATCATTGCATGTCTAACAGCAACCTCCGCACTTCCGTCCCCCACCCCATAAACACACACACACACACACACACACACACACACACACATACAAGCACCACAGAAAGTGGACGCGAACAGTGGAAAGAGGTGCCAATAGACGCACAAAGATATGAACACAAGGCGAGGGCAAGTGCGAAGAGGGGCAAGAGAATCACAAAGGCATAGTGGGGGCAAGAATGGGGTGAGGGAGGACAGCTTAACGCTCGAAAAAGAAGAGTGGGTGTAGAGGGAGAGATGGGAAAATAACCTAAGTTAGGGTTGGGGTTTGGGAGTGGAGGAGAAGCGGGATTAGGCAATCGTATAGCAGAGTGAGGACGACCTGAGAGGAGGAGCACACAAAAAATGAGCAAGTGACCGAGACGTCCACAAGCAGAAGGTGGAGCCATGGAGGCGCAATACATATATATATATATATACACAAACGCGCGCACACGTACGAAAATGGAGAACATGCCAGCAAAGGAACAAGGGATGCTGTAGTTCTCCGTTTGGCCTGATAGTGTTTCACGGGGCCGCCCCTCTCTGTTCTTTTTTTCTTCTCCTTCGCCCTCTCTGCCCCTTTTAGGGCGCTTATCTTGGTGGTTCCGCCTCTCGCCTTTGCATGCACATACACTTTGCAGAGCCGAACATCGAGAAGAGACATGAGGTGTGCGTAAGACATCATCTAGCAAATGACAGTGAGGTGTCGACAGCAGCAAAACTGAGGGCCTGTTGGGGGAGGGGAGCATGCAGAGAGGGAGGAGTGAACGACGGGTTTTGTCGATACACACGAAGGCTCCAATTGGGTGTGGTAGACGAGTCGATATGCGGCTGCACCTACACATACAAGCCTGTAAAAGTGTAGTAACACAACAACTTCTTTCCGTTTCGCGTTTTACTTCGTTCCAGATAGCCCAGCATGCGTGACTGTGTGCCGAGCGGAGGGCAGGGGAGGGCAGCCATCAACACCCTCAGCGATATCAACACACTAATAGCAACAAGGAACCAAAGAAGCGAAGCAAAGGACGCAAAAAGGGAAAGCAGGAAAACACCAACATAAGGTTTCATACGTGGAAGTATCACCGTTGTGCCAACATGACGGTATGCCTCCTTCTTGTTTTATGTGTTTCCTTGCCGGCAGTGCTGCGTGCCAAGTGTACACACACGCGTGCGTACTAGTGCACAGCGGCACCTATACGAGCACACGAGCAAGGAATTGAAAAAGGGGGGCAGCGAAGACGCCTTTACTTACAGAGATGCGCGGACACGACAGTCGATCCCCCAATATGAGAAAAGAGAAAGAAAGGTGATGCGTGAGCGCGTCCTCTACAAAAGACTAAAAAGACCTCCGCATACCCGCCCCACTCATCCACGAAAACATCTCGGCAACCAGACGCATGTATATAAAACAGTGAAGTGGATGCGAAGAGGACGATGAGGAGGGAAAGGGAGGAGGTGGAGAGAGCGCCGGCATCACTGCTTGCTGCACTCACACGTGTCGCGACCCGAGGGAAGACCCAAAGAAAAGGGGTAGGGGAGGGAAGGCGAGGGACCAAACACAAGACACTAAGCAGAGGGAGAAGTCACACAAAACAGCGACCAATAACAACAAACGTAACGAGAGCGAGGGAGCGCGGGGAGCAGGGAAAAGACATCGCCGCACAACGAAAGGAAAAAATAAGAGGAGCAACGAAACACACACACACACACACACACAACTAACGAAGCGCCGTGGGGGGGGGGAACGGTGAGGACTGAGAAGTATCGAATGGGAACACAGAACGGAGGGAGGAGACACAAAGAGCGAGAGAGATGCACACACGCTCACGCACACGCAAATAGAAAGAGGATTCGCAGAAGAAAAGGAGAGGGGAGGGAGAAGAGCATGATTGGATTCGAAAAGTAGTGCTTGATATGTGTATGCATGTCTGTGTGTGTGTGTGCACATGTACCACGCCCTCTGAGCCCGTTTTCAGTTGCTGACTGCCAAGGAGGAGGCAAGGAGCCGACAGACATACACGTATCCAGAACAACAAGAGTACTTCCACACAAACCATAAGAAAAAGGTGAGCCGCACCCCACTCCCTCGACCCCAAATCCGATTTGTCACACGTGCGCAAGCACTGCAGCACACGGATGGCGGGTTTGAAAAAAAGGAAAGCCAAGACTGGGGAGAGGCAGGGGGACAGAGGCAGGAATCCAAAATCAACAAGAAATAAACGACTTACAAACGCGTGAAGGTGCTGGTCAGGGCTTTGAGTGGGGGCGGGGAGAGGGGAGAGGGGGAAGGGTCCGGCGGCGGAGGCATCGGGAGGGAGAAGGTAGCGGCAAGACTCGTCCACGGCACAAAAGAAAACAAAAGAGACACCCACATCGATATACCACTGCAGCGAAGAAGTGTTGACGAATCATGACAGCTTCCGTTCTGCAACACCGCGAGGGGGAGAGAGGAAAGAGGGCGAGGGTGACATCGAGAAAAAATGAGCCCTGGAAACAGTCACGAGAGAGAGAGAGAGGGTGTGGAGAGAGGGAGAGAGAGAGCGGGGAGGATGAGGGAAGGGGGCAATGAACCACAAGACAAAAAAGTTGACCTGAAGTGAGGTTGACTGACTGACGAGAGTTTTCGCTTCCGCTATCTGTGCTGCCACACAACGGGAGTCGAATGCCACTCTAGACCTCGGCCTGCCACAAGGCCTATCGCCTGATGCGAAGCAGCCATAGACAGGCGTTACGGCAATGAAGGCTCAGTTATAACAGCACGGCCTCCGCCTCATACTCTGCTCACCCCCACCTCACGGGTCGCCTCACAACCGCTCCCCCCATCATCCCGGTCGCCACCTGGCGCATCCCTCTCGGGGTGGCCCCGACGTTCCGCACCAGTGGGCAGTGCGAGGGCCGGGTGAGATAGGCTCCAGCCATGATGATACGCTGCCCATATGGGCTGGTACAAACGTGTTCGTTGTTGCAGGTCGCTCCGACGCAACGCTATCCAGAACCACACCGCCGACACCAATAGCGGTACATCGCTCTGACCTCCCCACATCGTAGGCACTTGGCCCTGCCACGGCCAGAAGCGGCTCGGCATTGGCAGGGGATAGAGGAGCGGCCTGGCTTCTCCCTGCATTGGACTGGGGTGCTGGGCATTGCAACGTCCCCCCCCACAGTCATCAGGGATCTCGATGAGAGAAGGAAAGAAAAGGTAGGAGACCAAACGTGTGCTCTCACTTACCAGCCCATGCACACACGCGAACAAAATGCCGCTCATTTGCGCGCTATGTGCGCTGCTGTGCACCCGCGTGCGTCTTCCCCTCACCGTGCCCTTTGCTCACACTCCGCGCTTCTCCAAAAAACAAACAAACAAACAAACAAACAAAGAGGGCATGGTGAACAAATCCACCTTCGCGTCTGCCGCCGCTTCTGCAGAGCCTCTTCCGCGTTTCCGTGCAGCGTTGGACCACCAAGCGCGCTCTCTCGCCCGCTTATTCGGCTTCGTGGGCTTCACAACTTTCCGTTTGTGCGGTCCTTCACCAACAACGGAATGGGGTTCTCCGGCTTCGAGGCGTGCAGTTTTTCGGCGTGCATCATGCCAAATGCTGAGATCAGCCCCGTTTGCTGGCCGTAGCTTACCTGCAGATACTTGGAATTGTCGACGTTCTCGACGTCATCGCCCTTGGCATTGTACCTACCGTGAAGCGCCATGATGGCTGTGTCGGCCTCGAGCGTGGTCCCGTATGTGACAAATGCCGAGCCACCGACTTTTCGGTGCGTTGCTGCACTGCCGCCAGTGATACCGCCAGCGCCACCTTTTTTCGTAGCCTTGCCCTTGTCTTTCAGCACCACCACACTCAGCGGCTTGCCGTAGCAAGAGAACACCTGCGACACATCTGCCTCCGTCGCCTCATAGTTGAGCTGCCCCACGAAGAGAACAGCCCTGTCGCGGTTGCGGCGAGGAATTCCACGCGTGTAGGTAACCTGTCGTGCAGCGCTGACCGGGCGTCGTTGCTGTTGCTGCTGCTGCTGCTGCTGCTGGAGCTGGAGCTTACTGCTCTGGTCTTTGTAGCTGCCCATATCCGCGGTGGATGGCTGTTGCCATGCTCCGCTTCGCCCAGCACCAGCGGTACGCGAGCTGAGCGAGGCCAAGGACGCGATGTCGCTCAGCATCGAAGACGGTGGCTGGATGATTGCGCCAGCCGCCGTGGTGTGGTTGACAAAATGGCTCATGTTCCCGTCGTTCGTGAGGAAGCAGGAGTGCACTGGCGGCTGCTCCGCGGCCAACTGCTGCCCTTGCTGATGCTGCTGTGGAGTCGGCTGCAGGTAGTACTGCTGAAGCGGCGGCTGTGGCTGGCGCGACGCGATGGGGATCGATGACGGGTAGGAATGCTTCGAGTTGTCGCCAACGCTGCCGCCGCCTTGCACGACTTCAAGGTAATGCGTCGTACCGGAAATCTCAGACGCTTTGACGTCCGTCAAGCAGTGCAGCGGCGTGTTCACCGCGTCTGCGGATGCCTGCAAAATTGCCGCTGTGCCCCTGTCCAGGGTCGGGTGGAGGATCATGATCGAGTGCGTAGCAGGGTGCGCGGTGGGTGAACAAGGCTGCCCACTTTGCGGAGGTTGCGGCATGACAGAGTAGGTTGTCTGCGACCGGCTAGACACGGGTAGCGCCGCTCCACTGACATATGGCGCTGGGACGGCAGCCGGCAGCGTCGGCAGGGCATTGCCACTCCAATCACAGGAGTACCCAGGGTAGGTGGTGTTTGTCAAGGGTCGGATGGAGGAGGACGCAAAGAGCGAGGCCGGCATAGCAGTGGCAGGGGTAGCAGCGGTCCACACACTGCTGGAGATCGGTAGTCGCTGCTGTTGGTGCTGCTGCTGCGGCGACGCAGGCACCTGCAGAGTGTGCCGTATACTACTCGCACTGGATGCGCTGTAACCTCTGTGATGACTCGTGCTGTCATAGTACTGTTCGTTACCGTGCGCAGCGTCAGGCGGCTGCGAAGCTGCGCTTGCATTAGTCGACGCGAAGGGCGAGTAGGGGACGCCGTCGAGCTGCATGCGAAGGGACCCCCCCCTGAGCGTGACCCAAGTCGACGACTGATGTTCCTGCAGCGGCAATGACGATGACAAACCCGGAGCGGGTGTGGCGCTGTTTCCCACGTGTTCGTATGATTGCAGGATAGAGGTGCATAGGTGCTTGTGTGGCTGCTGCGCTGGCTGCTGACCGACGCCGTGGAGGCTTTGCACACCGCTGCTGGGGGGCGGGGCAGCAGCCGTTGGAAAGGTGCTGTAAAATTGAGAAGCAGCCGTCCGTTTCTCCTGTTCTGCTCCTGCTAAGTTGTCGCCGCCACCACCGCTGTGTGCGTACGAGAGCGAACGCTGCTGTGAGGCGTTGAGAAGCCACAGGGATGCGTTGTGTGCCGTCATGCCATCGAGGAGGGAGCTTGCGGCTACGTGGTGATGACAGGCAGAGGGCGGCAGTGATGGCTCGACTTGCGGCTGCTTCTGCGGTGGAGTCGAAGGCGCATTGACGCTGGCGAAGAAGTTATACATGGCTGCTTGACTGCGTTACGCCGCTGTTCACTCAAAGAGAAATAAGAAGGTACACACACACACACACACACTTCAGGGAGCAGCGCGATTGCCGAACGTCTCTTGAGCAATAGGGCCTCGGCAAGGGGCTGACCCATGCAAGCCTGCACTCGAGGCGGCGGCACGGAGCTACAGCAACGGCGACACACAGCGACGCCACCGTCAAAAAGAGGCGAAAGAGAGAGGTGGGGTAGCGGCGACGGCTTCGGACTAGTGAACAGGGGAATGAGGAAGAGATTGTAGGAGAAGTGAGGGTGGGGTGTCAACGAGAAAAACGGAGACAAAAAGGGGGAGGACACTGGGCCGTCAGTTAAAGCAAGCGACACACACACAAAGAAAGTGAAGTAACGGATACCAGAGAAAAAAAACGAAGAAGAAGGATCAGCAACACATGTACAAGTCGAAAAGGAAAAGAGGAAGATATCGTCGCAGGGTGGAGTGCTTGCGTGTGGTTTCGCGTGCAAGAGCGTACAAGCGCCTGTGTGTGTGTGTGTGTGGTCGCGTCTTTGAGGGCGGATGAGAGAGAGAGAGAGAGGAAAGGAACAAACGCCTACACGAGACGACAGTCGTGATCGTTTAGATCCTTGCAAGCTGTGACTGGAAAAACAAAAGCGGCGGGAAAAGAGGGAGGCGGTAGGGCACGTGTTGGTGGAATGGAGGGGGCCAACGAAGAAACAACAGTAAACCTCGAGAGACACGAAGCTCGTATAAGGAACACAGTGGACAAGAGCCCAAGAGAGACCGAGCGCGGCAAAGAAATAAGAAAACATAGAAAGAAGTAATGAAAGTAAGTGTAGATGGTGTTCGAGAGTTGTGGATGAGAACAGGTGACTCTTGCTACCAATAAAAAAGGAGGGAGGGGTGAAGAGCACACACACACAGGCAGGCAGGCAGGCAGGCAGACGCCAAAAAAGAAACACCGAGACTCAAGTGAATGCGCACTGCTTCCCTCTAATGCTAAATTGCCCTCTGTTCCTGCCCGGCGTGCTTTCGTTTTTGTCGAGTGTTTGATGCTGCACCTCAGGCTGGAAACTCCCCCCTTTCAATATATATATATATGTTGACAACAAGCAACAGGAAAGAAGAAACACACACACACACACACAGGGTGACGAGGCGCGTATCGTCACACCTGTGCTTGTGCGCGCGTAGGTGATTGAATTGGGTTGTTTGGCAGGTGTCAGGGCGGAGGGGAGGGGGAGACACGAACGAATCCGCCACGACTGCAGAAACGCATGCACACACACGCGGACGCAGGCGGCCAATGTTTTTCGTTTTGGTTGACCTCACCACCCTTGTCGGTGCACGAGGTGATCGAGCGGAGAAAGTTGACAGTGAAGAGGAACAGCGTAGGCGACAACGGAAAGACAAATGGAAAATACCAGAGATGATAACCGAAAAAAAAAATGAAAAAACCCAAAACAAAGAATCGAGCGAACAGGGAGACACGAGCGCAGCTGAGTCCGTGGTGGTGGTGGTGGGCAATCGATGAGCAGGGTCAATAGTAAAGAGACACAGGAAGGAATAATAAACGAAAAACGAGAACAAACCCACAACCCTAAGGAGAGAGCGGTGGGGGAGGAGATGGAGGTGTGTGCTGAAGGGAAGAGACGGCAGCGGTTATGGCATATGGCGTAGGTGCAACTCACCAAGTGAAGAGGAGGGAGTAATCGAAAAAGCAACGAAAGAAAAGGTGTACACTTATGTCACGAAGGAGTGCGATGGACTCAATGAAACCGAAGAGGAGAAGGGGAGGGGGAGGGTGTGACTCGAAGTCAGATGCCAGGAGTGGAACAGCAAAACGACAAGACTGGAAGTCGAAGAAAAGGAAATCGAGAACCACACGCACACACACACACACACACACACACGTATATATGTATAGATAAAGAGGGGGCAAATAGCGCGTAAGAATAACAGTAGAGATGAAACAAGCAAAACAAACCAAAATCAATGCAAACAAAATGATGTACGGGGCGGGGATTGGGTGTATGCGATGTGATGTGTGTGTTTGTGCGGCTTTCAGGGGAAACGGAACAAACAAAACAAAAGAAGACGCCAAAACCGGAGGAAATGAGAGGAAAATGGGATGAACTCAAGAGACGATCGCCACGATGGAGAAGACACGCACGCACAGAGTACGACAGACACAAAAGGGGGTAGAGGGTATGCGGAGGAAAACAGGGAAAATGAAATGCGGCGAACGGAAGTGGAGAGGAAAGCAAAGCAAAACAGAAAAAAAAACAACAAAAACAGAACTGGAAATCGTGCGATGAAGGAGCGCTAATGGAGGAACGAGCGCTCTCTCTACGGGTGCGTATATGTATGTGCTTGTATACACGCTTCGTTGATGTTTGCACTTTGCGTAATGCGTGTGCTTGCGTTAGCAAACGGGGGAAAACGAAAGAGGCAAAGCAAAAAGAGATAAAGAGATGAGAGGTGGAGAGAGCTCGACCAGATGAGGCAAGTTTTGTGTGCTGAGCGCGTGCCGGGCCTCGGTAGTCTGTCAATTCAGCCAGAGGGCATCTACACGTATATAGCGAAGGTAACAAAGGTAACGCGTGCCGATCGATATAAAGAAGCAGAGCGAGAGCGAGAGCTGCACACTTACACACACACACACACACACACACACACGCACGCAGACCGATTAAGAAGGAACGAAAAGAATAGGCGAAATCGAAGGGGCGAGAGGCGTGGCAGGCTGGGAGGAAGAGTAGGGGGGAAGTTTTCTGGAGAGCCTCGGGCAGAGATACGTCTACCGCTCCCTCTGTCCGCAATAGCAAAAAAACGTGCCCTACTACTACTGATAGTGGTTGCAGCTGCAGGATGAGGGCAGCGAGAAAAAGAAGGCTTCGTGTCGGTGAGGAGGGGGGGGGGAGTGGGCGGTGTGAGGCCACAACGTTAGGCGTTGGAGAGCGAGAGGTAGAGGAGAGCGGAAGAAAAGAGATAAAGGGCAACACACACTCCCAGCAGAGAATAACGCGAGAAGAAAAGGGCAAAATGGAAGAATCGAAAACTCCACCGAAATTGACAGGGGGGAGGGCGATGGAACGAAAAAGGGGCGTGTGTGTGTGTGTGGGTGTGGGTGTGTGGGTGGTGGTGGTGGTGGGGGGGTACAACGAACGGAAGGTTCGATGGAAGAGGAGCCCAAGTGGAAACGAAAAGCGCGAGCTTTAACAAGTAAAACAGTACAACAACAAAACAAAAACAAAACGTGGGGTGGCGAGGGGGAGGGAGGGAGGGAGGGAGGGAACGTGATGGAGGTCCGGGGGGGGGGAAGAGCGTCAGAGACTGATCAAGGAAACGCAGGGGTTACGGGCACTGCAGTCCCCCCGTCGTCGACGGTGGCCAGAAAGCGAGATGCAACACCGATGCACAGAGAGAGAACAAAGGCCCGTAAGTCAACAGGTCACACCTCTGCCTCTTCGCTGTGGATGCCTTTGTGTGGGTGTGTTTCCCGTCTGTGAGTCGTACAAGGTCCTCCGAACTCTCTACTGTGTACGTGTGTGTGAGCGAGGAGGCCCTTATTGTTGTCAATGCACTTTTTTCTTGTGCGTGTGCGTGTGTGTGCTTTGTTGTCGGTTATTAGTCTGTGCGTGCGTGCTTGCTTGCGTGTGTGGGTTCCGATGCACAAACCACCGTGTTTCCTCTGCTCTCCGTTGTTGCACCCTGTATGATTGCTGCTCGCTGCCTTCGCCTCCTCTGCGATAGGCTCCGTCGAGCTTCCCTTTGGTTTGTTTGTTTTCGCGTGTTGTTCAAAAATGGGATGCCGGGGTGGTGGCGCGGCTCAGCTGCCGGTAAGGGATGAATGAAAGAGAGAGAAAAGTGATCGCAGGGCTGGCAGAGGGGAGGGAGGGAGGAAGTTGGCGCTGGTGGAAGGCCCGTTGCTTGCATGAGTGTGACGGCTTGCCCGCTCAGCGGACGGGGAATGGTGGCGGTGGAAGAGGAGTGGACCGTGTCCTCGAGCAGTGGGCACAAGGCACACGCAGCGCCGCCGTCACACAAGGAAGGGAGGCGTGCACCGTGCCGAAGAGACGGAGGACGAGCACGCATGCTCTCCAGGGGAGAGGGAAAAATGGGTGGATGGGACGGCCGCCCACTGTCACTCCCGTTCAAGGAGGGAAAGGCGGAAAGGTGGGGGTACAGGTATAGGGAGTACCAAGGTAGGCAGAGGCGCATCTGCCTTGGCCGCCGCTGTGCCTTGTACGTAGCTCTGTTTGCTGTGTTCTGTTGGCCTGGGGCGGGACGGGGGCTGAGGAAGCGCCGCAGGAAAGTCTCTCCCTCATTTTGACGAACAACGCCCCATCCATAGGGGTGGCTGGCTTCGGGAGACACAGCCACACACAGACGCGCACGCGCGCCATGGGGGAGGTGTCCGAGGGCAGATGCGATCACCACCACTATTCGATCCATTGCTAAGCCCCTGGAGAAAAAGGAGGAAGAAACTCACAGCCGTAGAGGGAGGGAGAGAGGCGATGAAAATGGTTTGGTGTGCGTGTGCGTGTGTGTGATCGGTCTGCACTTCGTATTGCGTGAAACAGGAGGAGAGACAGATAGCACACACACACACAAACACACACACACGCTCAGCAGAGAAGCAGAAAACTAAAAGGAAGCCAGATGGCGTCTTGTGAGGTGGCGACATGCGTAGCAGATGTGAACAAAGTAAACGACCAACAAAAACACATGCAATCACGAAAGGAGGGAGGAGACATCGAGTTTCTCTCTCTCCCTCTCTCTCCAGCGGCATGGAGAAGGGAAGGGAGGGTGGTGGTGATGGATGATGGAAAAAAGGGGAGGCGTGCAGGAAGACGTCTCGGTGTACGCGCACTCTACTCCCCTACGGCTAAGACTACGTATACGCACGCGCTCAAGCCCGATTCCGACAAGGTGTTTGCACGTTCGCTTTCCCTACGACGCACACACAAACACCTCTGTCGACCTCCCTCTCCCCAACCCGCTCCCTCAAACACGCCAGCGAGTGTGAGCTCTGATGGGCGCAGTGGCCTTGGTCGCCGCTTGTCGGCCAAGTGGCCACTTCGCCAAGAAAGGGTAGTCGTAAAAGCATATGCCGTGGCTGCTCTTCCCCACCAAGGTGCTGTTGCGTGAAACGGCGTATTGCTGCCAGAGTTTGTGTGCCTCAGTGGCCGCGACCAGCTCACGCTCCATCTCTAGCGGGCACACGCGCAGGCGCTGCACGACCCACCAGCTCTTCGTGTCACAGAGCGTGGCCCAGCAGGCGGCAGACAGCGCCAAGTCACCGCGCGCGATCAAGGCAGCGTAACGGTCCACGGCGAGAATGAGCTCCGCAAGTCCCCCACCCACAACATTGCGACGCGTGAGAGGCAGCGTCGGACTCGACACGTCGCATGAGGAGGGCGTGGGCAACTCTGATGCCTTGATGCCTGTCTGCGACAGAAGGGAGTCGCTGCACGCAGCGCTCATCTCAGAGCAGAAGACGTGGACGTAGGGGACGGCGGCATTGCCTGCTGAGGTGCTTCGCTCATTCCGCGCGGCTGCCGTGGCGGCTTCCCATGTCTCCGCTTCCGGCGGCGCTGGGCTGGTGATTCCATGGCCACAGCAAGCTCTGATACGCCCTCCTACCCTCATCGGGGGCTCGCCTTCAATCATCGCGAAGGTCGGCAGGTCAAGCATGGTGTTCTGCTTGTTCGCGTCATCACCGTCAGTGTCCTGTGGGGAGGAGAGAGCGAGCTCACCAACGGGAGTAGGTATGGTGATAGACCATAACCGAGTCTCGTGCTCAGAGTATGTTGGGCAGCGGCGAGTGCCGAGAAGGTCCTGCTTCGCGTCCTCTGGCCAACTCCGACGCAGATGATGGCAAGCGTTTTGGGCTGCTGCAAGTTCCTTTCGCAGGCTACCGTGCATGAGGGGCTGAGTGGCGCACACCTCGAGCGTCGGGCAGAGCAAAAACGGCACAAGATGGTAGACTTGCGAGCTTTCGCCTAACCCTCCTTCAGCGAGGTCGTTTTCGCCGCCGTCGCTGCAGTGCATCTCGTCCCGCAAAGGTCGTTTCTCTCCACTGGATGATATCGGTGCGGTGACGGTGAGGCTCGTATGGTGTGGCGTGCCTGCCGCAGGCGTGATCTTCACCGGACGCCACTGCCACAGACACCGCTCCCATTCGAACACTGGTGACGTGGCGAAGTTGGGCAGAGGGCCGTAGAATGGGGGGCCGTCGGAGTGACCACTGCGATGGCCGCTGCCGCCGCCGCCGTCGCCGACTCGGCTGCTCGCGCACGGGTTTCCAACGCTTGACACCTCCTCAAGCTCTTGCTGCTCTGTGCCGTGGGTCTCAGCATCGTTAGAAGCCTTCAAGCCACCCGCTTCAGTTGGACTGGCTTTGGACGAAGGCTCCCACCGCTCTCGCAAGCCAAGCGGTAGATGATAGCCCAAGGCGTCCGGGACCCACTCCACAATGATGCCTGCTTTCTCCGTCGCTGGAATCGAAGAGGAAGGGGCGAGCGCGCTTGGCCGCTTTTGCCTCTCTGTCGGGGCGGTGCCCACAACACGAGAAGGTTTCTTCGCCTCGGTGCTGTCGGTTTGAAAGGACTCGATCGAGTAGCTGCAGCAGCGGTAGGCGATTTCCGCTGCGACTACGAGGCCTGAAGGCAGGGAGCGAATACCCTGGCGACGTACAGCGCTGACCAGGTGGCAGATATCCTCCCCACTTCCGAGGCCCTGCACTCGTCGTGGTCGCCACATAACCTTCTCCCTCTCTTTTGCTGCCGCGTTTGCGTGTGTGTCGCCTTACATGTGCCTTGGTCGCCTTCGATTTCTTCTCCCTCCTTGCGTTAGTGCGGAGGGCACGTTCGCCTGCTCTCGTCCTCGTAGATCCCAAAGTGCCTGCACGAAGCAGTGAAGGGCGGCAGGCATGGGCGACACAGTGAACGCGTAAGCGAGGGAGAGGTGAAAGGACAGGCGACACGGGGAAGAAAGACGATAGCGCGGTATTTTCGGATGTAGATCCTTCACACACACACACACAGAAAAGAGCGAAGAGAGAGAGAGAGAGAGAGAGAGAGAACCACAGGAGACGAAGTAAGTCTTGAGGCGTTGTGCCCGGTAGGAATGACTAAGGCACCTGTCACGACAGCTCGACAGTCACACAAAGAGCTCCGCCATAAAAAAAGGATACATACTCCCTCATTGCCCTTTTCGTGCATTCTAAGCATGCAGGGAGGTGAGCACAGATGACAGTTTGCGGTGGAGCAAGGAGTAGGGCGGTCGATAGCTGAGACAGCTTCAAATGGCGGAGACGAGAAAAGGCCCCAGGAGAGCCACGGATGGGGAGAGAGGTGGAGGAGTGGTGGTGGCGAATTAGTTTGAGGGCCCCTGCGCCGACGCCGCGAGCCAACCTCCTCTTGCTTCTCACTCTCTGTGCATGTTAACTCTCTGCTTTGACTCGGGTCGTGCCGACAGCACATTCTTTATGGCTGTGCTGAAAGTATTTGCCATTATTGGATTTCTTTCGTGCTTTATTTACGGGTCCTTGAGTACTGTCTGAGTTTCGATCCCCTCTGCTCATAGCGGATATCGGTCGCCTGACGCGTGCGGACGAGCGAGTGTGAGTGTGAGCCTGCACTTGACTGAGTTTGTGTGTGTGTGTGCGTGCCCATGTGCGTGTATCCACTGTTTGAGAACCCAAGAAAGAAAAACCAAAAGAGCAAGCGCCCTACACGGCGAAGAGAGAGAGAGAGATGCACACACCATTAAGAAGACAGTGGAAACGAACTGGAGGCCGGAGCACCTGCGGTATAGATGAGCAAGGCGGACATTTGGAAGCTTGGAGAGGGCGGGGCAGTGAGCGAGCGAAGGGAGGAGAACGGGAAAAAAAGAAATGCGGACACACAGACACCCTTACACGTGTTGGCCATTCGAAAAAAATGGAAAGCAGTGCAGCAATCGCTGAACGGCGACGGGAGGGGGAGTGGGGAACAGAAGAGACGGCGCAGAGCGGAATGCACGCGAGTGCCGCTGCGGATTGGCCTATGGTTCTTGAAAAAAGGAGGCAATAAAAAAGGCGTTCCGCAAGCACCACGCGGGAGGAGAGGAAGATGTATGCGCGCGCACAGAGACGTCTTTCTCATACGCGTGCGATGAGCACCATCTGAGGAAAACGAAGGCGGCCTGCAACCGCAAAACGAAAAAAAAAACAAAATGATAAGTAGAAGGTTCAGCTGTGAGGCGTGCTGCATGCCACGCCATGCCCTCTTCGTCGTCCACCCAAAGACAGCCATTGCCCAAGCACACATACGCGATTTCGGCAAACAAAACGAAAAGAAGCCTGACGAGTGACCAGAAAACCTCGCGTACAACTACAAAATAAAAGTGCCGCGCCCACCAAGGACAAGTTGAGCGCATAGAAAAAAAAAAGAGACAGCTCTTAAACCGAGACCGAACGCGACAACAACAACACACACACACACACACACACACACACACACAAAAGAAACTTCTCAGCGCGACGTGTTTCACGCACGGCAAACTCGAAAAGGTAAAGGGAGTAAACAACAAAAAAAGCTACGCGAGCCAAGAGAACAAGAAAACGTACAGCGAGTAAATCGCGTCACATCGGGATGTGCGCTTTGGATGGGAAATCGAGAAGTCAAAGGGGGAGAAGAAGAGAAGAGAAGGCGATCTGACACACACACACACACACACACAAAACCAAAATGAGAAACGAGACAAACTTTTATTTTAGCATTCTCTAACTGTGTGCTTGTGCGTCACTGCCCTACGCTACTTGCGTTGGGTTTCCTAGCATTGATCGGCCTGCAGGCCCCCGCTCCTACTTGCCCTTTCCACTTCCTCGCCGTTCAAGCCCCCCCCCCCCCCGCTTTCCTCCGCTTCACCTTGTTTCTATGTTATCCGCGATCGCGCATTGACAGGACGATGCCATAGTTGGCGATGCCTCCACCCTCCTGTCACTTCCTTCGCAGCGTCATTTCATTGACCATGGTTGTTGCAGGGGAGCCTGCAGCCCATACGAGCTACGAATTCGAGCTGGTGTGGCCTGCATCAACGCCGATTTCTTCGTGAAGGAGACACGGTAACGGACGATAAGGATGACATGTTATCAGACAGAGAGAGTACGCTGAGGGATAGACGTAATCCGCGTTAGGGGGACGGCAACAAAAGGAGAGGGTGCTTGGCGAATAAGCAGAGAGAGAGAAAGCATACGGGGAGAGAAGGATGCAGACGGAGGGGGGGGGGGAGTCGCTAGATAAGGAGGCTATGGCGACGCACCAGGTATTTGAGATAAAGGGTCGATGAAGCTCGTTTTCTTCCTACAGGCGTGGCATTATGCCACCAGCAAGCCGGCAAACGTATACGCATGCACAGCCACAGCTCATTCACCTCTGTCGCACTGCAGCTACATCCTCCGTCGTCTCGGACGAGTCGTCCTGCCGTTACACCGGGGCCATGTGCCGAACGGGCTCTTCTCATCCCTTCCTCGCGCGCGTGCTCCATGATCAGCCCCACACGGAGACTCATATGGGCTGCACGCATCGACCCAACGCGGGCCGCGGCCAGGGTGCTGCTCGAGGGTACAAACGGCGGCGTCTGCCGTGCGGGTGGTGGGCGGGAGGGGGGGGGCACTAGCATGCCGGATGGGCTCAGAGAGGAAGTTGGCCGGCCTCAGGTCAGGGCCTTCTGAGGCCCTGCGCGCCCTGCCCGTGTGCCTTGCTTCGCCCTCTCAGTCGCTTCAAGCCGCGGCACGCCAGCATATGGTGTGGAGACTCTTCACATGGGAGTCTGGAGGACCCGGTGGTGCAACTCGAGGGTGCTCTCGTCATGCTGCCGGCATCTGCGCCTCATCGGTCCACCCGGTCGGATGCAGCAGGTGCCGCACTGTTTTGCATGCGTGCGCTGTGGGGGTGGTGGGGACGGATCTCTTCACACCGTGTTTTTGCTCCTCAGTCGCGCTCTTTCCACCTCTGCATGCCTTGGTCCAATGCGATGCGCCACGCCAGCTGTGCATGACAGCGCGTGCGCACAGCGCTCGCACTAGTGGATCTTGGGGCCTGATTCAGAAGGGCGTTGATGCCTCAGGTGGAGGGGGGGGGCTCGTCCTCTTCATCTTTCATTTCCGTCGCTGCCATGGCTCTGTGGCTGCAGGGGGTGGGGGCATTCCGCCCTCTTCTGAATCTGCACGCCTCTGACACGAGTTTGTGTGGCGAGGGTAGAGGGGGCCCGCGGATAAGCATTCACCTGCGCAAAGAGATCTCATGGCTTGTCGTTCGGAAGTGGCACGGGGGTACTCCAGAATGCCAGCGGATTAGTAGACAGGGCGCCATCTTGTCTTCGCCAATCACCCGCTGCTGCGGGGACCGGAGGTGCGGGCAGGTGCCCGTGCGCAGCTGTGCAAGGATAATCCCCTGTCGTCCTGTGGGTTGCGCATCCTTGTTCGTTTTGTGTCGGACAGCCTCTGCCAAGCAGCTGTTGTTGCAGCGTACTGCATGGTGTCGCGCGGTTTCGGGGAATGTGTGCCTGGCGCCTGAGAGCGGTAACTAGGCTCGTTATCCACTGCAGTTGGCGCCGGCTCCTCTTGCACTGCCGATTTCGAAAGCTTGTCAACTCTGCCTCTGTCTTTCAACGCACAATGACCAGAGGCGAACGGTAGCGAGCGGCGCACGCGACGCGCCAGCACATTTGCTCAAGTCGACTGAAAAACGAAGGAACAAAAGAAGCAAGTGGAGAAGAGACAGCGAGGATAATCGTATGCCACACACACACACACACACACACACACACACACACACACACACACAAGCCTACGGAGAGGGCGCTGTTGCTGTAGTAGTAGGCCTCACCACGAAGGACACACACAAAAACACAGAAAATGAAGTCATGCACACGTACACACGCACACCCTCATTAACGATCATACACCACACACGCAGCTCCGCAGTGGTAGAAGATGACGAAGGGGAGATGAAAAAGACGACCTCACAAATAACACGCAGACTCGCCGACGCGATCGACTGGCGTTAGCGATCCGCCCACAGAGCCGCACTCACGTGAGTGAGTGCGCGCAAAGAAGGGGGCGTGAAGCGCACACATGGCACTGGAAGGGTAACCGAGAGAGAGAGAGAGAGCCGCGACAGAGCGGCGTGCCCTCACTTGGTCTCGTAGCCGGAAGCGACTCATGGTCACACCTGTCACACGCAGCACATTCATACACGCGCGTGCGTGAATGTGCTGGTGGGATGCATGCCCACCCCCTCTCCCCACTTTATTTCCCTCGCATACATCTCTCTCTCTCTCCCTCTCTTTCGCTCTCTCTATATATCTGTGTGTGAACCGACGAGGCTCGTGCCATCCGCATCGCAGCTTAAAGCAAGAAGCAGCAACATCGCTATATATTGTTGTCGCTTTACTCTCTATCACTCTCGCCTCCCCTCATTGTCGCACAGACAAGCGCGGAAGAGCGCCAGCCTCTTGTTTCTTCGGCAGAAAGGGGACAGAGGTGATACAGAGACAACGGCATCCATGGATGCCATACGTCTTGTGCTGCGCTGATGCTTCCATTTCGCTTGTCCTTGTCTCAGCTTGTGTCGCTCCTCTCGGTGCTCCCCTCTCCGCCCGGCGTGGAATACACACGCGCAGGCAGGCGCAGCTACCTGGACACTTTATCGGGGGAGGGGTGAGAGGGAGGAGAGAATCGAGCAGAGGCACCCATCCACAAGTAGAGGAAGACGACGACGACACACTCATGGGGCCATCAAGCGCAGCCACCGCAACACATGGAGGAGGTGGGCGTAGGGAATGAGACACGAAGAAGCGAAAGAAAAAAAAGCACCCTCTGCTCCTGCACAGGAGAAAGACACGCATGCAACGCGCCGTTGAACGAAGGAGCTGTTTGTGTCGATGTGTGTGTACATGTGTGTCGGTGCGGAAGAGGGGCAAGAAGAAGTAAAGAAGAAAGTGGAGCGTTAGAAAAGGCAAGAAGTAGGTCAAGGGGCTAGTGGAAAGAACCCGTGCAGTGAGGAAATGAAGCAAAGGAATATATCATACTGGAATGCGTCTGTGCGTATGTGCAGGGGGGGGGGGAGGGCGATGAAGAGGGAAAGAGAGACAGCAACGTTATCATCAAAGACGGCGGGAGGTTGAAAACTGGAGAGGCGGCAGAGAAAGAAATGCAAAGAAAAAAACGAGGAAAAAGACAGAAAATGAATGCGAAAGAGAACAAACTGGCTTCTGCTGTGGAGGAAGGGGGAGAGACGGATAGTGGCTGGCGTGTGTGTGCGCATGCGTCGAAGGAAGCGGTGGCGGGTGGCTAGCGGATGTCGGACCCGTTAACACACACGTCTGTGATGCTTAAAGGTTACTTCACAACAGCAGCAAATCAAAGAACAACAACATGGTGAGAGTGGGTCCCCAAAAAAACATGAACACACACACACACACAAAACAAAGAAGGAAAAACGACCAAAATAAGAAGGGGAAGGTGGTGGGGGTGGTGGTAGGGGGGGGGGCAGGGAAACGATAAAGGGAGTGGAGTTCAATTAATCCGCAACAGCAGCTCAACGGAGTGCACAAATACATATGTGCGTATATACACACATACACACACACATATATATATATATATATATGTATATATATATGTATATAAGTGCGTGTGTGCGCAACGGAAAAAACCGTCACAGTGGACAAACGCCCTGTGTTCGCCACACTGCGATCATATTACATGCTGAGTAGGACGCCCTCGACCCACACAGCGGTGCCTAAGATGGCGGCAACGCCGCCAAAGACTACCATCAACACCATGAGCGCTATCTCCCAAAACGTCTGACAGCGAGCAATGTTCTTGTTGTGCAGCTGCCAGCGGTACAGACCAGGCACGATAAAGCACAGCGTGGAGGAACACAGACCTCCAAGTAACGAGACCACCGACACGATCCCAGGAACCAGGAGGGCCACCGCCACGCACAGAGTGCTCAGTGTGACGCTAATTATGAGATGATCTCGCAGCGGAATCCGCTCAATATTGTTGTGGTGCTTCTTCACTTCGATAACCTGCTGCAGTTCCTCCTTGACGCTGCCGTAGCTGTGTTTGCTACCGAAACCGTTACAGTGGTTGTGCTGATGCCCACTTTCCGCATTCACGATCAGTTCCAGTGCTTCTTCTTGGCGTACAAGTCGCGTGAAGTCCTTGCTACGCGGCACGTGTGTCGCCATCGACGCAGAGCTGTAGCCATACCACAAAATGAAGATCGAGTCGCGAATAGGGAACATCATCAAAACAAATGCTAAAATCATCGGCGCAGTGTACAGAAGGTAGCCAATCTGAAAGAGGCGGTCGACGTTGGGGTCGTAGTTGCTGATGATGTTCTCGCGCACGTCCACCGGGTTCGAGAGGTAGCCAAAGAGACCGACAGCAGCGTGGATGACGCCAGTGACGATGAGGCTGATGATGGCCACCTTAATCATGACGCTTCGCCGCATGTCGTCCAGGCCAGCGTATATCTGAAATACGAGGGACTGGCAGTCGAACGAGAACATGATGATCGGCAGAGCCAGCAAGGGGTACTTACCCCACCACCAGTTGGCAGATGCTGTGCCGTTGGCGATGGCATCTGTCGTCATGGCGGATAGCTCCGTGGGGCCCGGCACGAAGTAGCGGAACATGATCATGATGCAGATGAAACTCGTCGATGAGATGGCGAGGAAGGAGGAGATGTGCAAGGCCCCCAGCGTGGGAACGCAGGAGAGGGGCAGGATGAAAACGGCCCAGAAGGAGAGCAGTGAGTGCTTCGGCGTGGTGAGCGCGGGCAGGTACCTGGTGACGAGAGGCTGCATCGGTGCTACAAGGTCTTCCAAGACGACGAGGTATCCAATAGCAGATCCTGTGTTATAAATGATTAGCATCCATCGTACCACTTCTTCCGCCTTCTTGCCAAGCAACTCACGTGTGAGCTCCTCGTACGAGTTACGACATAGCTTGTCTACACCTAGGATGATGTAGTCTATCGAGAACACTGTGAGAATGCCGACACCGACGAGGATAAGAGTTGCAGGGATGATGCCCGCATCTGCGTAGGCGGAAGGCAGTGTGAGGATGCCGGCACCCATGGTGGTGACGGCAAGGCTCAGGGCAGCTCCGAGAACGCTGCCGCTGCTCAAGCTCATCATCGCGCAGCCGAACATTGCATCCACGCCCAGCGAGCGCGCTGTTATGAGGTGTTGCAGATGCAACGAGACACCCAAAACGCGAGCGTAGACAAACAAGCGCACTTACAGCTGCGCGCACTCAGCGAGGCAAAGAGCGAACGGGTCAAGAAAGAGAGACGCAGATATGGAAGAGTAGAGCCAAAGGATGCCCCTCTTAGCCTTGGCCAACAATGAGACTCTTCTTTAGAGAAACGACAGGAAGAGACCTTTACGCCTCGCGCGTGTGTGTGTGTATGTGCAGATGCTGAGGGGGGGGGGGAGGAGCACCAAATCCAAATGGGGGCCAATATCGCCTAGCAAGTGAGTTGGCAGAGGATCGGCACCCCTTCTCTCTCTCTCACCGACATACACACGAAACAAAAAAAAAGAAAACGTTGAATACAACAGCACCAAAAAAGGCGGCGGCGGCGGCGGCGGCGGCGGCGGCAAGAACACGTCAACGCACGCGCAAGCGAGTGAAAGGAAGAAGACGCAAAGATAAAAAGAAGTAACGTAAGGCTCTGCGTCGTGGTGGCAGTGACGCTATCGTCGACTGGAAAAGAAAGGAAGAAAAACTGTGCCGCCCTTATCCCACGCGGAGGAAGTCTGCGATGGGCGGTGGTGATAATGCACGTGTGAGGGCTCGGCGCGTGGGTGGTTGGTTGGGGTGGGAATAAGGGAATGATGGTGTGGATTTTCTCGTCCTCCGTCCAATTACATGTGCGTTTCCCCCTTTCCCGTTTGCTGACTCGACTTATGGTGCGCGCACCGGCTGACCAGTATTTGCGCGATGCTTAGCGGGCCGCAGCAGAGCTTCGAAGTGGCGAAACAGCCGCTGGCAGTGCTGAAGATGCGTGCTGAGTCTCTCTTGAAGTCCTTGAGCGTGCTCTCCTGCACTTGAGCGCGACCCCGAGCAACGGGAAGGCGAATTACCGTCACCGCTACGCGCACACGCGTGTACGTGTATGGGGGAGAGCCTGTAATTGCGATGAAAGCACTGAAGCAGGTATATGTGTATATCTATCAATATCGACATATACACGTATATGCTGATATGGATATAAGCGCGCACACTGCTTCAATTCGCAAGTCGATGAGTTACTGCCCTTGTGCAGACAAGACACACACGCGCAAGGCAAAGCAAAAAGACGCTGTAGTTGGGGAAGCGAGAGATGCACAGGTGCGGAAGGAAAAAGAAAACACAGCAGTTGCAGAAGAGGGAGAGGGAGATGGAGGAGAACGTAAGTAAAAAAAAAACGCTACAAGTATGAAGCAGAAGCAGCCAGCTCACAGCAACGCCGTGTTGGCCAAGCAACGGGCTATTGGGATGTCGGTGTGAGGATGGACGCTCTCTGTTTCGTTTCGCTCCTTACTTTCGCCCTTCCGGCTCCGCACGACCTTGATCGAAGGGCCGCACGGAATCGCCGTCACACTGAGACACGCGAACGAAAAAAGACAATGGAAACAATATTACTGAGGCTGAAAAAAGGAGCAAGAAGGGCAACTGCGAGGGCGGGTGCGTGGGAGGGAGCCGTGAGCACACGAAGACACATACACACACACACACACACACACACACACACACACGAAAGCTGTTGAAAACAGTCAACAAAAAGGGTGTATTTGGGGGTAGGGGGTAGGGGCGGGGGAACAAACAAACGAAGAAGGGAATCGCTAGGAGCAACGGAAAAGGTGTACGGGAAAAGAACCGGCGAGTTCGCAATCGAGGAGAGCACCTGCCTCTTCTCCACTTTTGCTAGACCGAGTGCGTGCCGTTGGCGGGAGGAGAGGGTGCGCCGTGCAGTCTAGGCACAGTATGCGTGGTGAGTGGTGCGCGTATCTTCACAGCAGAGGCGTTTTTTTTTTATCTCCGTTTGTTTGTTTTTCCGTTTCCCGCAGTGACCATACATACAAGCAAATCACAGGAAAAATTTAACCGTTCTCAACCTTCTGCGTTCGGGTTTTTGTCTTTCTGCCAATTAGCGTTCTTGTTTCGCACCTCCGACGACGCCCACCGAGAGATAATGAGCGAGCGAGTACGAGGAATGACGCCCCTCACTTCTTCTTGCTTCGCTCTCGCCCCCGGATGCAGGGCAGCGTTTTAAGTACCGTGTCGTCTATAACGTCTCCCCACTGTTTCTCGTGCGCAAGTCCCGTGAAGCGGCCCTTGGAGAAGCGGAATACTGTGACAGCGTTGCAAGAGGCGACCAGCCGCAGTAGCAGAGATGCGAGCGAAGACACAGTCCTCGGACAAAGTGGGAGGCGCAAGTGTGGAATGAAGGGGGCGGGAGAGGCAGTTTACAGCTATTCGTTCTTTTATCCGTGTGCGTGTACGTGTGTGTGCTGGCGCTCGTGCGTGTGTGTGGGAGAGAGGCACACAGCAAGACGGTGAAGGAATACTGGCAAGGTGAAAGAGGATCTCTTGGTCATGTATATAGCTGTTACATGAAACAGGAAATGCACAACGACACGAGATGCACGTATGCGCAGGCACGCGCGTCAGTGCGCGTGCGTCGAAAAAAAAGAGTTAGACGAGCTTACCGCCAAAAAAAAAGGAAAGTTGACACAGCACGCGCGCACTCGCTCGCAAAACGACAGACGCACAAGCGAAGGGCACGAGACACAAACCAACAAAAACTTGATGTGTGGCACGTAGAGTAGCCTGCCTGCTTGTCTTGCTCTGATTCTGTGCCTCGTGCGGACAGACCCTCTTTTATGCGACAATGTAGAGAGAAGCAGCACGCGAGAAACGGAGAGCCCCACCCCCAACAATAACACCGATGTATACGGACAAGACCAACGAAACGCAACAATACCGAAAAGAAAAAAAGCGAAGTACGACCAACCACCACCACCACCACCACCGCAAACAAGTCGACAAACAAAGAACAACAACAAAAAAGATGACCACACACCAAAAAAAAGGCACGTGAACAGACAGAGGCGCAGCGACAGCACAGATGCAGGAGCAGTGGAGGCTACAACGACACACAACGACACATATAAAGGAACAAGGGAATGCGACGAGAAAAGAAAACAGTGAACACAGCGGGGAGAACTTTGCAGAGATCAAGAGAAAAACACGAGCAACAATGAAAACCAATAAAAGGAAAAAAAAGACCAAGGAGAGGGAAAAGGAAGGGAAGAGTATGTGTGCGAGTCAGGGACGGAACGAGAAGAGTAACATAGAACGTAAGAAGGGGAGTCGGGCACGTCAAACACAATACACAAACACACAGAGAGGGAAAGAGAATTAATACACGCTCACTACAGGCGAGTGCATCCACACGCGCGACAAAACACGGGACAGACGCAGACGAGCACGCGCATGCGCAAAGAAACGAAAGTAAGACACGGAGGGAAGAAGAAGCGGAACGAAAAAGGGGAACCAGCAAGATGACTAATGTGAAGGGTGACGGCAAAAGGAGCAACAGCAACAGCAGCAGCAGGAGCGCTTGCTTTGATGTGTGTGCGCAGTGTGCAGAGAGAGGTGTATGCGTGTGTGTGTGATTGATCACTACATGCTGACGAGGGCACGGTCGTGCATGCGGGATGAGCGTGACAAGCGATTCGAGAAAGGAGAAAGAGAGGGAAGGAGAGACGAGGGGAGCAACGAAGGTTAGCAAGCGAACAAGCGAGTCCTTCCGAGGGAGCGGATGGGGTGCTGACTGCAGCGGCGGCGCTGGGAGAGGGAGATAAGAGCTGCGCAAGATAACGCATTTCACGCCTGAGGATTCCGCTCTCTACATCACGGCAGCGGCTACGCGCCACAGAAGCTTCCCGCGTTTGCTCTTTTCAATCCTTCCGTGTTGGAGCAGTCCACCAGCCGTGGTACCCATGTAAAAACAGCGTGTGCGTCTCGCTGTTTGTTTTTCGTTGTGTTTCGCTTTGCATGCGTTACCTATGCGCTTGTGTTTCATCGTTATCACGCCTCGGTGTCCGTCGGTGGCGTCCATTCAAGGAGATGCAACGAATCCAAGACACGAGAGAGGGAGGGAGCGACACAACACAGTCACGCCAGAAAGGCATGGGAGAAGAAGGTGGTGGTGGTGGAAACACGACGACTTCCGCCCCAATACATAGACACGCATGCATCGCGCGTGCGCGAGCAAGAGCAATGAACAACAACAGAAAGAAAGGGGGGGGGGGCGGCAGTGAAATAAACGCAAGAAAAAGAAGACAAGCACTATCAGCAGAGCAGAGATACGAGGAACAGTCAGACACCCCCGTGCACGGCACTTTTGGTGGCGACCAGAATGGGAAATCGAGGCGGCCCGGTGAAAGCGGAAAGGATAGGGAGCATACAGCACTGTAGCCCCCCCCCCCCCCACGTTTCTTTGTCGCCCCGTTGTGTAGCCGACAGCACGCATTTCACTCCCACACCTGCACACAGCGATCATTGCTGATAGACACCAATGGACCGCCCTCGCTTGCACCCCACGCGGTGCTAAAGATAGGTCCCTTGCTGCTACCGCTACCCTGATCGCCGTAAGAAGTTGCGTTCGACACACATGCCTTCAGCACCTTCACCAACGCTGGAGATGATGCGCTGTCGGTCGCCTCCGCGTCACCCTGCCCTCCTCCATGAAGTCGGATCAGGAGGAGGTCCGAGGTCCGTCCGCTGCCCACGGCACACAGCTGCCCGCTGGGGGCGATGGACAGACGAGCCCAGTTCATCATCACCACGAGTTGCACCGGGGCGACACTGAACAGCGTCTTGGTGAACACACGAGCGTCGCGTACGGATATGACATTGTCTTTGCCCATGGATACACACAGCTGCCCATTTGCGCTCACACGCACACACGTCGCAACACGCTGATGGGCCACCACCTCGCCGCTGCGCGTCGCTGTCCGTCGGTCCCACACCGTGATCTTGCCGTTGTAGTGCGCGGAGAAGACTGTGTCGCCGGCCACAGTAACGTCGTTGCATGTGCTCTGGCACAGCAGCGTGCGCAGCGACTCGCGTCGCCGAACGTCCCAGAGCTTGATGGTGCTATCCGAGCTTGCGGTGAAGGCGTGTTGGGCGCTGGAGGAGAGACATGCCGCCACGACCTTTTCCGTGTGCCCCGTCATCTCCAGCACCCGCAAGCTGTTCACATCCCAGAAGCGCACGACGTGATCGGCGCAGCCGGCAAGCAGGTAGTGGGACGAGGTATCCAATGCGAGGGCAATGCTGCTCGAGGAAAAGTACTTCTCCGCCTGCGGGCTTTGACGGTTCCAGAGGCGGATGTGCTTGTCCGCGCCAGATGTCAGAAAGCGCTTGCCGTCATCCAGCACGCACAGCCCGTGCAGCGTGCTGCTAGTGTGCGCCTCTGAGATGACCATGGAGGCGTGACTGGGCTCTGCACCAAGGGGGTTTGGAGAGAGTGTCGTGCACGGGTCCGTGTGCGGGCTATGGGTAGTGTGCATGGGGCTCGGGGCCACTTCAGCGTCTTCCCCATCCTTGTTCGGGTTCGCGCGCTTGGCTTTGTCCACGGCGGCGGCCGTCTCCCCTTTAAGGGCTTCCTGCAGCTGACGTCGCAGCATGTTCACCTCATCCTCCAGCGTCACGATACGGTGTTGCAGTTGCACGGTTTTCTCCTTCGCGGTCTTAACTTCGCGTAGGTAGCGGTCGGCCTCGCTGACCGTCAGCCGCACGCGGTCGTACTCGTCGCGGAGGGCCGTGTACTCCTTGTGCAGCAGCTGCAGCTCTGCTGTGCGTTGCTCCAGCTCGGCGTCCAGCTTGTTTGACCTGAGCCGCAGCATATCCCTTTCTTCTTGTACTGCCTTCACCTCTGACAGCGCCTTGTAGTAGTCACTTTCCCGCTGCATGTACACCCGCAGCTGGTCTTGCAGGGCGTCCTTTTTCGCCTCCAGCTCACGCTCGTACGACGTTTGCAGAGACGAGTTCGCAGCCGCTTGCTCGAGCTCGCGGACCCGCTCCGTGAGCCGACTCCGCTCCATCCGCAGTCGTTGCCGCTCATCTTCCACTGTTTGCAGGTGTAGCACAGAGACATGGAGAGTGGTGTAGCTATCAAAGATCGACTGCGACGGCTTCAGCTCGATTGCGTTGCGGATGAGAAGCTGATTCTCAATGTCCTGCAGCCACTGGGGGGCAGTCGTGGGCGAGGGCACAGCGGCGGCGAGGCCGATGTGCATCGCAGATACAGAGCTGCGGTTGAAGACAAACAAACACGCACACCACAACTAGTGGATGCCGTCAGCGGCGACAGTTGAGCAGAGTAGAAGAGCTGAGCACTGGCGTGTCCGTTGTTCGGCGCGCGTGCGCGGGGGCATGTGTATGTGTGTGAGTACGTCGTTTACGTTTTGGAGAACCATGTTGACGGAACGAGAAACCGTCGGAAGCGGTAGAAAGCGGGGGGGGGTCGGGTGGGCACAGAAAGAATGGCCGTTTCCGTGTACATGGACGCGTGCGTGTTCCCCTGTGCTTGTCGCACGTGTGAAGCAGAAGATTTCCATGTGCGCTCTGGAAGGCCGCCGCAGCGTCCCTTTCCTCGGCCGACGAGCACAGCACGGCACTGCAAGGGCCACTCACGAGAACACGTAAGAGGCACTTGTGGAGATGCGGCATTTGACTTTCTCAAGAGATCGTCGGCAACGGACAATCAGGCGATAACGCACCTCTCTCTCTCTCTCTGCGACCTCGCCTACCATCGCACTGGGGCCCAGTCCGGCCCAACCAACGAGACGGGGGTGGTGGTGGTGGGGAAACTGCCAGAGAACGAGTGAGCGAGAGAGACGAAGACACGCAGGCGACGCTGGAGACGCACGCCGATGGAACGAGAATGCCGGGCGGCACCTTTTCTTCAGTTTCGCGGAAGAAGAGAGACACAGCAAAGATATCAACGGGACACAACCCCTCCCCCGCTCACACAGACACACACAAACACACTCATGCGCACACCGATACATAGAGAGAGAGAGAGACAGATGCACATATGTGTGTCCCCGTCCCCCAGCCGTCTCGCCGGAAGCGGCCTTTTCACTGCTGTTTTGCGTTGGCCTCTGGAGACTGATCTCGCTGCTTCTGCGAACGTCGCTGTTGCCGACGCCGAATCGCCTCTCTGGTGGACACACGCAGCGATGTGCGAATGCGCCGCTTCTTTCCCGCCGTGTGAGTAGACGAGCTCCGCCCACTCGGCCTTGCCGCGCACGGTCGCTTCGTGCTGCGCGGCTCTTCCTGCTGTTGTGCGGCTGGCACTTCTTCGTTCAAAGGCGGAATTCGCTGTTGCTCCTGTCTGTTGCTGTGCTCCACCACACACGTGCGAGTACGCGCCAAGGTCATCTGGTGTAGCTGCTGCCTCAGTAGCGGAGAAGCGCGCCGTGGGTTTCGGAGGCGGTTCTGCCGGAGAAGCAGACTGGAAGAGGAGAACGCGCTCCGGTGACCTTGCCTCCCACGTCGAGCGTTCCGTTGGGCAGCGCTGTTTCCAGCTCCCTCCACTTCAGCGGTATTGGCTGGCGAAGCCTGCTGGACGGCGCCGCCACCCTCTCCGCTGCCGGGACCGAAGCTGCTTGTCGTCGTCGACTGCGCGTGTGCGGTGTGGCGGTGGTGCGGATGCGAAGGAAGGGGAAGAACGGGCCCTTGGCACTGGGCTTGTTGCGATTTTGAGACCGGCTGATCCACCGGCATGGGTGCACTGCTGTAGCTGAGTACGTATCTGTGGTCCTGCACCGGTAAGGGTGCTATCGACGCAGCAAAGCTCGACAATAGTGGGGACGATATCGTAAGGTTGTCCAGCTCCATCATCAAGCCCCCTACAACGGGGTGCAGGGGCTGCAGGGACAGTTGCTGCTGCTGCTGCGGCGGCGGCGGCGGCGCAAATTGCTGTGACGCGTGTGGGAGTACAGGGCCACTGCTCGCGTGTGTGGAGGCAGCCGCTGCAGGGCCCCTGACATGGCTGGGACTCATTGATATGACGGGGCTGCGGGTATTGGGGTGCAGTGAAGGCGAGACGTTGGACGCCGCCGCAGTAATCGGCGCGTTTTGCGCGCGTTCTCTCCGGCTGCTGTGCTTCGGCTTGTTTCCTCGCAGCTGCTGCGACAGCGGCTGCTGGCTGGAGGCGACGCTCTGCAGCTGCGCACCCGTCACCACCCTGTTGCTGCCGCTGCTCCCACTCTGCCGTCTGCCCTGCTGGTGTGGGGCGGAGGGCGACTGACTTGTGAAGCCCGGCGGCAGACACATTTCCACTGTCTGCGTGTTCACCTGGGGATTGTAGTCGCTGTAGCCAGGCGTGTATTCCAGCACGGGCTGCCGCATCGCGTACTGATAGCTAGGCGGGCACATGGGCATTCTCCCAGCCGCCGCCGGAGTGGGAGCCATGGGCACGGGCAGCAGCAGCTGCTGCTGCTGTAGTATCGACGGCCCCTCGGTGCGGTGGCGACCGCGCATTTGCCGTCCGCCTTGCGGCACTAAAAACGAGAGTCGACGACGCTCGAGCTCGTTTTGCTTGAGGAACAGCTGATGCTGACGCAGGTACGACTTGCTCGCGTTTTGCTGCGCCACTGGCATGGTGTACGGCGCCTGCTGTTCAGCCTGTCGCATACCCACAACAGCCGCGGTGGAGGGGCGAGATCGAGAAACGGGCAGCTTGGTCGGCGCCGAGAAGCTCTGCGGGGTCCACCACGGCAGGGACGCCGCACCGTACGGCGCGCTGGGGAAGCATTCTACGGCTGCGGCGGTCCGACCTATCACGGACTGCGGCGCATCCATGCGACGCCCACGTATGTCTGGCCGCCGCGGGGGCTCGTAGATGAGCGGCTGCGAGTCGGGGTTGCCTGCACCAAGCACCGAGGGGACCTGCACTGCATGCGCCTTCGGCACCTGCGGCTTCGGCTGGCTGGCCGGTGGCGGAAGCGGCAACACGGAAGACGGCTTCACATCTTCCCAGGGGTCTCCCAGAAGGTTCATCGACGGTGACGTCATTGGCTCTCCTAGCGGGGGCGGGGGGTGCAGCGAAGGATGCTGCGGCTTCGATCCCGTGCCCGGTGAATTCTCGCCGCCTAGCTTGGCGGGGGCGTTGTCGTTCAGCTCTTCCACGTGAATCGCCTGTGGCGAGGGTGACGTGCGTGCGGGGGAGAGCGAGGCGCGAACGTGCCGTGAGCCGTCTCTTGAAGCGCTGCCTGCGCTGCCACGCACCGACCTCAGCGTACTCTTGGTATCCGCGACAGGCTCAGCCTTCAGCTTGAGATGTGACATCAACTCCTCGCCTTTCTCGCCGTGCTGCTTCAGCGCGTGGGGTGCGGGACGACGGTTCGCTGCCACCAAGGCGTGCCAGCGTTCGAGCGCCGCATTAGAGGTTTCATTGCGGATAAAGGGATGCTGAAGCAGCTCCACTGGGGTGGGGCGCAGTGCTGGGTTCATGTTCAACGTAGACTGCAGGAGGTCCAACAGCATAGGGGATGGAGTGCGATCCCAGCGACCCCCGCTGCCGCCTCTGCTGCTGTGGCCGCGGCGCCCTCCGCCTTCGTCGTACGAGTCATCCACTGACTCATGAAGCGACGGGTCGGTACTGGCGCGGTTCAGACGGTCTCGCTCCGTGTAAACGTCATCCATGGAGGGTCCGTCGCCCTCTTCGCCTCGCTGCCCAATGTACCAAATAACTGCCGGCGCACTCAGGTTGTGCACCGGCCGCCACGGTAAAACGCCACCGGTCGCCATCTCGTACACCACACATCCTAGGGCCCACATATCGGAGGCGAAGGTCGGCTCTTGTGTGCGGATGAGCTCGGGACTCATGTAGAGAGGCGTGCCGCAGAGCAAGCGACGCTCCGGACCGACGTCCTCGTTGAGGTCCTCTCTCTCCTCGTCCTCCTCGAAGGTGCCCTCGGCGCTGTGGATGTCATCCGAGTATGCGTCCTCGTCGCTGCCGCCGCGACAGCAGTCCCCGCACCCTTCAGCGTTGCCGACGCCGATGTCCTCTCCTCTGCTATCTTCTTCCACCGCGGCATCGGCGCCAGGAGAGCTGGCGTGATGATAGCGCTTGTGCGCTCGATCTGCAGGCGCGTGGCGGATCTCGCGAGACTCACCCCGGCGACGAGCGCGACGTACTTCAGCTCCCGGCCGCTCATCGTCTGCCCCAGCCGCTTCCCCGGCTCCCTTTTCCTCTGCTGCACACACGCGCAAGAAGCGACTCGTGCCAAAGTCGGTCAGCTTCACGCTGCTCTGCTCCGACACGAGGATGTTCGCGCTCTTTAAGTCACCGTGTACAACACCCTTGCGCTTCAGGTACTCCAAACCTTCTAGGATCTGCAGCGTGTACAGGCGAATCACGTTCTCCTCAAACACGCCGAAGTTCTTGACCAGCGTCTGCAAGGTCCCACCCGCCACGTACTCCATGAGAAGACACAGACGACCCTCGCCGCTGAACTGGAAGCCGAGGAAGCGCACGATGCGGCGGTGCTGCAGCGTCGTCAGAAAGATAATCTCTCGCAAGTGCTTGCGGAGAAGTGGTGAGGCAGAGTGCTCGTCTTGCGACTGCGGCCGAGGTGGCTGCTGCTGCTGAACCTGCGTGTGGCAATGAGGGGTAGACGACATGTTTACCAGCGCTGCGGAGGTGTTCCCGTGCGCGGAGGCTGATGACGAAGTCACTGCGGATGCCGGCGTCAGCGGGGTGGAGGCCTCGCTAATCTGTATCGACTCCTCGTTTGCGTGGTTCACCTGCAGTGAGGTGGCACAGTGCGACGACAGCGTCATGGGGGAGGCCAAGGCGTGAGAAGCACAGGTCCAGCCTTCTGACGCTGCGCGGGGATCCGCGACTGCGCCGTTTCCCAGGCTGATGTTTGACAAGTTGAGGATCGTACCGTCGTCCTGCACAGACGGCACTGCTGGCCTTCCTGAGGTGGTTTTGCTGTGTGCTTTAGCCACCGCCGTGTCGGCAGGCTGCGAGGACTGAAAAAGTGAGCTGCCTTTCAGCACTTTGATGGCGACCACGGTCGCTGTCGACACGTCGATACCCATGAATACATCCCCGCTCGCGCCGAAGCCGATGCGGCCACCCCACTGCAGGTGGCGCAGTGGCAGTACTGCATAGCGGATGGGAATATCCGGTGGCATGTCTTTCGTAATTGCCCCAACGGTACCGAGGCTGCCGCTAGTCTGATTGCTCGCGGTACTGCTCCCGCGGCGTGCGGCAAGCGCGCGCTGCGCAGCCGCCTCACGCTGCAGCGCAGGGCTAATGCCGATGCTCTCGTGAAAGCGAATTGCCGGGGTGGAGGCCATGGCGGAGCCATGCACGGCTCCATTCGACGGCGCCGTCGATTCCTCGGTGTCGGGAGGGTTGATCGGGGCGATGAAGCTCTCCTGGATGGACGGACGTGGCCGGAGAAGGGAGTGCGGGGTAACTACTGCAGAGAGTGTCCTCAACGAGTTCGCGCTGGAGGCGCGCGAGAGCGCGCTGCTCTGCGGAGCGAAGGCAGCGCTGGCGGCGGTGTCATCCGGTACCGGGGCACAAGGAGAAATCGGAGACGTGGACAGGGAGGCGTGTCGGTCACGATGCTGAAGTGTAGAGAGCGAGGCTGGCGGTGAATCCACGGCGTCGCCGTCGGCGTTTTCGGGTGGCGGGTCGAAAACCATAACTGGGTCATGAGGGAAGCGCACCGACTTGTGTTGCGACAAGTTGTGCTTCAGCTCGGGTTGCGGCTGCCGCAGCACATCGTCATACTTGTTCTGCTCCTTGTCGTCCTCCCCTTGTCTTTCCGCTTCTGCTTCCACTTCCCCCGCCGCCGCCCTCTGAGAGGCGACAACCGTGTCGGGCTCGATGATGGGCACGCCGCCTCGCCCAACCTCCTCGGCATGGTAAAGGTGGAAGCAAAAGCGCTCCACATACGTGTGCTCCGTCGAGAGCGTGGAGAGGAGCGCTGTGAACATCTGCGTTACGCGGAGGTCGTCGCCGCTTGGCGAGTTGCCTTCTTCGTTCGCCTCAGTTCCCATGCGTGCAGCGCCACCGCCGGCGAGCGCGTCCAGCGACGATGGAGCGACGTGCTGGGCGGAAGATAACGGCGCTGCCGCGGTTCCGCGCGGCAGCTTTGCACCACGTTCGCCCTGGGAAAAGCACGCAACTTCCTTCTCCGACTCCTGTTGTGTTTCGTCCTCCTCGCTGGACAGGTCTGTCGGTGTGGCGGAGCCGCGACGCGGACGCTTCTTTTCCGGCACCCGCACAATACTGATGTCGTCGCCGTAGTGCAGATCACAGCACTTCCCGCGACCGACGAGCACGCCGTTGACATAGGTGCCGTTAGCGCTGCAGTCGGTGAGCGATACACGACTCACTCGCCAACCAGGCAGCGTCGTCCCAGAAAGGGCTCTTGCATCGGATCGGCCGTCCTTGTTCAGGCCCTTCCCGGCAGCGGCGGGACTGGACAGAGACGACGATGATGCCAAGCCACCGGGGACGGCGCTTCCCGGGACGTCCGCGCCAGAGGCGACATCGTCGTTCGCGTCTGCGTGTATGCCTCGAGTATGGGCAGGGCTGCCTTTTGGTGAGCGACGCAGCAGCCAAGGTGTCTCATGGTCGCCGCCGCCACGCCGGTGGTTTCTATGATCGCTGTTTCCATAAGGTTCCAGCTCTAGCGAGATGGTGAAGTGCGTGCTGCTCACCCGCGGGTCGCTCAAGACGGTATCGCACCCGCCAGCCCGGCCCACCCGCACTGTCGTCTGGGCATACGTGCACTTCAGCGTTGTGTGCTCAGAAATGAGCAACCCCCAGAGGTCGGAGGGTTCGTAGCGACTCAGCAGGCGACCCGATGGGCCGTAGAGCAGGAACGGACCGCGGATGTCGACGTCGGTGGTAAGTGGCGGCGTGGGGGAGCCACCGCGGCTGACGATCTGCGTCGCGGCCGTCGAGGGCATGGAGGAGTGAGACGCGGATGCGACGATAGGGGGACAGGGAGTGCGAGGTTGTGGTGAGGGAGGCGGTTCACTTGCCGCCGCGGCATCGCTCGACAAGTTATCCGTACGCGAGTGCATCTCCTTGCCGGGGGGAAGCGACGACTAAAAGAGAAAGGCACACAAGAGGAAGGTGGATCGATGCACTCGATAGTAAAAAGGGAGACAATTCGCTGCGCGAGAACAACGGCAGCACTGCAAAGGAGGGAGGCAGGGAGGGAAGGGGGAGGTGAAGGAGAAGAGAGGGAGGGAGCGGTGCGGGGTGCACTCTAAAGACAAGTCGAGTAGAGCTGGAAGGGTTGAACAACAACAAAGGCCCCCACACACACACCCACCCACACCCTCCGACAAGGCTACGAAACAAATACAACTATATGTTTAGATTAGTTCAGACAACACACAAAAGATGCCCAGATCCGCCTTTCGTCTGCTAGGAGCAAAGTATCCGATAAGGCAAACCGAAAAGCACACGGGAGGCTGACAGCAGAAAGGAACGAGGGGGCGGGAGAGAGAGAGGCGTACAATGGACAGAGGGCGACTATACATATATATATATATATATATATATGTGTGTGTACATGCATACCTACATATGCAGATATATGTGTGCATGCAGAGGAGCGAAGAAATATGAATATAAATGCACAGAACACAACGGGAAAGAGGGATCGGCAGTTTGCAGTCGTGCACGAGGCAACAGGAATGAACAGATGCGACGAGTCCAATGTGCACAGAGCACAAGAAGCCTTCCATGCACAATTCACGCGGCGGCAAACAGCAGCAGCACGTTGATTTTCTTCGATGTTTTACAAGTGTGCGTTGCTACCATGGCGCTCTACAGTTGTATCCCCCTTTGGCTATGTATGATGACCTCCTTAATAAGGCGAAGGCCAAGAGATAGGCAAGGGAGCGCACACAGTCGCACACACCATGAAGAAGGAATCACAGTAAAACAGTACAAGAGCGTGCGTTGAAGCGAGAGGGGCGTCAACTGTGGCTCGAAACGGCCACCAAGCCACGGGCCTTGGCAGAGCGCACCCCTTACGCAGGAGCTGGACAGTGACAGAAGAAAGGGGGAGGGTAAGGTGGTCAACGTGCTTCCGCTGCTTCGTGCCTGGGTCACGCACACACACTTGCAACGTTAGCCTTCTCTCCGTCTGTCTTCCACCGGTGTGTGGAGCAGGGCCTCGCTTACTCCTGTATTTATAATGTATCGCTCTCTTGTGTGTTTGCGTATGAGGGGCTAGTATATTCGGTGTTGCTCCCGCATGTGAGCAGCTCTGCGACAGCCGGAGGCTCAGCGCAGGCGTAGAAGACTTGACGCATCGATATGTCCACGAAGACAAGCAGAAGAAGAGCAAAAAAGGCGTAGGGTGAGTTGGCGGCACCACAGTGCACCGAATGAGAGCGGCCGCATGCGCAGTCATGAGGGGGAGGGGGTGAAGAGAAAGGAGGGAACACACGGAGAGAGAGAGAGAGGGTGCAGCGATGGCATGGGGGAGAAGAGAGAGAAACACAGATAGAGCGGGAGAGGCCACAGGAAGAGAGGAGCGCGTTGCGCTGCAGTTTTACCACAGCGCCGTGCCAAAAACTTGTCTCCTCTTCCACTTGCCCCCCCCCCCCACCATCCACGCAAGCACCGAGGCAGACGTGCGCACGGTGTGAGTTTTTCCTGTGCTGAGCAAGTGCCCGTGGCACGCGGAGGTGGCGAGAAGGCAAAACAAAGCGCGGCAACTGCACGCTTCGCATCTTCAAGAGACTTGTTCACCCGACATGTGAACATTTTGCTGTGGAAAACGCCGGCACACTCACCCCACACAAACGAACATGCATGCACAAAGGATATGTAGCGATCAAAGTTGGGAGAAGGCCAAGGCTTCGCCTCCCCTCTCCACACACGTCCATCTCCAGACCAAAAGCGCGAGGGTGAGGGACACGCGCGTGCGCCACAAGGGCATGGAGCCAGGGAAGTAAAGGACACGGCTGCGCCAGGTGCTTGACGAGCGGCCGCTTCTCCTAGCCCATGGCGCGATAGCAAGGGCAAGAAAGGCACCAAACAATGAACCGATCCGTTTGCACCACCGCGTGCTTGCGTCGTGGCTGTTGCTGTTGATCAATGCGAGCGGAACGCCTCGTAGGCTGGTACCTGAGCGTAGTGCAGCTCCAGATCGCGCTCCAGTGGCGCCTCAATGCTCAAGGCGCCCATGCCCCGCCGTTCCCACTCCGCAGCACGGAAGGCCTCGTCAGCATTGTACTTGTCACGCAGCTCAGGGTCGTTATGCAGGTCCATGATGAGGTGCTGACGGGCAAGTGCCTTGCGGTGCAGCGCGACGTAAGCTTCCCATCCCTCTCCCTCCACACCCGTCAGTGGCGCAGCCTCCCGCAACACGCCGTGTTGCTCCTCCAGCTGTGCCTCGTGCTTTGCCGTCAAATCCTCGATTTTGTGGGTGTCAACGTACGGGAAGTCATCTGCACCACCCTCGCCAAACTCCAGCCAATCCGTCGGGCGGCGCAGTGGCGGGTACTCGGCTTGCTGACTGCGCAGCTGAGGCACGTCAAGGCCGAAACCTGGCTCGTACCCCGCCAAAGGAGGGGTGAGAGAAGGGCGTCGGTAGTGGCCTGGCGGCTGCTCCGAATTGAGCAGCACAGCCTCCTCAAGCGCCTCCTCCAGGCCCAAATTTCGCATCTCCTCGAGCGCTTCGGACATGCGCGCGATGAGGCGCGAAAGGCGCTCGTCAAATTTCGCTTCCGATACAGCGGAGTAACGGTCGTATGCGTTAGCGATGCTGCGCTCCTGGTCGACGTCCTGCTGTCGCTTCCGCGCATCATTTACGTGGTTCTTCTCATGAATGTACTCCATGGCGGCTTGCGCCCATTTTTCCTCGTTGCCCACCTTACCGGCACTCGCCATGTACCCCGCGGCTGTCTGTTTCTTCTGGCAGAGCACCGCCGTGCGCACCGCCGCCAAGCAGGGTCGGGACAAGGTCCACATGATTGCCACTGCTACTGCTGCTGCGTGCGGCGCAGGGGAGGGGAGGAGAGGACAGACACTGCAGCGCTCTGCGAAATCAGCAAGAAAAAAGAATAAGAGAAGAGCCTGTCAGTGTCGGTGGCGTGAGCTGTAGAAGTACGAAGAGGGAGGCAGCTGCGATGCACAGAAACCGCCTCGGCAACTATGCCGCAAGGCGTACGCTAACCGAGATGAGTTAAGCGCGTCACAATAAGAAAGAGTGCAGCTTGAAACTTGTGCACCGGGTTTCACCACGCGCGCCACCTATCGTCGCGGGCGGCCTGGGAGGAGAGGGGGAAGGAAGGGAGCGCCAAACACACACGAACACCAAGAAAATCAGAAGATTGCGCAGACCACGACTGGGAATTCACGGAGGCTAACGTGATCCATTCAGAAAGTGTGGGGGTCGCGCGGTGCGACAGCGGGGCACAGGGAAGCGCGCAAGCATACACGCACTCACAGGTTTCAAACAACAACACAAAGCGAGCGACAACAAAATATGCGAGACACCGCAAAGGAGGAAAGAGAATGCAGGGAGAGAAGGAGTTAGAGTTCAAGGAGAATACAGTAGGGTTGTGTGCGTGTGTAAGCAATGGCTTTTGAGGATGCGCGAGCGCATTCGCCTTCGAGGTGCAGAGAGGGAGACACACACACACACACACACACACACGCTGGCATGTGCACAAGCCCCACCTCATCAACGTGTGGCAGCCCCTAGCATGGAGCAGACCTCACTCTAGGCTGCGATCAACAGCCCACGAAGGGCCGCGAGAGAGAGAGGGAGGAGCACGAACACACGTCGTTAGAACAACCCACGTAGGTTCCGGTCACTACTGCCGTGGAGGTGGAGGCCACCGAGTTGGTCGCCATTCCTCTCCTTCATGCGTACACCTGTTCCTGCTGACTCTTTTATTGAGGTGTTCAGTTTCTTCGGCGAGAGCCGAAATAAAGAGAGAAGGAACCGCCAATCGTGCACAGACACGTCAACTTTTCTCCAAACTGTGCTCACTTTGCCACACTAAAATGACTTACACGCTGCGCTACCCTCGGCCTGCCACAAGGCCCATCGCCTGATGCGAAGCAGCCATAGACAGGCGTTACGGCAATGAAGGCTCAGTTATAACAGCACGGCCTCCGCCTCATACTCTGCTCACCCCCACCTCACGGGTCGCCTCACAACCGCTCCCCCCATCATCCCGGTCGCCACCTGGCGCATCCCTCTCGGGGTGGCCCCGACGTTCCGCACCAGTGGGCAGTGCGAGGGCCGGGTGAGATAGGCTCCAGCCATGATGATACGCTGCCCATATGGGCTGGTACAAACGTGTTCGTTGTTGCAGGTCGCTCCGACGCAACGCTATCCAGAACCACACCGCCGACACCAATAGCGGTACATCGCTCTGACCTCCCCACATCGTAGGCACTTGGCCCTGCCACGGCCAGAAGCGGCTCGGCATTGGCAGGGGATAGAGGAGCGGCCTGGCTTTTCCCACGCAGCAGAGCGAGGATCGGACCCCAAGAGCACGCCGAGGCGCTACGCCATCATCAGGGCACATCCAAAAACAAATCAAGCTTTGACGCATGCAGCGCCAGATGAGCCCCGTTCCCCCGATGGACGACACACGACTTCACAAATGTGTCGACCGTCGCCGATAAGAGAGAGGGTGGGGGGAGGGGGGCAGACGGAAACGAACAGCAAAAAACGAAAGAAAAAAGGAGCAATAATAAAATACGTAGGCCTCAATCGCGGCTGCGCTTCACGGCCTCCCCCATTCTCACACACCGCCACTGCCCCCCCCCTCCCATCCGCTCTCTCTCTTGCCGCTCCTCTGATCTGCTTCTACGAAGGGTAGGAAGAAAAACAAAACAATACAACAGCAAATGAAGCGTCTGCGTCGGGGTGGGCTCGCAGTACGCTAGCGGGAGGGGATTGCAGGCGTGCGGGGGGGCACGTACCGAAGGAAAATGCTGCCCTTGAATAAACAGCACCACCACACCGTTTTCTTATGCAAATGCAGAAAGCAAAACAACACGAAAAAAAGACAGAGGAACGGTAGGATAAACAATCAGAGAACGAAAGACCACACCGGCAACACACGGGTACAACGCCCCCCTCCCCCCTTCACCCACATGGGTAGACGGCTACACGTCGAACGAGGACAACAACACTACAAAGGAATCAGCGAAATCGCCACTGGAATAGAGACACAGGGCAAAACAAAAAAGAGGAGGAAGGGAGGGGAGGGGAGGGTGTGCGAAAAAAAAAACGGAAGAAAAACATCTCTCAGCACGTCTATCACTTTATATATTTATATATCTCGTAGGAGGAGTACAGCCCCTCTCAAAAGGACGAAGAAAAATTAGAGAGCGGTATAACACCGCACGATCCGACTCAACCCCGCAACCCAGCCCAAGAACATATACGTCTAACATGAGCCATGTATGAGCAGTGAGCAGTCAAACCAAAGAAGCAAAGAAAAAGTGTCGAAGTAGAGGGGAGGGGGGGGGAGGAGAATCAAAGAAGGAAAGAGACAATGGATACTCTTGCGAAACAGATGACGAGAGGCACAAACACCATACAGCATCACCAACGGCGCATAGAAACCTTCCTCCCCCTTCTGTGCCTCTCTCTATCCACGCACACACACACATACATCCGCACACACACACACACACACGCACGCACACACCACAAACACACAAACACACGGTCATACAAACTGGCGCATACGGATGAACACGAGTGACAACAGAACAGAAAGAGCGAGGGTGAACCGCACGACAAACAGGGAAGAAACAAAGAAGAGAGCAAATAGATGATCAAGCGCAACGCAGCAGCCAGGGCAAATAAAAGGAAGAGGAAACGTGAAACAAAGCAGCAGCAGCGTAATGATCCCTTTTTTGGTGGGGTGGAGTGTGTGTGTGTGTGTGTGAGAAACACTTTTACCTTTCGTGTTCATCACGTTTCGTTGTTTTCTTTTTGTTCTGTTGTTTGTTCCCTTCATCTGTTTCTTCAACGGTAATCGCCTTTGAAAAGCATGATCAGCCCAAGCATCGAGTGCCGAGCACGATTGTGTCTTCCTCACCACGTCGGACTTCGCTTCCCTTCAGATCGTTGAACACATACACACACACACACACACACACACACACATCCATACAGAAGAGTAGAGGAAGGGAGACGAAAGAAGGGCGGCCGAGAGGCGAAGAGAGAAAAATGATAATATAATGTCAAGATGAGGAAGCGAGGGCGAGTAAACCAAGAGAAGAGACGAAGTGTCAGGAGATACCAACAAGCTGCTCAAAAAGGGGACAAGCACAGACACTATCACCACCGCAAACAGACACAGATACACACACACACACACACACACACAAACATATAAAAATAAATATACAAGCGTGCCCCACGAGAGACCTTCAAGAAGAATTTGAAAAGTAACGCATGTGAAGAGACACCACAACATAACCACCGAAGAGAGAGCTCGAGGGAAAGAAAGAGGTGGAGGCCAGTGATGTCCATATGAGGGGCAGATACGAAAAGAAGAGGGGGAGATGCGGACAAGGGGGCAGAAGCAAATCTGGTAAAACACACGACGGCTACACACGACCTTCCTGGACGCTCCGCTTTCTCAGGCTGTGTGTGTGTGTGTGTGTGTGTGTGTGTGTGTGCATGTGCGTGGAGGAGGGCGGGGGGATGTGACTTGAAGGAGGAGCAATCCCGCGTTGTCTTTCGTGCCTTACCTTCCTTTTTCTTGGTCGCTCCCCTTTGGGGTGTGGGGGCACACACCTCCATCAGCGTTGAGAGCAACATAAGGACACGGTGAAACGCGTTTACAATCTTTCATCACGTTGAAAAGTGAACATGCGAGAAAGAGACTTATAATTCTGAAAAAAAAAAAAACATAGAGGAAATAAAATTCAAAGTAACTTTATCATGATGCGGGGTGGGGGAGGCAAAAGGAGAGAGGGGGGAGGGTGGAGGACGACATCACTCATAAATACGATCAGGAATGCCATCATAACATACAGCAAAGAGCATATATGTATATATATGTATAGCGGCCCTCACGACAGAGGCAGGTGATGTCTTCGAGTGTCTTCGCTCTTTCGGTGGATGTGGATGTGTATGTGGGCTACACCCTTCTTTCTCATCTTACAGAGCGTTCCGCGTCTCCCGTCCATGCCTTACTTCTTTTCGCTACTGCTCTCTTGGGCGTGAATGTATACGTGAGCGTTCTAAGGAGTGGAGCCAAGGACAACCAAGACAGTGGCAGAGGAGGGCAAACTGCAAAGGAGGATGTCAGAGAGGTCGAAAAGTGGTTACAGCATTATTATGCAAGACAGGGTAACTTGCTGTCTTCCTCCCTCTCCCTCTTGCTGCGGCGCCTTCACCTCTGCTCCTGGACATCCGCTGCATCTGCGTTTGCACCCTCTCGCCCCTCTTTGTGTTGCACGTCACTCTCCGTACCTTACGCACGCACGTCAGTCGTTTCAGACCTGCTCACGGTCAAAATTGCCCTCTGCCACGTCCTCGGGAATGTTCTTCTCAATCGTCTGCTGCGCCGAGCGGCCCTCGCCCTCTGTAGCCACGCTCGGTGCGGCTACACTGGGGGTGTTGAAGGCGCTGTACATGGTCGTTGCCCGCATCGAGGATGGATGCTCATTGTGAAACTTGACACTCTCCTTGTAGATGGCGCGCTTCACATCCATTATCGTCTTCTGCTCGTTCTCGTCAAAGCGGAAGAGAGTGTAGCTGAGGTTATCATCCGCGTCGTCGTGCAGCTGCTCCAGGAACGGGTGACGCATCGCCTGCAGCACCGTGATTCGCCGCTTCGGGTTGAAGACCAGCATGTGGCGCAGCAGGTCGAGCGCCTCCGGTGACGCCTTCGGGTAGCGCTGGCGCCAGTCAGCTTGCGGTCGGTGACTCTTCTTCTTGAGGTACTTCTGCGCAGCAGACGATCCTACGGAGTTGATGTCTTCCTCAGACGGCGTACCGATCACATCGACTATCTTGTCCAGTTGGTTCACCCGGTCTTTCCCCTGGAAGAGCGGCCGAGAGCCGAGTAGCTCGCCGAGGATGCAGCCGATGCCCCACACATCAATCTGCACTGAGTAGTCCTTGTCCTCCATCACCAATTCCGGCGCACGGTACCAGCGCATCGTCACGTAGTCCGTCATGTACTCGCCCTGGTCGTTTTCCTCCTTCGCCAGGCCGAAGTCGCAAATCTTCAAGTCGCAGTTCGTGTTTACCAGAATGTTCGCCGGCGTAATATCACGGTGGATGACGCCGGCGCTGTGAATAATGTGCAGCGCACGCAGTGCCTGGTAGATGAAGAACTGAATGTGCGCCTCCGTCAGCTCCTGCCCGCTGCGCAGCACCTGTTTTAGGTCGGTTTCCATAATATCCATTACGATGTAGAAGTGGTCAAAGTTCTCCGGGTCCTTCGGGGTGAGGATGTTGCGCAGGCCAATGATGTTGTCGTCATTAAAGTGCGCCAGCAGCTTGATCTCGCGCAGAATGCGCTTCGCTAGAATAACTTCTTCAAAGATTTCCTTGTTCACGCGCTTCATGGCGACAAGGCGATTGTCGCTCTTGGTGTCACGCGCGCGAATCACAACGCCATAGGATCCGGCGCCGATGATGCGCTCCAGAAGGTAGCGGTCATCCAGGCGGCGGACCTCCGCCTGCAGCTCCGCTAGTGACTTGGTGGCCGGCATCTTTGCGTTGCACACTAAGCTTCAATGTACGATTCCGCGACCTTCAAACCTCAGCTACGCCCAAAAAGGGGACGGGGGAGGGGATGGGGGCAGGGAGGACAAAGATAAGAGCCGATTGTGCGTGCACACACACACACACACACACACACACACACACACACACTGAACACAAGCCAGTCAGCCGATTCGCGGCACGGCTGCGATGGCGGGAAGAAAAAAAAAGGTCCGCGCGTGTGCGTGTGTGGGCGGTGCTGGTGTTGGGAAGAGGCAAAGAAGCAAATCAACAAGTCGATGAATCGATCGAGCGAATAGATGGAATGGGCGGAGGGGGAGCGTCCGCGGGAGGCCCAGGTAGCACGGATGGGCGCAAACAAGTCTACAAATGTGGGTGTGCAGGTTTATGGAAGGGGGAGAGCGATGGAGTGCAGTGCGCCAGCGTGAGCCTGTGCGTGCGTGTATATTGAACAAGTAAAGGGGCAGGAAGTGGGGAGAAGGGTGGGGAGGCAAGCACGAAGAAAAGAAAGAGAAGGCAGCGTTGAGGATTCCTTCAGTGTTGGCGGGGATGTGTATGTGGGCGGGGTGGGGGAGGAGGTTGGAGGTCACGTATGATCGCCAGCGTGTGCGCAAGTGTGCGTAACACCGCCACGGGAGAGAGAAGCAGAGCACAACACTGCCCTCGAAAAGAAACGAAAGAACAAACACAGCACACAAGCGTGGCGCGTCGCGAGAGGGAGGCACCGAATCACCCAACGAAAGCACTAGAAAGGAAGGAGAGGGAGATGGGGATGGGAAGCGGCCCGTGATGCTGAAGCGAAAAAGGATGCTGTGGATGTCTCGGTGGTGACACCGTCCCTTCCAGCGGCTTGTATGAGTAAAGTTAGTGCGAGAAAACTTGCGTGTGTATCGAAAATCTGTACAGCGATGAAGGCTAAGGTGCGTAGTGGTCGGAAGTGGGCAGGTTGGGTGGGTTAGGGAAGAAGGGGGCTCGGCAATCGATAAAGATGAAACCAACTGTCCTTAGACAGGTGACGGGTTGTGCCGAGGAGTGAGGGGTGGAAGGGGAGAACGGGAGTGCGTACACGTTGTGCCCCCCTTAGTTTTCCTTTCCCTACATGCAACTGTGTCTTTGCTTTCTATTGCAACAGTTTACGGGCTGTAATGACACTGATGTAGTAGTGATGGCAGCGGTGGCGGGGACGCGGTGAGGAGACGAGCGCGGAACCAAGGCAATTTCTATGATGGTAGATGTTTATTCGTTGCCGTTCTCGATAATGCTCCCCCAGTGCGGGGGGGGGGTTGGGGAGAGGGTCAGGCAAGCCACACATCAGGGATATAAACAGGTAGAGAAGTAGTAGACGATATTTTTCGCTGCTTGAGGGTCAAACGATGCAAGGGAAAGATGTGGCACATCGAGTGGTAACTTGCGTTTCAGCGGCGACGGAGTATCGTTGGCGGTAGCTGGTGATTGCGACGCCCTCGAGATACGCACAGACCGAGCGCGCCGCCTTTTCAGCCCTCTCTTGCATTTTTTTGTTGGATCGATGGCAGCAGGTGCAGCAGCCGCGCTTGAAGGGCGAAAGAGTCGGTGTAGATTTCATCTCTTGCAGGGCACACATGCATCTTTACGCTCAGTTAATAGCTGTGCACTTTGTATCGCTTACAAGTCTTTTACGTAAGTGAATTGCACAGCCCCATATACCACGGTTTACGAGCGACACGTACACGCCATGCCTACACAGGTCACCACCAGCCACCGTCACGTCACAAAAATGCTCATTCGGTGCTTTCCGTGTGCTTGTGCGTGTGCCATGTGCCTCATGTGGCGATACGTGGCGCAGCTCTTGTGCTGCCATGGAGAGGACGCGACGCTTGCGTTCTTTTCATTTCATGACAGTACTCTAATCCGAGTCGCTTGATGTGTCTAGCGGAACGCGACGGACGGTGCTCCTCCGAGACGACGGCGGCAGCGTCACGGGAACTCTGTCTGGGCTGGCGCTCTTCTGGCGCAGCGTCTTCGTTGCTGTCTCCGCTGCGGCGAATGTCGCTGGCTGTGGTGGGGATGGCACTCGTGGGGCGGTTGTGGGTGCTGCAGTACTAGCAGAAGTCGACTTCGTCGTCTTTTCCGACGGGGAGCGGCGCTTCTTGGAAGTGGCGGTTATGCGTGTCTCCTCCTCCCCTGCATGCTTTGGGTCAGGAACTGAGGGCTGCGATGCCGCGGACTGGGCGCTGTACAACTGTGCCAGCGGCTGCGCGCCTTCCTCGTCGTCGTAGCCGTCGGTGCTGCTAAGGCTGCGGCGCGTTGGCGGAGGCGGCACCACTATTGCCTCTGCCTTGCTGCGGAGCGCGCCACGCTTGCTGCTGTGGCGATTGCTCTCAGCAGAAATTGACGGCCCCATCACTGGGGAGGTACGCGAGGAAGTGTGCGACTGGGAGCTCCTGTGCGCCTCCATCAGCGGCGCATCGTCGGTGTCCGCCGACTCGACCCTCGCACTCAAAGTGGGAGATGATTTTTGCCGGTGCTGCTGCGGCGGCGCCTGTGCCGCGCCGTCATCCTGGCGCTTCCGCTTCTTGCTGGGCTGCTCTGCTTGTGCCACAGTAGAAGCGCTTGGGGCCTCACCCCCGTAGACCTGTTCCTCTGCGGCTGACTCGCTCGCCACCTTGCGCTCCTTCTTGGACAAGTTCGCCTTCTGGGCAGGCGGCATGGCTGGCTGCGCTATGGGTTCTGCCGCAGAGGCCTCACGCGGCAAGCTGGGCTTCTTAACGTGCTGCTGCTGCTGATGCGGTTGGTGAGGCTTCGCTGGCGCCACACTCTTTATCATTTTGTCGGTGTTACCGTCAGCGCTGTTCTGATGACCATTGCTTGCAGCTGAGGAGAATTCTGCTCTGGCTGGTGGTGCAGCTGCTGACGCCACAGAGCCGCCGCGGGTCTCGCGGACAAGAACCACGGTGTACCGCTGTCCAGGGGTGACAACGATCGAGCCCTCGGCGTCAATGGGCAGAAGCACGTGGCCGGACTGCACCTCCCGCAGCCCCATCACAGGCGCAGAACAGCGGTTATTGTTGTGGGTGTTGGCGCTACTGTTGTTGCTGCTGCCGAAAGCGCACAACGGGTTGAAGGTGTTGCGTACATCCGACGGCAGCCGGATGGCTAGCTCATCCACGTAGATGATGGACATCAGGGTACGAGGAGAGAGAGAGAGGCAGACAGAGACACGTATGCATATAGATGCATATACAACGGCAAATCAACGCTGTAACGTACTTGGCTGCAAATGATCGCTTCACGCGCAATCACATATAGACTCGATGAATATATATTTTTAGCAAGCGCACCTGCTGAGAGGAAGGAGTGCCAAAGAGTAGGCGAGGAGAATGGCAAGAGTTTGATTGAGAACAGTGGTGAAAGCCATGAGATAGTGTGAGAGAGAGGTCGCACCGCTGTGCGCCTGTGCGACCGCGCTAGGACGACGATGCGGCACAAAAAAAAAACATAGTAATATACGTATATATATGTATAGATGCATATATACAAGTGTGTAGAGGAAGGCAACTGCTTTCCTCCCCATCTGGCGCATACATATACGACCACGAAAAAGTGTGCGTATGTGTGTGCATGGGATGGGAGGGGAGAGGAGGAAGCACAGCAGAAGAGCTAAATACGTGTTGCTCTTTTCTTCTTGGTGCGTGAGCGTTTCTTGTTGCCCCTTTCCCTGTGTCTGTCTAGTGGCTGGGGGGGGGTGGAAGAAGAAGGGGAGACGAAGTGACCAAGACATCACTCACGGATGGCTCACAACGTTACGAGATGCGACGCCACAGGGTACGCGCAGGGGGGAGTACGATAAGGCGTGCACGCTTAGAGTGCACACGAGATTCGCACCTCAAGTTTCTTGCTCGCCGCCTGTGACGTCACGTAGTACCCACGTTGCCGCCACGCACGAGCCTCCCTTCACCACCGTCACCAGAGATTCTCGAGAGTTCGCGTTAGACGGGCCAACGGCCTTGGTCATGCCACGGCAGCTTTGACGCATGGCGCCTGGCCCGTGCGACACCCTCGCTGGATGCACATAGGACGAGCTGGGTGTTGGCAACGACACCAACCCCGGGTGCGCCGGCTCGACCAGGCATCGCGTGTCGGCTGCCCTGCACCACACTGCATTCCCCGAGGGCCGTGGCAGCGTCGCCGTCCAGCCCTCCGCTCCTCCTACTGGCCCAGCCAGGCGGGCCTCCAGTTGCTGCGGATTCAGAATACCACGACTGCTGCCGTTGCAGCCATTCGTGAAAACCACGGTGGAGTAGAGCGTGTGATGAGGGTACGGAGACGTCGGAGAAGCAGCAGCGGTAGCATATGACGGCGTCACAACGGCACTATTTGAGGCAGCGTAGCTAAGCCGCGGCAGCAGCACTGCCCGTAATCGCCGGTGCAGTTCTTCGGCAAACCACTGCCCTGTGTGGGTGGCGCAGTGGTTGCCCAGGCTGGGGTGCAGCCACAGCGCATCGAGGCCGTCGAGAAGGAGCAGTCGCTGCCGCTGCAGCCGCCAGGTGCGCTGTGGAAGTTTTCCACAGGAGGGAGAAACCGATGAAGAGGAAGACACCGCGGTGCGTGGAGAGCGACGCCGCTTCTGCCCTCGCGCTGTCGTGGTCGAAGAACTGCGGGACAACTGCAGTGATGAGGGTTGCTGCTGCGACGCTACGAGAGGTACAGGAGGAACGATAGAGGGGGCTGCATCTGCGAAGGCCGCGCCCGCGGATGGCGCCAATGCTGCATTGCTGCCGAGGTGCTCGAGGAAGGCGAGGAGCTCATTGGGGGAGTGCACCACACGGAAGTGGATGTGCTGCTCGGCGTAGTCTCTCTGCTGCTGCCGCCGGTGCGTCGATGCATGCCAGTGCGCAGGCCCGGTAACAAAGGCCTCTCCTTGCCTATCTAGGGTTGAAGATGAGTCAAAGGGTGCAACAAGCTCCTCCACCCAACTGCGCACATCGGGTGACAGCAGCGAGGGCGACGGCGGCGGTGCTGTGAGCTGGTGCGTCGCGCTGCCAGCACCCGCCCCGCTCACCAGACACACATAAAGATCCCATTCCTCCATCGCAGTCACAGGCGAGGCACCGGCTGAGTCTGCCCAAGTGTCGGCGACCTCCCCCTCACCGCACAGGCCTTCATCGTCCTTATTTGCTTGTGCCTCATCATCATACGTGCGCGTGGATCGCGGCGTCTCCACTGCCCACTTCGACACCCGCTCTAGCTCGTCATGGTACCACTGCCGGTACATCGTCATGCGCCGCACATAGGCCGCGCCAACACGGCGAAGTAGCCACGACTTGCCGGACAGGGGCGGTCCGTAGAGCTCGTGAAGACCACCAACAGGGAGGCCACCGATGGCCGACTCGGTGCCGCTCCTGGCGTCGCTGCCAGAGATACCTCCACATACACCCGCCACGCTGAGGAGAGAGTCGAGCCCACGAACAGAGGTGGAGAGGTTCTGCCACGGGGAAAAGGCACCGTAGACGTCTTGCAGCGGCGCCACAGACAGCCGCATACGTAGTATGCGCTCCCGCGCCGCTGCGTCGGCCATGGCTTCCCACGCAGCGGCTGCTCTCTGAATCCGCACCCACACGAAGCGCGTGACCGTGCGTACGCAGGTCGAGTGCAGTCGGTGAGGAGATAAGGGCCATACACCCAAACCCGAACGAAGGGCGTGCGGCACGTTGTGTGCCCGTGTAGGAAAGACGCCTTCGCAACTTGTGCAGGTGAGTGAGACGTAGAGCTGGGGTGTTGCATGCGTATGGCAAGAGTAGCGGAGGAGCGAGAAAGAAGCGGAATCAAGTGCAAAGGGCGCAAATCGCGCACGTGTGCTTAGAAGGAGGGGAGAAGCTCATCCGAGCAACAGCGGCTTGCACGCTTGTGCATCAGTGGGGGGGGGCGAGTAAAAGAAGCGAAGAGAGAAGACGAGGAGGGCCGGCACTGTTCTCCTGCAGTGCCTTGAATACCGTTGCTGATGCACTGTTTTGCAGCAGCAGCGCAAGCGCCACCTTTATGAGCAAGTTGCTGAGTAAGTTGAAGGTGTCAGCAAAAAAATCATGAAAGCTGAGGAAACTTCTTGTGGGAAGCACAGTAGCTCCCTTAGGCGTAGTACACATACACGTTGATGTTGCGCGCACATGTGCACGCACGCGCAAGCGAGGCAGTGCGCCCACCGTTTGAGACGTGTCGGAAAATGAGTGCCGGGATATCAGTGAGAAAACAAAGTGTGCAGTAGCGCATCCAGTGATAAGAAAAGGAATACTGTGCAGGGGGAGGAGGGAAGGGAAACATGTGCGCCATCTTAACGTAATGCCCATGCCCCGTACAGAGCAGCAGCACAAAATGAGCACCTTCTCAGCTGAAGCATGGCGTAGAAGGGAGGGGAGTAGGGACGACCAACGAAAGGGAGCAAAGATAAAGGGAGACACCACAGCGGACTCATCACTTACACACACATACACACACACACACAAACGCGGAAACACATGCATGCCGCCCCGCCTCTCCTTTTTGTCACTTGATATATATTTTTTTCATCGAATCTCTTTTCTGTGAAGAACGCCACTTCCACCTCCGACTCGGTCGTACACTTCTAATGCAACACGCGCCACTACGTAGGCGCTTAACGAGGGGTAGGGCCATACTTGATACGCGACCTGCCAGTCCAGCTGTCCAAACAGGCCGCCACCGAGCAAGACGGCGGCCAAGGCAAAACAGCGAGTCAGCTGCGCAGCGTTCTCGGATGCGTATCCAGGAACAGCGAGCATGTCCTCCGTGCGCGAACCTACATCACCACAGTGCTCGTTCACCTCTGGGTCGTCAAGGGGTGCGTCATGTAATGGGACTGCGGCTGGGGCGGTAAAGAGGTCCACCGCTGTACTCATGACCGGCTGCTTCTGACGATCACGCTGCAGCGAGGTCGTGAGGAGCGTTACCCACGTCGAAATAGGGAGGGGCCATGTTAGGGCGACAGCAAGTGCGGAGACAAGGGTCATGCCCGCTCGCGAGACGGGCAGCACCGGTGCACCCAGTAGAAAGAAGATAACACACCAGGCGACCGCATCTTCAAAGAAGCGCACAGGGGCGCTTCTGGCCGCGAGCCGTTGGTGCTGTGCTTTCTGGTGGGCTGATGGCATTCGGATGGACGCGATGATGAGATGAGGGCCTCCGAAGCCAGTGTGAGGGTGTACCTTGGCGCGAACGTACGGCCCGTGCGTGTGCAAGACGTGCGGGCTTTTGGAGCTAAAGGGGGACAAGTGGGAAGGGTAGTCGAGAGGCAGACCAAGGACAACACAAAGGATTTCTCAGGAGAGCACGCTGAAAGGAGAAAGAGGTGGGAGGAGTGAGAAGACCCATGCCAGAGTCACGGCACGCTTCCGAGCGACGGAGGGTCGTCGCGTGGCATACACGCGCACACGCGTCCGCGCGCGGAGATGACGAAGGTCGCACTGCTTTGCGCAGTAAAACACTGCCTTTGCCTGCACCTCGGCTTTGGGGTTTTGTAGCAGGAGGAGACCGTCTTCGCGGCCGCCACTGTAGCCTCTATACTGTGCTCGCCATGTAGGAGAATAATGAGTTTCTGACGCAGAGCACAGAGCATGTCCGCGCGCGCGAGGCTTTCGTGCGGGGCACGGTGCGCACCCAGCAGCGGCGTATGTCGTGCCAGGAGAGCCGGAGGTGTGGCGTAGAGGTCGACATCGTGCAAAGAGGGCAGATAGTCGCTTTTTCGTGCCGCTGTGGTGCTCGCCATCCCTACTGAGTCAAACGCCCCGGCACGCCCTCGCTGCAATGACGGCAGCCGACTCATCGGCTCCGGTGAGGCGTGGCAGTGCGCACTGCGCGAGCGGATTCGTAAAAGGTGGTCTGGCGCCGTTGCTGCAATGGGCTGCCGCAACCGCTACCGTAACGACAGCAGAGGCAACGGTGTCATACTGTTGGCGGCAGACGCCGCCGTAGCCCCAACCGCGGCCGCTGCAGCGCGGCTCGAGGGCATAGGCCTAGACGCTGGGCCACTGATGCGCTTCTCAGTAGAACTACCCGGGTGCGAGGAGCCAGGATGCGGCGAAAAGAGCTGATGTCGCGCAGGTGACCGAGGCGAGCAAAGGGATGGGGCGGCTCGCGTATCATCTTCTGCATGACTGAGGCACAACAAACCCCGGTGAGCGCGTCCATATCCGCAATCGCGGCCTCCACCGTCGTCGCGACCCACTTTGCGGTGAAGTGACGCGTCATCGTGATCAGCAAGTCGATTTTTCTTCGCAGCAAGACGCTGCGCATGCTTTCGGTGCACTCCGTTAGGTGCAACATGGCAGATATTATCCCGTGAAGGTCAACTTCAGCGTTGAGAATGCGCAACCACCGGTACACCGAGATATTAAGGCGCGCGGTTTTGAGGGTGTCCTCATCTGCTTCGGCGGATATCAGCGTCAGGCACCCACTGAATCTGTCACACACACCTGCCTTGTTGCGCTGCCGTTCAGTGAGGCGCTGTGGTTAGAGGAAGCGATGATCATGCCCACCTCGGGCTGCTTCGCGTACCCGAGGGCACCCTCTATCACGCCGCACCGCAGGTGCCACGGCAGGCCCAGCTTGGTGCCACACACTGCGAAGAGCAGCGCGAAGCCTGAGGTGAGCGGCGACGGTTGCGTGGTTGCTACAACACGTGCACTGCGCTGCAGCCCGTGCGAGGCGCTTTACCAGTGGAGCTGATAGAGCGGGATAACGCTCACAGCACGTCTGCCCCGCAAAAGCTCTCATCCACATCCTCGCATGTCGGCCGTGCCGCCAGTGGAATTTCAATAATCTCCGGCAGGCACTGGAGTGACCAGCCCGGATAGAGGTTCTGTTTTTCGACTTCATTCACCTCATCCGCGGCGGGGTAGCACACCTCGTTCCCTTTTGTGTGACGCGGACCCTGCCGCCAGTGGTGCTGGTGCGCTGTCCCCGCAGCAACATCGCGGGAGCGTTCTTGTGGAGCAGCTGCCTCTCACTCACATTTTCACCGCCACTGTAGGGCCGCGCAACGTGCTGCTCATTGACAGTCAGAAGCAACTCTTCGAACATGTCAGGTCTGAAGGTGACGCCGCACAGGGTGGGGTTGAACATCGGGTAGCCGCCGCTCTCACCGGGGGTTTCTCCCGCTACCGAAGAACGGCCGGCATCGGCTGTTGTGAGGCGGTTGGCGGACGCCAACGGGGCAGCGCTGCTTTCTGTTTCCCAATGCGGCACAGGAGCAGCACCCTCCATGTCGCTGCAGTTGCCGCCCGGCGCGACCACACTAATCCCATTCCTGTTGTCTCGGTGCTGCAGCTACTGTTGTTTGCATTGCTCGTATCCGTAGGGGTAGCAGTGAAGGCGCCCTTCACCACACGCCGCGGGAAATCGGGCAGCAGCGCCCCGACCACCTCGCACTCAGGGTCTACGAAGGCACGCAAGCGACAACGCGTGGAGGTGGCGCCTATAGTGCCGCCAAGACTCGCTTCGCCCAGCGCATCATCCGCTTCTGCCTCCTTGCATTCATCAGACGTCCTCTTGTGTCCAGCACTGGCAAGGCTTCAGTCTTCAGCCATTGAGAGCTTGTCATTGCCGCCAGGCTGCGATGCCTCGGCGTTGTAATCATCACGTGGCGGCGTCTTGAAGTACCCCCTGCCACCACTTCCAGTCGTCTCCGCCTGTGGCGCGGCAGCGACTGCGCTTTCGGCTGGCAAACCATGATGCGCTGCTTCAACTGCAGGATAAGCTAGTTGAGACCCGTTGCCCGCTGCACGCACCCACTTTCAGAAAGGTGAATTTCCTTTCGTGACACCGACGCCGCTTGCCAGGACAACGGAGTGTCCCACTGATAAAGGCGGCTGGCGCGATCAACAACGTACATCCCCGCGTCGGCGCCGATGGTCGGGGTGCGCTGCGGCCCGCCGTCGCGCGCGAAAAAGGCCGCATTGCCTACCTGCCGCTGGCAGCAAGTTCCTGAAGGCCAATCCGATCGCACCCGCCTTCCGCAGTGCCTGTGAGCGGCGTTGGGTCGCCGTGAAAGACGTATATTTGCCGACCGCCCCACGCTCTGCTGGCGCTTCCCGGATGCTGTTGTGAGGTGCGAGTATCAAAGCCAAGCACCGAGGCCGCGCCGGCGTACTACTCCTTGCACGACAGCGAAGATTCCAGTTGCTGTAGCAGCGATCAACCGACAGACTCCTCCTCCAGCACATTACCCATGCCTTCGACCTCTGTGGCACAACTTGCTGCAGCCGGCATACCCCCCCCCCCCCCGCTGCCGCTGCTGAGCTGAGCTGCCCGCTGGAGAGGAGCCCGGCCGCCGCCTCTCCTCTTCCACCCGAAACGCCGTCCAACAACCGTATCAGACGCAGCGTTGCGCATAGGCTGCAAAAAGAGTGCCATAACATCCCCACTGCATTCCACCCCTGCCACGGAACACTAACCAGGGACAACGATATGCACGGCACCGGAGCCCCCGACACCTCCATCCCAAGCGTCAGCAGCACACAAAATTGTGATGGTGTTGCGCTCACTACTGCGCGCAGCGCAGCAGGCATATGCCACTAGCAGCATCATAGCGGCACTTGCTGGTACAACGCACCAGGTGCCGGGAGAATGGAGCCCCTCCTCGAGATCAGACACCCACGCCGCCACTATCTCTACCATGGCATCAGGGAGCTCATACACGAAGGCGCCACATGGCTTCTCAAACTGCCTATGGTGGTTCTCCGGCCCCCATTCCCGACGGAGAATGGTGCAGAAGCCAGCGTTGCGCGTGCTTGCTGCGGCGGCGTTCTGGAACGAGGCGCCCGTGCTTCGGTCAGCACTGCTGCCGCTCAGGCCAGAGAATTGCCGCAGGCCTGCAGCGCCATCATAACCCAGCGTCGAAGGCGCAGTCGAGGGTCAATCCATCGTGGATGCTGCTGGGCTTGCATGCCGGCGCGCGGCACCAGACACCAGGGGCGCCTCATCGCCACTGGCTGCAAGGAAGACACTTTGCCGTAGGCGCCGCGACGAGGGCGGCAGCGCATCTTTCTCAGCGGCAACGGGAGATGATGCGTCCGCAGAGGAGCTCCTCGGCGAAGACGACGTGGGAAACGACAGTGCTGACATGCGTGCCTGCACTCTTGCTACTGCACCTGCGTCGGTGTACGCACCTGGCTCACTGCTTCGCAGCGTTAGAGTGGTAAAAATGCTCTTCTTGCCGTCTACTTGCGTGACGTACCGCTGATGTACCTCCCGTGCCGCAGCTGTGTCACTGCACATTTTGCATACCAGTAAGTACACAGCCAAGAGTATGGAGCTGCTCTACGGTTGAAAGCGCTGCCCCATGAGAGGAGTGTGTCATGTTGGAGTCCTTCATGTACGTGAGCTTGCATGGCAGCTAAAGAATGGGTGGTTAAGGCACAAGAAAGAAAACAGAGAAAGAGCAGTAGCAGTTCATGTGGACGCCGCCTCGCTACTTTTCCTTTGCCGAATAGCAGCAGTCGGCGCGGCAGCGTCACTGAACGCGAAAACACACACAAAGAGAAAGGGAGTCGAAACACAGATTCGGCTCTGCGCAAGCGCGTATGGGGGAGAACACGGGGGTTTCAAGGAAACAACTCTTTAAGCGAGCACAGGCAACAGAGAATATGACGTAGGCTAGGACAAGGGGTGTTGATGGGAAAAGACGGACTGAGCCACTAGCAACAAGGATGCAAAAAGGGGCGCCGATGCCGAGCGCGAAGCCGGCAGAAGTGGCATGAATTAAGGTAAGAAGGCTCAGTAGGCTCCTTGGAAAGATAAGAGCCAATAAAGGGGAGGGTGAGGGGAAGAAAAGCCATCGGCTCACTCTCCACCTTTTCCCCTTTCGGTTTGGAAGTGAACGCACGGAGAAGCGCGCAGCCGCCCTGCTCTGTCGCACAAAACAGAGCGGTGAATCTTCGTTTTCGTTCTCTGCCGTGCTTGGATGTTCGTTGTACCCCAAGGGCGGAGAAAAGCGGGCAGACAGCTTCGGAGAGGCCCTCTAGCCGTGCTGAACACACAAGGCGAGGCTGCAAGAGATGGTGTAGACATGCGGGTAGCAAGAGAAAAGCGGGAGAGCGTGAGGCAGAAGAAAATAGGAATCATCGTATACTATGGAGAGAGGGCATGTTTTGGAGGAGATGGCTGCTCTTCCTTTTTGTGCGTACCGCGCGTCATTGAGACAGCAGATATGCTCACGACACAACTATCGCTCCAGTGGGTGCTTGCCGTGACAAGAACGCTTGTGATGTCTTTTATCCGATTTCGATCTTATCGTGTCAAACAAGCGCCCTGGTCAACACGGTTCCGCCGTTGAGCGGAAAGAGGAAGAAGCGAATGTAAATCAAACAACCTCAGGGAGATCCGGTGACTTGAGCAGATGACCTGCAACATCCCTCAAGACCCCTTACAAGATCTCCGCATGGCAAAGGAGAATATGCACAACGCCACCCACGGATGCAAACCACCAGCTTCACCAAACACTCGTCACGCTTCTACTCACTGCAAGAACAACTGAGACTGTATCAAATGTGCGAGGAAGAAGCAGCCGACAGACGCTCAAAAATAATATCCGCACTCATCCCAGTGTAGGGGAAAAAAGGATAGCGGTAACTGTGAAGGTATGTGAGCGAAAGAGAGAAACAAAAAGAGATGTAGGTACAGCTGTATGGTATGTACTCGATGAGAGCAGCTTTAGACGACAACGAAGACGCGAGGTTCACGTGTCCAGCTCATACCACTCACTGTATGACTGGCTTACCCGTGTCATCGTCTTGCCTGCGATGAGGCTTCTGTGCAGCGGTGTCAAAATAGAGAGGTCGCTTGGCATACATCTGGTTCACTAAAGCCATCCGCTGTAGCTGACGCAGCTTATCGCGCCCTTCTGTTGCCAAAAACTTCCTCTGCTCTTCTTCAGAGAGCTTTGCAAGTGCGGCAAAGTCGTCCTTGACGTGCTGGACGAAGTACTGGCGAAAGTTGTAGTCGCGAAATCTGCGGGCCGTCCGGATCATCTGTCCGCGAAGGCGGTCAACTGACTCCTGCACCGTCTTGGCAGCTGCCGACATACTGCTTTTCCCGCCGTTCGTTTTTCTGTTTTGGTGCACAAATAATGTGGACGATGCAAGAGCGCTGGGGTACGCTGTTGTCAAACTTATGTGCGCAAGAGACCTTCGCAACGGCAATAGTGCTGTGAAGCAGAGGCAATGTAGTGTTATTCTCAGGAAAACCATGCGCAAGCAAACCCCAAAGCGGAGAGCGAAGCAGCACGATCACGCAAAAGGCAGCACGAAAGAAGCGAAAGTTCCACAGAATCATCTTATAAACGCGTCGCAGAACGCCCATACTCAGTGCGCCATCGCGGTGTCGCCAAGCCACTTCTAATGCGTAACCCTTTGAGTCGCCTGTCTCACGAGGAGGCACAAGAGCAGTGGCCTAACGGAGAGAAGTGCTCACGGTGATTTGGATCCTCAGAAGAAGCAAAAAAAAGAAGGACGAAGTGCCCGAGTCTTGTGCCAGACACTCTCTGATTGAACCTTTTCTTCCATTTCAAAGGGCATTAACAGCATTAACCGTTGCCATCAAGAGGGTGCCTACACTGCCGCACACACGTAACCCCCTGTCAGATAAACACACAAGCTCTCGCCTGCAAACTACAAGAGATTCGGGAAGCGCCTCTGTGAAACGCAGAGCCAGTGCTGCGCTAAAGGGATCCTCCTATGTCATGCGAGCCTCATCACGCAAGTACTCACCAACATCGGCCTCATGAAAAAGCACTTGTGAGTTCATTTCGCACTTTCGGCATTCCAGCGTGCTTTGGGCCGCGACACCGAAACCTAATGGGATATCGCCCATTGAAAAGACGGCGACCTTTTGGTACTTCGGTGTCGACTCGGTGATACGGCCAAGGCCTGCGCGACTGACGTTTCCACCGTACAGGAATTTCTGCTCTTGGTTCGGCTTTACCCAAATCTTGAAGAGTGAGTACTGCGCGATGTACTCTAGCGCTGTCACCTGAATGCGTACGTTTCCGTTGTGAGTAACCTTGGCGAATAAAACGCCGATACCCATTAGATTTGTCTTGGACACACAGCTCGCAAGCTTTGCGAGACGCAAAGGCATGTACCATATACGATTCTTGTGGAGGCGAAAGACGTGCTCCTCCTCGCCTTTTCGCTCTAGCAAGTGCGTTGTGTTGGCCCCGATGTACTGTGCAAGCTTGTCAAAGAGCTTTTTCGTCTCGTCATCTGTGAGAGGCCTCATTTTTTCAAATGCCAGGGAGAGTAGACGGCTTCTTCACGCGTAAATGAGTGATGACAAATAGGCGCAACAGTTACCGAGTTACACCGCAGTCGACAGCTTTGACGGTAGCGGAGAGCAAATTGTAGGTTATGCAAAGACAATGACGTTGCCAAGAGAAAGGGGCAATGAAAAGTGGGGAGCACGAAGAAGAATAACTAACTAGAAACTCGTTCGACGATACGGCACAGATGAGAGCATGATCGAGTTGCACCGATGGCACGGAGTGACCTGCTTTGTATTGTTTTCTTTGTGTGTGCGACGAGAGGAAAAAGCACGGATAGTGAACAAAATGGTGGTGCAGTTTGCTGAGCAGGGGTAGGCAAAAGTAGGACGGGCGGAAGTCACATAAGAATGCAGCTGCTCTGATTCTCGCGAGCTCTTTCCAGTTCGATCTGTGCTTTCGATGCGCTCACCAATGCTTTGTCTACATTGTAATCGATCCTGTCCAGCATTGTCCCCTGATCGACTACCAAGGTGTGAAGGTCCTCGAACATGCAGTGAATCTCTTGTATGCTGTCAAGGATATCCTTGATCTCTTTGTTCGTTTGATCTCGTTGCATATCCTCGATCAGGATAGACTGTGCGTCCTGCTCTGTGAAGCCCATTTCGAGAAATTGAACAGTTCGTTCCTCTTGCTGAACCGCTTCATAGGCAGCATCGCTTCCAACCTTCATGTACTTGCTAGACTTCTGCTCCCGCCGGTGCAGCTCAGCTCCAAATAGTTCCTGGGCAGACTTGAATTGTAGAGCAAGCTCCTTGAAGCGAGCTGTCAGGCGCGCCTGGACACTTTTGACAATGCGTGCTTCTTCTTCAGAGTACGTGCTTTTGAGCTGGGTGCCGAGAACAATAGTATGCTCCAGCATCTTGAGAAAAGCCCGAATATCGACTGCCTGCTTATCAATCAAAGCTCGCAGCTCGTCTTCCTCGTCTTTGCTGCGGAGCTTCGGCTTCAGGAAGAGGAGGTGCCTCGAACGGAGCTGGTCGATTTGATGTGAGAGCGCAAGTGCATTTTCCTCGAAGTCAGATGGGAGCCTGCTCCAAAGCGGAGCCGTAAAAAGCTGCTCCGTTGGCTTTTCTGGTACGGAAGATTCAGAACGGTCGCACCTTGTGCACACGGTGGCGCGCCGCTCGGCAAACTCGGCGGAGCGGTCCCTGACTTTCAGTTCCATCGCTCCAAAGGGCTCTTTCGTTCTGGAGTCGGCCATGCCAACAAATCACAAGAGAGGAGTGGGTTAGGGCATAAAGGAAGTGAACGAAAAGAGAAGCGGAGCAAGGCGTTGGGTGCAGGTCGGCTACATCATGTCCTAGAAGTTATCTTCTGAGGCTTGGCGCACGTATCCAGCCATTATGGCTTTCGGGGATTTCGAAGATGAGACCCAACCCCAGCGAGGGCACTAGTAAGTAAGCAGAAACAGCTTACAAGCAAGCAAGAATCTTGAGACAAGCGGGTGCGACGGAAAGGCCGAGAATGCAGCCAGTTCCAGTGAAGGCGCAGTTGCTGAAAAAAAGAAGCGATTAAGGCAACAAGGAAGCAATGGAAGGAAAGTAGTAGTACAAAAGAATTGCTATTGTGCTTTTGAAACCTATGGGATGCACTCGATGCGGCTTCTTTCGATGCGCAAGCAGTACCCTTTCTCTTCTTCCTCTGCTTCACGCGACCGCAAGAAGTGAAGCAGAACCTCAAGAAGAACTTCAGTGGTCGGAAACGAGAAAAAAACACGGCATGTGCAGATACTTGCTACAACTCATACTAGTAAAGGGCGTAAGAAAAACTACAAAATGAGTCCCTTGGCAGAAGAGAGAATCTGGCTCACTTGAACAACAACAAAAACGAAAAGGGAATAATAAAAGCTACGTACCTGATATTTTCACTTGAAAAGAAGGGAGGTAAGGAGACACAAAAGTTTTGCCTGGGTCAGCTTCAGAGAAGATAGTCCTGCAGCTTTTGGAGCCTCTCAGCTGCAGCATTTAGCTCACTCTGTGACCTACAGCAGGCGAAGCGGACATAATTCTCGTAAAGCGGCTTGCTCTCCTCTTGGCAGAAAGCTGTCACAGGAATGGCGCAAACGCCAATTTTCTTTGTAAGCCATATACAGAATTGCCAGTCCTTTGCCTGTGACTTGTTTGAGGCATCGTAGTAGTGCTTTGGATCCACTTTTGTGATGTCAGCGAGAGCAAAAAAACCACCCTGGGGCTTGACCGGGCATAAGCCGCTGGCTGCGAGCATATTGGACACCTGCGCCACGCGTGCTGCGTATTCGTCGCGCAGGATGTCGTAGAAACCGTTTTCCGCAGCCTTTGCAGCGGCCCTGGCGATGGCAATCTGGAACGGTGTAGAGCAGCAGAATGACTGGTAGGAGACAATTTGTGCAATCGGTGCAGTCAGCTTAGCGCAGCCCACAGCCCAGCCAATTTTCCATCCAGTGCACGAGAAAGTTTTTCCAGCGCTGCAAAGCGTAACAGTGCGCTCCCACATGTCTGGCAATGATGCGATAGAAACATGGGGCTTGCCGTAGGTAAGATACATGTACACCTCATCTGAGATGACGACAGCGTCAAACTGCTTCGCCACTTCTGCGATTATTTGGAGCTCCTCGACGTTCCAGACCTTGCCGGGAACATTCTGAGGCGTGTTGATGAGAATAAACTTTGTCTTTGCGCTAACAACCTCAAGAAGCGCCTCACGGGTCAGCTTCCAGTTCTCAGCCGATTCCGTGGAGGGCTGGAGAGAGACATACTTGGTTACCCCGCCAGTGATAAAGATGTCCTGGTAGTAGGCATCGTAGAAAGGCTCTACAAGAACGACTTCGTCGCCTTGATTGATAAAAGCCTGGAATATGGCGTTGAGAGCCTGTGTCACGCCATTTGTCACAACCACGTTGGAGGGCTGAATATCCTGGGAAAGAAGCTTCGTGTAACTTTTGCACAGCTGCGCAACGAGCTCCGCGTTACCTCGAGGAGGGCAGTACTGGTGAGCAAGAGGTGCCTCTTCACTATCTTGGACAACTTTCTCCAGCTCTTCCAGAAGGAGCCGTGGAGGAGCAAAGCTAGGAAAGCCCTGACCAAGGTTGACTGCCTTGTGCTTATTGGCTAGCGGTGTCATCTCCTCCCAGATAGAGCTGGTCGAGAGTCCTCGAAGACGCTGAGCAGCGCAAATTTTCGACATTGCGGGGAGCGGCTGGGAAGTGGCAAATAACTCGTGATACTAAAGTGACAAATGAAGATGCTGTGAGAAGATAGGCTTATATGCTTCAGACTATGAGCACGCACCTGAAGGTTGTGCAGAGAATCAAGGTCGTCCAACAAACAGAGGGAGATGAGAGTCGAGAGAACAAGCCATAGTTGGCGATGCGCTTAACCAACGGCAGACAGCTTTGCTCTCCAGCAGAGGTGTCTTATTGGGACGACACAGCCCCATCCGTTGCCAAAGAGATACGCGTGACGGCAGGGGTGCGTGACGAAGTCAAGATAGAGACCACTGTAAAAAGTGTAAGGCAGCGGATGAAACACCACTTCCTTTCATTTAACCGACGGCAAAAAACGGGAGGCATCATTATCAAGGACGTGGACTTGAAGATTGGACCGCTGGCACATGTTCTACTTACCACTCACAAAACAAAACTGAGAACAGCAGAAAAAGCTCCTTCGGCGACCTAATTGAGTTATACCCCTCATTTCATGTCAGTTGGAAAATCAATTTCTTAACTTGTCGCCCCACCACGAGATCACGCCGGCAAACGCATGCGCACGCACAACCACAGCTCATCCACCTCTGTCGCAATGCAGCTACATCCCCCGTCGTCTCGGGCGAGCCATCCTGCCGTTGCATCGGGGCCATGCGCCAAACGGGCTCTTCTCATCCCTTCCTCGCGCGCGTGCTCCATGATCAGCCCCACACGGAGACTCATATGGGCTGCACGCATCGACCCAACGCGGGCCGCGGCCAGGGTGCTGCTCGAGGGTACAAGCGGCGGCGTCTGCCGTGCGGGTGGTGGGCGGGAGGGGGGGGCACTAGCATGCCGGATGGGCTCAGAGAGGAAGTTGGCCGGCCTCAGGTCAGGGCCTTCTGAGGCCCTGCCCGTGTGCCTTGCTTCGCCCTCTCAGTCGCTTCAAGCCGCGGCACGCCAGCATATGGTGTGGAGACTCTTCACATGGGAGTCTGGAGGACCCGGTGGTGCAACTCGAGGGTGCTCTCGTCATGCTGCCGGCATCTGCGCCTCATCGGTCCACCCGGTCGGATGCAGCAGGTGCCGCACTGTTTTGCATGCGTGCGCTGTGGGGGTGGTGGGGACGGATCTCTTCACACCGTATTTTTGCACCTCAGTCGCGCTCTTTCCACCTCTGCATGCCTTGGTCCAATGCGATGCGCCACGCCAGCTGTGCATGACAGCGCGTGCGCACAGCGCTCGCACTAGTGGATCTTGGGGCCTGATTCAGAAGGGCGTTGATGCCTCAGGTGGAGGGGGGGGCTCGTCCTCTTCATCTTTCATTTCCGTCGCTGCCATGGCTCTGTGGCTGCAGGGGGTGGGGGCATTCCGCCCTCTTCTGAATCTGCACGCCTCTGACACGAGTTTGTGTGGCGAGGGTAGAGGGGGCCCGCGGATAAGCATTCACCTGCGCAAAGAGATCTCATGGCTTGTCGTTCGGAAGTGGCACGGGGGTACTCCAGAATGCCAGCGGATTAGTAGACAGGGCGCCATCTTGTCTTCGCCAATCACCCGCTGCTGCGGGGACCAGAGGTGCGGGCAGGTGCCCGTGCGCAGCTGTGCAAGGATAATCCCCTGTGGCATGTTTGTGCGCGGGGCCAGCGTTGGGAAGGCAGGGGTTCTCCATAGGAAGGCGTCTGGTATACCTTTCAGGGGGGGGCGCGGAGGGAAAGGTCCGGTGGACCCGCGGAACGTGAGCGGAGTGGGAGAGAGATGTGGGAGAGCGTTCCCCCCGCTCTGGTTCTTGCATTGCTAGCTGAGTCGGTGGGGCGTATGGCTCTTAAGCGTGTGGCTGTGGGTTCGATCCCCATGGAGTGCGTTTGTTTTTCACGAGGCGGGGCGCTTTGCCTCCGGCTTGGGTGGGGCATGATGGGAGGATGAGGGGTCGGTTGGGGGTTTGTGGATTGGGTTTTTTTTGTGTGCGTGTGTGGGGGGGGGGGTGGGCCGCGCGCGCGGCGGTGTGCCAGGGGCTTTCTTTTGGGCCGCACGCCTGGGCTCCTCCCGAGGGGCTCGGGCCGACCACCCAGCCAAACCCCTGGCAGGGGCCGGGCGGAAACGCGCGCTAATTTTGTTTCTAAGGGAAGGGGGCGTGGCAACCCCGAACGCCAAGCGGCCTGACGCGCACAGAAAAAAGTGGAAACACAAGCCAAATGCCACACGCCCCGTGGCTACAACGGGATGGGGAGAGGCTCGTCGAACGTCGCGTCGATGCGCACGAAGGGCTGCTGGAAGCCGTTGTCTTGACTGTTGTGGTGCGTTCCGTTGCGTATTCGCACCTGCCCTTCAGCCACGCGTGCGACAACGCTGCGCTGGAAGAGCTCACCAAAGAGAGTCCTTGTGGCGACGCTCGCGCTGCTAGTCAGCTCTCCGGCTTCGACCGGCTGAAGCTCGAAGGGTGTGACGCCGTACTCATGCTGTTGCCGCCTCCATTCCGCGTATTGCAGCGCTGGCCGTTGCGCCTTACAGAACTTGTACGTGGTTGCGTCCGAGTTCACCTTCTCCCGGAACAGGGGTGGGGTCGGGTTGACGGCCGTCGCGTTGGTCTGCCGCGTAGGGCTAGATTGGTCGGCGGCGTCGTAACGGGAGCCGCGTGAGAAGGTGTTGGGCATGTAGAAGTTCGTGACGTGCTTCACCAAGCCGCGGGCGGTGTCGGGGTGGCCTTCATCGGCCCAGCAAACCCGCTTGCGGGACGGCACTTCGGCCGGCTTTGGCGGGGTCGACACCACCGACACTGCGGCCACTGCCGCTGCTTCGGCGGCAATGGCGTCAACGAGCGCGTCGACTTCCTCAGTAGCGTCAGCGACTGCTCCATCAGCCTCCACCTCCGGCGCTTCGGCCGGGAAAAAGTCGCCTTCGACAAGGTGCGTGTGATGCGCGTCGTAAGCGACCAACTCCGCTTCCACCACGTCCTCGGCGTCATCGTTCACTGCAACCGGCGAACTTGGCTGCGGCTCCTCGACGCTCATGGAGGTTCGCTGTGACGCGCGCGACGAATCGAGCGGTTGACAGACAACACAGAATGCAGAGAGGGGCAGGGCTGAGTGCGGTAAGGGATGCCCTTCGTAGCTGCGTCGATCGTGTTACGTGACCAGAAAAATAGTATGCGTGTGAGGGAGAGAAAAGAGGGCAAAAAGGTGGCACAGGTGCAGAATGACCGTCATCGACACAGGCTACAGGCAAAGCTGCCTGCACTCTCCCTCTCGTCACGGCTCAGACTACGTGGCGCCAACACGCCTTTTAGTGTCACGAGGTGTCTCCGTGTGCGTGGGTGTGTACATTCTCACGTTTAAGGGACGTGTAAACCGGTGCTGGCATGACTGATTGTCGTTGACTGTCAACGGCAGCCGCCTCCTTTGTGTTTTCTTTTTGTTCCTCTTTCTTCATCTCGGACTCTCAGAGTGTTCTTGTTCACCTTTGCTCTACGCGTGTCTTCCGTGAACTTCCTGCCGCTGTGCCGGATCTATGGATGCCCTTCTCCACAAGTTCGCTCCGACCGCGCGCCGTGTTTCCCGCTCCCGTTTGCCCTGCCTCCACTGCGCCTCCCCCCCCATCAGCTCCTCCCAAACCGCCCCAGCTGGTCCACGCGCAGAGAGAAACACAAACGTCACTCACACGGGAGCATTCCCATACCGCATGAAGCATGCGAGAAGGACAAAGGAAAACAACAACACACATAGTGTGTTTGTAAAGTTCCTTGAGAGATTGGTGGTGACGGTGGTGGTGGTGGAGGGGAGGGGAGGGGGGGGGTGGCGGCAAACGGAGGCGCTCTGGTAGATACTCCTCAGCCCAAGTTGACCAACATGGCGGAGAGGAAATGGCGGCGTTACCACAAGAGCACGCGGAGGCGTATGTGTCCACGAGCACGTCGGCGATGCGTAGAGCAAGTGTTACAAAAAGAAAGGCAAAGCTCACAAGAGTGCGATGCCTTTAGGCACAAAAATCCACAGAAACACACTCCACCGTCCACACAGGGGCACCAGATGATACCTGCAGGTTGAACGGAGTCCCCGCACTCGATGGCGCTTCCGAGGCACGTACAAAGACAAGAAAAAAAGAGTGCAACACAGCATTTGTGCTGGGAGGAAAGTGCCGAACAAAAACACACAAGCACAAAAAAAAAATGACACACGAAGGACGCATATTCGTTCTTTCGCGGCGCAATGAGCTCGCGCTACGGCGGAGACAAGACAGTCGGGTCTTCGCACATGCGTGTGAAGTTGACGAAAACACGCTCCTCGTTGAACCACAGCTCCACCAGCTCCTTCCCGAGAGCGCTCGTCACGGATTCGCGGGCCCGGCGGTCGTGCCGCGCAGCCACCATCCACGCGTAATAGTTGCGCTGCGCTGTGAACCGCTTGTGCTTGGAAGGCGCGGCGTAGTGTATGAAAGGAACACGAACGACGTCGGGGTCCTCCTCCGCTTCATTTTGAAAGCCTCTTGACCTGTCCTCTGCGGTCGCCGAGCGCCACAGCAGCGGCGGCGTCACGAGGACGCCACCACGCGTTGTCTGCAGGTTCCCCAGTGAGACACCCTGAGGCTCATTCTCGCCCAGTAGTAACTCGGTCTTGTTCCAGATCCACCAACGGTTGCTACCGGGGAACTGCCGCTCCAGGTACCCGCCGTGGTGGAACAGGTTCGGATTGCGCTCTATGGTCGGGGCGAGAACAACCATCTGAGACCGCCGGTCCAGACCAACAAGGCCTGGCGGGCCGTAACGGTCATCGTACGCGACTGGCGGCGTCCTCATAGAAAGCGGAGGGCCTGCCAACAGGTTGTGCTCGATCTCGTACAGGCGCGCCCGCACGTACATTTGCCCTAAAAGCGCTTGGTCACACCACCACTGAGACGTGCGGTGGTCCTCCGCCTCCGGGACCGGCGTCTCTGTCCTCATGTACGTCGCAACCGCCTTTGCCACCCAGCGCAGCGCCCACACGCGTGACACGTGCATGCCGCCGTTCAGCAGCACGGTTGGGTTGGACTTGTGCACAATGGTGGTGTTGTAGAAGAGCGGATCGTCGCAAGACCGCTTCGCTTGCGTTATGTACGGCGACGCCGCGTTCGGGTGTCGTAGCAAGTCGTCCACCATCCACCGTTGCTTGCCTGTAAAGAGATTCTTGAGTTGCGCCCGCAGTTTATCGCCGCACACGAGCACCTGGGACCCTACCTTGCTCAAGTCCATGCTCGAAACGTGGTTGCGCGCCACCTCGATCATGTGGTCCAGCGTCGCAAAGGCCAGCGGGCACTGCACAAAACCTTCAGAGTGCTGACCCCACCAGCACAGGTCGTCGGCGTTGTACACCACAGGCGGCATCTGCAGCAAAGGACGCTTCCCGTGTGCCGAGCCGTTGCGCATCTCCGCCTGCAAGTGCTGCATGTACAGGGGCGCCTTCTTCTCCCCATAGTCTTCCCATGCCCGGACGGCTGCGACGTCGAGGTCGCTTTCCTTCTCTGGTGAAAAGCGCGCGAACTTTTCGAGGAAGGGGAGAAAGTCGACGCCCGTCCAGAAAACGTCACTGTCCAATGTGACGACGATGTCTTCGTCGTGCAGCCCCTCGCGCTCGACAAAGTCCAGATACCGTTCGAAGCGCCGAATGTGCGAGTAGGTGTCATTGAAGCCGGTTACCGGAACGCTGAAGCCCGCCAGCGCTGCAGAGCCTAGTGTGGTGCACAGCCTCCAGTCCACAAAGTTGGAGAAAGTGTGAAACCGGACACGTGTGCGGCGCTCACGATGGATGCCGTGGCTCTCCAGGTACGCCTCGATCTCCGCCTCCAGCGCTGTTTGGCGGCGTGAGCGGCTATGCACAGCGACGGGAACGGTTTCTCCGTCGGTGCCAGGGACGACGTTCTCGCTGCCACGCGGAAGTGGCGCCACGAACACCGCGCTTTGTCGATACGCTGCGGCTTTGGAGCGGTACGGGATGGAAAGGTTACGGCCATCCCGCAGCCGCGCGTAGCGACGCGGCCATAGCAGCTCGGTTGACGCGACTAGGAGCACCACGGTAAGCGCGATGGCGAGTGGCACTAAGCCCCTATTATGTGTAAGCCCGTGCAACAACGGCCTGAACGGGCATTGCGCGTGTGGAAACCATGCGCCGTGCTTCCCTGAGTGACGTTTGCCGTGGGACGACCCAGTTAAGGGGCCGTGTCGTCGTATCAGCGTATGGAACGATGTCGGTTTCACCATTGAGCTGCTGGTGCCAACGTGCGATGCATGTGTGTATATTTCTCTATGTAAGTGGCACATGCAGCCCCAGGCGTGGGAGGGATGAAGAGGAACAGTGGGAGCCTTTAATGCCTGCCGCATTCAGGCGTGTGCCGCAGACGGTGGTGTGCACCTCGCACATGCTTGTCATGCTTTGAGAAGGATGACACACGAGATTTCAGAAAGCACAGAGTGATTTTTTTATTGAATACGTACCACGGGTCGCCCCACCATGAGGCCACGCCGGCAAACGTATACGCACGCACAGCCACAGCTCATCCACCTCTGTCGCACTGCAGCTACATCCCTCGTCGTCTCGGACGAGCCATCCTGCCGTTGCATCGGGGCCATGCGCCAAACGGGCTCTTCTCATCCCTTCCTCGTCCCTTCTCCGCATGCGTGCTGCACGACCAGCACCAGATGGAGACTCGGGTGGGCCGCAAGGCGTGATCCAAAGCGGTGACACCTGTCGTGCCGGTAACAGGGGGTGCCGGCTTGGCGGCTGAGCCCGGTCACCGAGTCCGTGATCCCTGCAGCTGGCGTCGGCTCCTCTGCTATTGCCGACCTATTGCACGCTTGCCAGCGTCCTCCTTGCGCTCCCATTCCCAACGACCAAAGACAATGGGATCGGAGAGGCGCGCGCGGCGGGCCAGTGGCGCCAGCATCTGGGCCCCGGTGCACCGCCATGTGCCGTCTTCCACCGTTGCAGGGACCGCGCTGAGCGCCATGAGGGGGGGGGAGAGCGAGTCCATAGCAGCAGCCAAACATGCTTCTCTGTGTCGTAGCTGGTCATGTTATCCTCGCAATAGCTTGGTCCCCAGCTGTACTGCTTCATATACATCGCAGTAGCTGCAACCGAAGCGCAAATCAAAGACAGCAGCAACAACAACGGAGGAGGAGGGCGTGGGGCGGGCAGGGAGTGAGGCCGCACTTGCCACGTATGTGTTTGTCGTCCATCACGCGCACGTGAAAGGCATCATTGTCTTTCCTGCGTTCACAGTGACATGATCTTCTGCTTCTCTTTTCGGCTTTTAACCCCACGAGAAGGGTACATCGCGCGCGCCACTGGCGCGTGTTCATTGCTCGATGGGATGCTAGAAGGAGCAAGGCGTCGACGACGGCCCACAACACCTGCACCACAGCGTTGATGTCGTCACCATCACGACCGTTGACCCATGTGCGAAAAGGAGCCGGTGGCAGGCCCAGACAACGACTGCTTCACTCTACCGAAACAAAAAAAATGACACGGGCGTGTGTGCGAGGAGCATCGAAGACCAACACGACAGCCACCGCCACGGTTGCTCACTTGAAGAAGTTCTTCATAAAGTGCCCAAAGGCCACCGAGTCCTGAGTGCGGTTCAGCACGGAGTCCCACTTTTTCTGCTGCTTTTCCGCTGCCGTGGCCGATTTGGACGGATGGCACCACGCTCGGTTTCGGAAGAGCACGTCGTGGTCGTAGCTGTTTGTGTGCACCGCACCTTCCTGCGCCTTCGAAGCAGAGGGAGAGGACGTGGTGTCGACACCACCTGGCGTATTAGCCGATAGCTGCGCCGAAGAAGCCGAGGAAGCTACACCGGCGCTTCGTTGCTCCTGTTGGCGACGACTGCGCTGCTCGCGCAGTTTCGCAAGGCGCGCGTTTTCACGCTCGATCTGATCACCGTCGTCCTCGTCATCACTGCTACTGCCGCTGCTGCTGCTGCTGCGTGCTAGCGCAGCCTTTACAGACGACTTGGCCGCAGAGCTGCATGGGCCAGACTGGGCCACAGTGCTGCTGATGGCATCGTTCTCGCCTGCCACACCCTTCAAGACATCGCCAACGTGCTTCTCATTGCCGTCTCCATGCTCGCTCTCTTTTCGGGGCTCCGTCGTCGCTTGGGTGTCGATGCGGCGCCGCTTGATGACACTTTGCCCAGGCAGGCTCTCTTTGTGAATTATGCCAGACATGAGCGCCACCGTCACGCTAGCCCGCAACGAAGAGGGGAGAGTGCACGAGGGCGGCTGGAGAGAATGGGAATGGAGAGAGGAAGATAAGTTCTGCTGCGATGCCGCCTCGACGGAATGATGCACTGGCTGAAGGAAGCGAGAAGGGCGACACGAACGTGCACGGCAAAGTGATGAGGGCCAGAGAAGTAGCAGGATCAGCAGCTATGCGGGGTTCTTGTACCGTTGAAAATGTAAGAAGCGAGTGGGCAGGCCACGGATGGAAGGTAATGAGAAGGGGGGGGGGAGAGAGGAGGAAGGTGCACGTGTGAGGGCGAGCGAGAAGAAGCGGCCTTCATAAGCGGGCGAGTCCGCAGACAGCTAAGTGCGAGCTCTCTGGGCGGATGGAGGCATGGCAGTCGAGAGTGCGCCGGGAGAGCGCGCTTATGAGTACGGGGGAAGAAGGGGGGAGGAGGAGGAGGAGCTGCCGCAACTGCCTGCATCTCTGCCTCGAAAACTATGGTGCTTTCTGCGGTCTCCGGCGGACGCCTCATAATGGGCGGGGTGAGTTAGACCAACAGGCACAACGCCACGTCCGCGCAAGAGAGAGAGAGAGAGAACGGGGATGGGGGCAGCACAAAGGAGAACTGTCATGAAGACGACAGAGAAAACGAATAACAACGCCAATACCTCGCAAGAGTGTCCGTGCACGTGTTCCACACGCGTGGATACATCCGCATCGCCAATGAAGCGCACACGTACACAGGCATGCATGGATACACATACGTGTAGGGTGCCACACGTGCGTGACATGGTAAGTCCGCGTGCGCGTGTATCACTGAATACCGAATGGTGTGCGCGCACAGCAGCAGCAGCGCCGCCTGTAAAGAAAACGTTAGTTGTTTTCTTCCTATCAGCAGGTCATTCCACCGTAAAAAAAGCCAACAGCTATATGCACGCACAACCACAGCTCATCCACCTCTGTCGCACTACAGCTACATCCCCCGTCGTCTCGGACGAGTCGTCCTGCCGTTGCATCGGGGCCATGCGCCAAACGGGCTCTTCTCATCCCTTCCTCGCGCGCGTGCTCCATGATCAGCCCCACACGGAGACTCATATGGGCTGCACGCATCGACCCAACGCGGGCCGCGGCCAGGGTGCTGCTCGAGGGTACAAGCGGCGGCGTCTGCCGTGCGGGTGGTGGGCGGGAGGGGGGGGCACTAGCATGCCGGATGGGCTCAGAGAGGAAGTTGGCCGGCCTCAGGTCAGGGCCTTCTGAGGCCCTGCCCGTGTGCCTTGCTTCGCCCTCTCAGTCGCTTCAAGCCGCGGCACGCCAGCATATGGTGTGGAGACTCTTCACATGGGAGTCTGGAGGACCCGGTGGTGCAACTCGAGGGTGCTCTCGTCATGCTGCCGGCATCTGCGCCTCATCGGTCCACCCGGTCGGATGCAGCAGGTGCCGCACTGTTTTGCATGCGTGCGCTGTGGGGGTGGTGGGGACGAAACGCCTCTTCCACTACGCGCTGGGTCGTCGGCATGATGCGCAGTGAGCTGATACACGCATGATCATGACCGCACGTCTCTCCCGCACCGTGTCAGCACAGAGCTGTCCGCTGGCACCAAGGGTCCGCACCCGTACCCGAAGACAGGATGCAGGCTCCTGGGCTCCCCACGGAGTGTGTGTGTGTGTGAGGGGGGGGGGCACTGGACCCTGATACCGCGGTGCGATGGCTGGCACCATCAGGGCAAAGAGTACCTCAGCAAGCAGAGAAGAAAGCCCAAAAAAGAAGATACGACGGTAGGAAGGGAAGGAGGTGAGGAGAAAGGTGGGCCTCGTCACTGCCTTGGCGACGTTCTCATTCCTTTCCCTTTGTCTTTCGCTCGGCGTGCGTTTTAGCCAGCCGCGAGGACGGCTTCCGCCATCTCTTTCCCCTCGATACTCCACTGTTGCCCCAATAGAGGATCACGTCGGTCTTCCAGGCTTGCGATACGGAGCTTCTTCTGCGCTGCGGCTGACAGAAACGTCGCAATCAGTGAGTTGTAAGTGTAAGTGATCACGTGAACCGCGTTGAGCAGGAACAAAAGACTGTGCAGCAGCAGGGCGCGATACACGGCGTCGAGCCACGCGTACACCTCCGATGCTGGCCCTTGCAAGGGATGGTGGAGCCCACGCTGTGCGTCCTCGGCGGCAATCTGCGCTGCTGCGGCTTCTTGCTCCTCTCGCACGGTGTCTGCAGAGGCGTCGTACACGCTTTCGTACTCCTGGTAGCAGTCCATGGCGACCGTTGTCAAGCAACCCCGCGCCTCCATAATCTTCTGCATGCGCTTCAAATACGCGTCGACCGCGTCATAGTTGCGCAGTGGACCCAGACACTCCACGGCACTTTGCACAAACATGTTCATGCGGTTTACGGGTGACCCGTAAAGCCGGTTGACGCTGCGCAGGATGTCGAGGCTGCGGCCCACCATGATGAGCTCCTTCGGTATGCGCCGTGTGTCGCGTAAGATCTCCTTTACCCGCTCATGCGCCTTCGTCTGCATGGCGATCACCTCATCGCGTGTGACTTCGTCGTAGCTGCCTGCCTGGATCGCTTCGAAGGGCTTCTGCGCCTGTATAGAGGCAAACATCTCGGCGTCGTTGATGCCCCAGTCGTGCACCACCCGCCGCAGCGATTCCTTGTCATGGGTAAAGAGGCTCACAAAGAGTAGGGCGTATTGATATCGAAAGCGCACCCGCTCCGGTGTGACGAGGCCAAAGTCGATGAGGACGACTTGGTAGTCACTCGAATCGCGCGCTGCCGTGGTGGTGGTAGTGGTGGTGGCAGCAGCCATGTCGGTGCCCGCTGTTTCGGGCGCTGGATTGGCTTTCGGCAAGGGCCGCACAAGGACGTTGGCGGCGTGCGGGTCGGCGTGGACGAAGCCGTGCTTAAAGACCATGTCACCAACGGCGTCGAACAAGGTGGTCAACACACGCTTCTCATTGTACTGCGCTCGTATAGACTCCACGTCGTTCAGTTTGGTCCCCTCGATCCATTCCAGAACGAGCAGCTGCTTTGAGGTGTACGCGTCGTGAACACGCGGGATGTACAAGCGCGGGTTGTCGCGGAAAGCGCGTCGGAAGCGCTTCGCGTTGGACGCCTCCAACGTGAAGTCCATCTCGCGCACCAGCGCGTCGCACACGGTCTTCCTGGACCAGTCCGTCGGCAGGTCAAAGAGAAGCTTCAGCAGTGTCATGATGGTGCTATATATGCACAGGTCCCACACGGACTGGGTGGAGATGCACGGCTTGCGCACCTTCACGGCTACTCTCTGCGGCTCCGCCGATGCGCCGTCCGCCGGAGGCGGAAGCCATGCTTGGTGCACCTGCGCAATCGACGCCGAGGCCACCGGCGTCTCGTCGAAGCGAACAAACAGCTCCTCGATTTCCTTGCCGGTTTCGGCGCGGATGATCTTTCGAATCTCTGCAATCGGAACAGGCGGCGCCCGGTCCAGCAGTACTTTGAGCACTTCCGTGTACTCGCGCGGGAGCACGTGGCTCATGGAGTTCAGGCCTTGTCCAATCTTGATGTACAACCCCTCATTTTTTAGGCATGTGTCGAGGATGATGCGTGCCACACGGCTGTGCATGGAAGACAGTTCCTCGGGTGTCGTAGGGGTAGTGAGCTTGTACGTGTACACGATGATGCCAAAGGCGAGCAGCGTGCGCAGCGAGCGCGTCAGGGAGTTGTCTGTGACGTAGTCGGCCCCGACGTATCCGACGCCCAGTATTCCGGTCGCGTAAAGGCAGCGCCGTCCCCACTTGCGGGCGGCCTTCGAGGAGAGAAGCGCCATGGGCAGGGCTACATCCACAAGAGGTGCCCTTCTCTTTTCGTTTGGTTGCAGGTGACTGTGGAGTCCGTATCAAGGTGGCGGACGCGTATGTAGATGTACCTGAGTGACTGCTTCAGTGCCGCAGCCGCATGATGTGAGGATAGGAGGCTGAGCGACAGAGGATGGAAAGGTGTGAGCACAAGTGCCTGCACTTGTGCATGTGAAGCTGTGCGAAAGGATTAGGAGAGGTGAGATGGCGCACAGCTGCTGCACGTCTCGACGGCGGCTCTGATGCCAGTCAATGATACTTCCTCGTGTGTGTGTGTGGGGGGGGGCCAAAGAGGCGCACGCGCGACTCACGCCGCACAGCGTTGGTGAGCAGTGACAGGCGCTCAGACGCAAGACGAGACGAAAAGTTCGCACGGAACAGAAGGCGGAGAAGTGTGGGAGAGGGAAGCGCATCCAAGAAAAGGGATCGGGATAGAGAAGCGTAGAGGCGAGCGTATGAGGCGCGTTTGCGTGGCTGAGCGATGACCGCTTCGGTGCTTTCGTGCGTTGAGCAGTTTTAGGAGCGGAACAAACGGGAGCCTCCCCCCTCCCCCGCTGGGCTCCGCAAGCCCCCACTCCCCTCACACAGGGAGAGAGGGCAACACACCACATTCTACTGAGATATCTTGACGCATGGAGCACACCGTTCTCCTCCCCGTTGTATCATCTGCCTCGAACTTCTTTGCGTGTGATCCAGGTACGCAAACCGCCAGGGGCATATAGCGTAGTCTCACCGCCCGAGTGAGTGTGTGTGTGTGGGGGTGGGTGGGGAAGGCAAAGGCAAGGGTGAGCCCAGAGGGTACAACACATGCATACGCTCTGTGTGTGCGCAGGGGTGGGGCACATGAAAGAACCCAGCGCGAAGAGTGGGGAGGAAAAGTAGAAAACGCACGAAGCGAGGGAGCGGTGCCACGTTGGTGATCTCGCTGTGGCGATGCCGAGCACTCTTGAGAGAGGGAGAGGGAGAGGGAGGACACGAAAGGCGCGCTGTGAGTCGTGGCCGTCGTAGCGCACGGCACTTTTTCTTGCGTGACTCCGTCCGCTTCTCTCGTCTCTTGTCTCTCCCTCCTTCCCTCCCTCCCTCCCTCACACACACACACACACACACACACACACATGCACAAAGAACGTCGGTACACACACCACCCACGTTGAGTAAAGGAAGAGAAAGAAAGCGCCCCTCACGCACAGCGCATCACGATGTGTGAGGAGAGCAGGGGTTGAGGGGAGAGAGGGTGTGGGACCCGAAAAAAGGAAAGCAGGCTCGTACAACCCGACGTTGGTTGCTGCGACGCCCACCCACCCCTCGCGAGCACACGGGCACCGGATGTCTATTGCTGTTCCCCTTCACCGAATCGAGGTGACGTGAGCGCATCTTGTACACATATGTCGGTGGCTCAAGACTTCGTTGCCTTCTTTTAGTGTAGTTCGGCTGTGGGCCAGAGATCCCCCGCGCTCAGCTGGTGGAAGGCAGGAGGACAGACGTCATCGGCGCAAGTCATCAGTGTGCGCGCCACTGCGCGGAAAAGTCTCGCTTTTCTCCTTCTCGGCGGCAGCGCTGCTCACCCCCTAGGAGGCGTCGTGATAGCGGCACTCGATCAGTTCAATAATGCGTTCGGAGTCGACGCCGTGCTGCAGCAGTTTCGCCGCTACAAGCAAGGCAGGGTGCCTCATGTCACTCCCAACAGGCTGCTGTCGTTGCAGTGGCGAGCCGACAAGGTAGGCCATGGCCGACAGCGCGTCGAGTTGCTGTGCTGTCACCCCGTACGGGGTAGGGTCACCGGCGACAACGGAGCTGTCGGGAGATGACAGAGTCGAAGACGGCCCTGCGTGGGGGACGCTGCGCGCCACGACGGGAGGTGAAGAGGGGGTGGAGGTTGTGCTTTGTGCAGTGCCGACGAGCCCCTGCATGTCCTGCCGCCACCCCTCGGAGAGAGCCTTACCTGACGTCGGCATCAACTTTTTTCGTCTACACTGCAGACCTGAAGAACGTGCCCATGTACGCGCGCGTTTGCCTTGGTGCAATACCAGATGCCCCTTCGTCTCCCTCGTAAAACTCTAAGAATGCACACCTGCGTGGGGAGGGGGGCGGGTGTGCGTGTATGTGGTGGGTGGGTGGGTGGGTGGGCGCGAAAAAGTGGACGCGCAAGGTATGGGAATGGGAATGTGAAGGGAAGGCGGGTGAGAGGCGGGCTGCCGTGGGAAAGGCGCGACTGCGCTTCACTGGACGCCAACAACGGAGGGGCTCTGTAGGAGGGACACCGGCGAGGCCGCACATCGGCCATACGCCCATGAACGCGTCATGCGGAACGACCCTCTTTAGTTTTGCTGCCTTGCTTCTCGGTTGATTTCGCGGTGATTGCGTGACCATGTGGAAGACAAGCTCCCACTACAGCAGTCTCGCTTCCGTCCTCAGTGCTGTAGAGTCGCGGTTCCCACGAATTTGCCCCTCCGCTCAGCAGCCCGGCGCCAGCCAGGTGCCAGGATAGGGGCGGCGCTTGTGGACTCAACGCTCGCACGCTTGGCTCCGTAGGTCACGGCGCTGAAGAAGTGCAGCGTAGAGTCGTACCTGACCCGCAGGATCATGAATTTCGTAGACGATCGTCGTGCCTGTGCTCGCTTTCGCAAGATGAGATCGACGATGGCCAGGCTTACCTGCCGAGTCGCACAACCATCTGTCCTGGGCCCTCTTCGCCTCATCATGGTGGTGGACCCCCTTGAGTGTGCAGCGCAACAGGACGCCAGCAGAGCACCATGCCTTCTTCGCTGACGACCTCGCACTCCTCACATCCTCCGCGGACACGGATGTCATGCTGTCCGCACTACAAGCCGCCCTCTGAACGGCGTAGCACTGGACACTGGAGCACCTCGTGGAGCTGAGTACCCTCCGGGACGAGGTGCACACTCCTTGGTGAGGGCCACCGCAACCAGCTTGCAACTCTCCGTTGCACGCACGCTCTTGGAAGAGGATTGCCAGCCCCGTTTTCTTGGCGTGGGCCTCCCAGTCAATGCGCTGCATTGGTAAGACACGCTGCAGAGGGTATCAAAGTACTCACGACTCGACTGGCCGAGCTCAGGGAGGTCTGTGCGCACGAGTGGGATTCCGTCAAAGAAACTCTACGGTGCCATCGCGTGACGGGATAGTGCCAGATCAAGCTACGGGAGGGCCTTCGAGCACTTTTGCCCCCGAAGCAGCCGCCATCACTATGGGAACAACAAGGTGCGCAGGCAGCAGAGACCTACTCGAAGAGGCAGGTCTACTGCCCCTCGACTCCACAGTGGTGCTGCGCCGCACCTGCCTGTGTCTCTCTGCACTCACGCCCCCTTCAGGGCTCTGCACGCACACAAACCCCTCATGCACGGCGGTCGCGTGCACCTCAACGCATCACTCCCGGGCGGGCTGCGGGCGCACTCTTCAGACGAAAAAAAAAACTAGCACCATGCGAGCAGACACTTTCCCATTATGGGAAGCTCATTTACTCGCTGAGAACAGACGGTACATCACGGATAGAAAGCAATTTAGGTGCGGCCGCGATGCATTATAGTGATAATGCACTCACAGGTACACGGATAAGAGTCTGCTGCCCCCTGACCTGCAGCTACTGCGATGTATATGAAGCAGTACAGCTGGGGACCAAGCTATTGCGAGGATAACATGACCAGCTACGACACAGAGAAGCATGTTTGGCTGCTGCTACGGACTCGCTCTCCCCCCCTCATGGCGCTCAGCGCGGTCCCTGCAACGGTGGAAGACGGCACATGGCGGTGCACCGGGGCCCAGATGCTGGCGCCACTGGCCCGCCGCGCGCGCCTCTCCGATCCCATTGTCTTTGGTCGTTGGGAATGGGAGCGCAAGGAGGACGCTGGCAAGCGCGCAATAGGTCGGCAATAGCAGAGGAGCCGACGCCAGCTGCAGGGATCACGGACTCGGTGACCGGGCTCAGCCGCCAAGCCGGCACCCCCTGTTACCGGCACGACAGGTGTCACCGCTTTGGATCGCGCCTTGCGGCCCACCCGAGTCTCCATCTGGCGCTGATCGTGCAGCACGCATGCGGAGAAGGGATGAGGAAGGGATGAGAAGAGCCCGTTCGGCGCATGGCGCCGATGCAACGGCAGGATGGCTCGTCCGAGACGACGAGGGATGTAGCTGCAGTGCGACAGAGGTGGATGAGCTGTGGCTGTGCGTGCGTATACGTTTGCCGGCGTGGCCTCATGGTGGGGCGACCTGTGGAAAATATTCAAACGCCTTTTGTGCCCTCGACGCAGCTGTGAAGCGAGGATGGTAGTTCGCTCTCGGCCACGTCGATGGTCCTTTGGCGCCCTTCGTCGGTACCCTTCAGCTTTATGCGTTGCGCGATCGTCGAACGTGCGGCGGCGTTCCTCCGGCTACCGCTGCTCTTGAGCTCGTTGGTAGACACCGATGCTATCTCTTTTCGTGCTTGCTGTGTCTCGACCTGGTCTTTGTTCGCCGCGAAGGCGAGGTCGGACGCCGCATCTCCTTCCGCTTCCGGCTCGTACACCATTGGCATGCCGCGTAGTTCAAGAATACGGTCCAGAGTCTGGAAGAAGATCATCGCAGTCGTCATAGTAACAGCCGCGCAGAAGAACATCTTGCGTGGCCCAATCAAGGTGTAGAGGGTGCCGGCGAGCAGGTTGCCGATCATTGGGCCGACGCCGCTCGTGAAGGTGAAGAGTAATCCGGTGGCGGAGCTGGACAGCTTTGGCGGAAACGCGCGCGAGATGACGTGCACAGACGGCAGCCACATCAAGGCAAAGGTCACACCGTGCAGGGGCTCGATAAGCAGAACCATCCACGCCTTGGTTAGCATGGTGTAGCACATCACTCGAAACGCCCAAAGACTCATGGCGATGGTCATCATCTGCCGCTCCGTTAACATCTGGTGCAGCTGAGCCGACCGTTGGAAGAGCGGAATTTCGGTACTGACGGTGAGGATGACGGTGAGGCCCATCAGCACCTCGGACCCGCCCAACTCGCCAAGCAAGAGAAAAAGAAAGTTGTCGATGAAACTGTACCCTGTGCCCATCATCGTCGACGCAAACAAGAAGAGCATCAGCCGCTTGTTGCTTCCGAGCAGCTTCAGCACCTCCACAAACTTCACAGGCACACGCTCGATTCGCTCGTAGGGTTTTATCACCACCATGCAGTATGCCAAGCCGGCCTGGCCGAGAAGGTACTGTATGGTCACAGCCACCCAGTTGCCAGTGTACGAGAAGATGAGCGACGCCACAAATGACCCGATGCCCCAGCCGTAGGCCGCGTAGGAGCGGACGTGGCTCCACGCGCTGGATCGCACTTGCCTCGGAAACATCATGAGGATCCGTTGGTCAAGGAGTGGGCCAATCACGACGCGCGAGGCTGTCATGACAAGGAAGAACACTATGGTGAGCACGCGCCCTTCGGAGATGGTGTACCCAAACATGGACACGGTCGAGATGAAGATGCTCACGAGCGACATCGTCGTCTGACAGCGGAACTTGTCGGCCAGGTAGCTCAGCCCAGGAAGCAGTGTCATGCTCAGGAGAGGGTTCGCCGAGACGAGGATGCCGATCTCATACGCGGAAAACCCTTTCGCCTGAAAGATGCGACTGTAGAAGCTGCAGATGCCGGTGCCAAAGGTGAAACTGAAGCAGCCGATGATGGCCGGCATCATGTTCACGGTGGCGGTCGTCGCGGCGGCCGCCGCTGGGGTGGCGGAGGCGGAGCCGCTCGCATCAGCGACCTCAGTGAGCCGTCCAAGACCTACCGATGCCGCCGTCTTGCTGTTGTCACCGGCAAAGTTGATGTTGGAAAACATAGCGCTGTTGAAGTTGACTTCGACACATGATCGGTTTGCCGAATTGAGGATGGGTGCACGTATGGACTTATCGGTCGTGGTCGGCTCCACCATGGCGAACGGGATGAAGGTGCAGCTACCACCGCTGGCAACGCTGAGGTTGTCACTGCTGGTCTCATCTTCCTCGCGTCGGCCACGCAACGGTTGCGGCAGTGGCATTTCGTCCACAGGGTCCCATACACAAAACACTTAGTGCGAGAGAGGCCGAAATGGAAGGGGAGAGGCAGCAGAGTCAACCCGCGACGATGGCGTTGCACGTCTTCTTCCAAGCGATGCTCTCCTCCCGCAGTGGTACTGTGACAGTGTTGCACGCCGTCACCTTGCAACGACTAAGAAGAGTAAGACGACACACAAACAGAAAGGAAAGAAACGGAATGGCGGGGGCGGCCAACGCAGTGATGTATGAGCGTTACGCGCAAAAACAAAGGGCGCTTCGAGAACAGTGCCGCGCCGTGTATAGATTGGATGGGGCGGGGCGGCGGGCGGAGGCCTTCTCTTCGTGAGAGTAGCAGGAGAAAGCGAATAAGCCCCCCTCCCCTCCCCTCCCCTCCCCTCCCCTCCAAAACAAAAAAAAACCGAAAGAAAATAGAGCAGTTGCTGTATCAGCGAGTAGTGCTGTACTTTTTCTGTCGCGCAGGCATGTATGATCACTGCGCTCCTTTTTCGTTCGTAGCCTGCTCACGTCCTTCCCGGAGTCGCTGCTACCCTCTCGATTTCGTTCTGTTCTTGTGATGCGATCCAGCGGAGAGGCAAGTGGAGGAAAGGAGAGGGGGAGGTCGCTCCGGATGGACTAAGAGTGAAAGGGATGATGAGGATGGCGAAGGTGGAGGTGGGGCACACAAGTAGGAGGCAGAGCGGAAAAGGAGAGAACTGTGCGCGTGCGTTTAAGTGCATGTATATCCGAATGGCGAAGGAGGGCGCACGTAGGAATAACTCGTTTTTTGTCTTGCCTTCAACATGTCCGTTTCTCGGCTGTACAACAGGATTCGAGCGCCACTGTAGCCCCTGGCCAGTCACGAGGCCCCATCGCGTGGCGCGAAGCAGCCGTAGACACGGGTGCCACAGCAATGCAGGCTCAGTTAAGCGAGCACGGCTCCTGTCTCAAGCTCAACCCACCCACCCCTGCCTCACGGCCGAGTCCATTATGCCAGTCGCCCCCCGACGCAACGCCAATAAGGACCCGACCGCCGACATGAGTAGCAATACATCGCTCTGACTACGCTGCGTAGTAGGTACTTGAGCTAGTCACGACCACAAGTGGCTCTGGCATTTGACAGGACCGAGGGAGGAGCTGCTTGGCTTCTTACCACACAGGGTGGTTTTACTGGACCCTGAGATGCCGCGTACGGAGGTGTGCGCCCTTCCTCCACCCCCGCCGCCCCGCCTTCACCAAGGCGTTGAAGAAAAGAAAAGGACATCAGAGCTAGGAGCAGGAGCAAGAGCAGCGGTATGAGGAGCTTTGCGTTAATACACACGCGAAAAAAGTTGGAGAGAGAAATGAGTAAGGGGCTGATGATAGCCACATCGCAGACGGGTGATATTGCGTGGATGCGTGCGCTTCCATGAGGGCCGTGATGTGGCAGTGGTGGGAAGGGCGGCAGCTGTGCCTACTAAACGAAGAATACGCAGAGGGACCGCGTTTTTGTGCGCGAGGCAGCGCTGATCAAGGCTGCCGGGATGGTGCTTCGGGAACACGCTCGGTGCGGGGTGAGAAAACGGTTCGGATAGGGAGGATGTGCCGCATCCTTCCTCCGCGAGAGAACACGGAGTTGTGATTAGGGAGGAGAGGTGTCGACGCCACAGACGAAAAGAGCACCTGCGCACGAAGCGCGTGCCTGCAAGAGGGGCCGAGCAGGCTAAAGAGGCAGGAGAGCAGGGGGCAGTGCACTTGTGGAGGTGCGCGTTCGCCGTGTGCCGTGACCCAGAAGCGGCGTGCACATGAGGGTGGTGGTGAGGCCGATACCTCGAGTCTTCCCTGCTCACACCTTTTCGCGTACATAGGACGTGCGATGATTTCTTTTCCTTTGTGTTTGTTCGCCCTTTTCGTGGTTCCGGAAGGCGATGTGATGACGGCGCGCTCAGCAGCGGCGCACCCGCTCATTGGTCCACAGAGTCGGTTGCGACAGGACCAAGCTGTGAAGAAGGAACAAATAATACCAAAAGTCTTGGAGGAAGAACGAGATGCAGATACGGCCGCAGACCCATCGCTGCACGCTCATCCTCACACCCTCAGTGCACAAACGCGTATGCGGCATCGCCGGCAAGCACAGATGGCCGCTCGCCCGATCACGATGGCGACTTTGGGACACGCTTGTCAAGCTCTGTCAGCAACTCCTCCGTGTTCACGGCCCTGATTTCGTTTCCCACCTGCTTCTGCCCCGTGAAGGTTTGGATGGTGGGAGTGCCGGAGATGAGCTGGTAGTCGATGAGCTGCCGCGTGCTCAGCGCTTTGGTATCCACGCTGTACCACACAATCTTTTTTTTCTCCTTGGTGCACCTCTCAGCCGCCTCCTTGTACATCTCCGCGAATGTTAGACAAGGGATGCACCCGTGCTTCCAGTACTTGATCACCATCAACTCGTCCTTGTGTTCCTGCAGCTTTGCAATGAACTCTTCCTCACTCTTGATGGGAGGCAGCTTCGTTTTCTCGAGGAAGCCGCCGTCCTCGAACTCCTTCATCCACTTCGGGAAGTTGTCCTGCATGTACTTGTCGTACTCCTCATTCGACAAGCTTTCTGGCAGCTTGCGGTCGCCGAAGATGCGCCGCACAATGTTTTGGGTCATGGACATGGCACCTGCCTTTGCGATTCGGTTCCTTTACTTTTTTGTGCTTTGTGTGTGTGTGCGTGTGGGTTCTACGTAAGTGTACTCACCACAAACCCATGCAAATGTTTATGCGCAGTGTGTGCATGTCGTACATCGAGTGTCCCGAAGAGAGGAGGCGTGGATCGTAATAATCGGGAGAACATGTGCGGCACTCAACACAGCCGCGGTATTCACGGATCACCTCCGCAACAGAGGGCGGCGGGGGACACTGCTGATACTGTCCTTCAGGAGTGAGAACCCAAGAGGCCGAAAACGACAATGCGGGACACCGCGCACACGCCATCTTGTAGTTGCTTCCACCTCCAGTTTTCTCCGTGATCACTTCGATGTCTGTCTATCGTTTTCCGTTCACTCTTTGCTCAGTCGATAGGTGCGCCCGTGAACACCTTCACAGAAGCATCACGTGAGACAGCCTCCCTCCCCACTTTCCGGATGCGTAGACACGGACACACCACGACCACACACGGAAATCAGCAACACTCTAATCATCGCATTTCCACTCGCCGCCAACGCACATACATACAGACACACATGCACACTTGCATACCCTACCCCGGGTGCGTGAGCGCTTGCGCTTACGCGTTCAAGCTTCCCGGCTACTCTGCCATGCCCTTCGGCCAGTGGCCGTAGTAGTAGCAGTGCCGCACCTTCCACCAGAACTCGCTGTGGTAGTGCGGATCTGTGAAGTCTGACTCACGCAGCTCGGACCGCGCACTCGACAGCCGCGACTGGCCAGGCGATAACATCGTCACGGTCATGTCCATCCCCTCATGCTCCGGGTGGCGCTCCGAGAAGCGCTTCAGCCGCAGCCACGGGTCGGTGCGCTCTCGCTCCTCGTCGGTGCGGCCATACACGTTGATATCCCAGAACGGCTTTTGGTTCTTGATGCTGTGGAAGCCACGCACGCAAACCCAAAGTGCCACAAGGAAGGTAATGCCGTAGGCGCCCAGCGTGTGATTCAGGTACTTCTCCGGGCTTTCTTTCCAGTGCGCGAAGAGGCGTCGGTGCCAGCGGCGGCGATCCTTGCGCGTGAACTTGCTCGTCGCCTCAAGCTTTGTGATGTAAAAGATGGCGTCGCGGAAGCTTGGCGCGTCGTGGGCCGCCGTCGGCATTACATCGGCAGGTATAACGACGCCACCGTTCTCATCGACCTCGTTGAGCGCGTACGTTTCGAAGTTGGTGACGTTCTTGAGGTAGTCGAGGCCAGGCGCCAACCACCGCACAACTTCCCCATTGGGCAGCACCCGCTGCAGGTAGAACTTGTTGTCACGGGTGCGGATGAACGAGAGGTCCGTCTCGACGCCGGTGCGCACCGCCCGGCCGGAGTGATCCAGGTATACAAGCGTCGTTACAGCCGGGCGAGGAGGAACGACCGTGCGGATGTGCGCGCGCTGGAACGACGGACAGCTACACGCCACCGCCGAGCCGCCGCCACTGCTGCTGTGGCTGAGGAGAAGAGTGCCCACCGATGCTGTCGATGCCGCGAAGCGCCACAGAGACGTGTGCTGTCGAATCGCGATAAGCGGCGCCTGGCGGAGGAGGCCGAAGCGGTGCACCACAGGTGCACTCGTCCGCGGCGCGATTTGCATAGGAAAGCCGCGTTCCTGCTGTGTGCGGGCAGGATTCAGAGAGACAGAGAGAGGGAGGGAGAGGGAGAGGCAGAGGCGCAGGCGGGGGGGGGGGATGAGGCGACGGCAGAAGGCCTTGGCGCACACGAAAGCAAGTGAGACTTCGCGCAAGGGTGGAGAGGTGGAGAGCCGTGCCCAAGGCGTGTGCAGGCCAGGCGCCCTCGTGTGTGTGTGTGTGGGGGGGGCGCAGCACAGACTGGATGCGTTGCGGCACCTCTGCGCATACGTAGAGCCCTCTCGCTGCACGTCTTGTCCGAATGGAGCCCGGCCTCGCGTATAGGCATCCCTCCTCTATCTCCACTTTTTTGGTGCTGGTGTGGTGCGCATTCCTGGAACGAAGGAGATGAGGCCGACGAAGGTACAAGTATGTGGAGCGGGCGAGGGTGTGCAGAACACAGGTACACTTTGGAGAGAGGGGTGGGTGGGCTAAGAGAGGTGCGACAGAGAACGGCTGCGCATTGGCGACACCCCACCGTGGGAGAGAAAGCAAGGTACACATCCGCAACGACAAAAAAAAGGAGACACACGCACGCACAAGGATTGATGCAGGAGTCACGACGAACCAAATGAAGGGCGCCGAATCAATGAAAGCCAAGGCGGTGTCCTGCAGGGCTGGGGTAATGGAGATGGTGATGGTGGTGGTGGTGGAGGGGGAGGGGAGAAGAGCGGTGCGGTGCGCTGTGGACATGTCGTTCTCCCTTGCCCACCTTTCCCGCTCAGCTTCTCTGTCCAACAACGCCTCCCTCACTATCGCCACCTCCCACTTGTCGCAACAGCCGCCTCGTCGCCCCTGCTGCGGCTACATGGGGGGGGGGCGATAGCGAGGGAGGCGTTGTCACTTGCAGGCTGCCAGAGGGAGACAGAAGTACGCGAGTGGAAGGCACCCGTGGTGGCGTCTGTAGAGTGCAGCTGCCGCGGGTGATGGATTGAGCTTTCGCCCGACTCGACAGCCGAGGCGGAGGCGATCGCCCATCCGGTTGCTGCTGCTGCGCCTTCGCTGACGCCGGCGAGAGTGGTGCTGGCGGCTGGCGATTCATGGGAGATACCACACTAGTTGGGGTGCGACACGTAAGGCTCTGCTGGCCTGGTGACCAGCGCCTTGTTGGTGTGCACGTTTCTTCCATCACGGTCGACCCCATCTCATGTGCGCTCGCAAACGGACGGTGCGTCGTCTCACAGAACAAGGGGGATAGCGCCGGGGCTGCTGGATTAGTGGGGGTCGATGCAGGCACGAGCTTCCGGTCTTTCTGCTGTTGCTCCGTCGAAGAAACGCGCGAGCTTCTGTTGGTGGCCAGTGACAGTGCGTCAGATGGCGAGAAAAGAAGACGCGGCATTCCTATGAGCTGCTGGGATGGCTGACGCGGCCGTTGCTTCGGCACCTGCTGAGTCGTGAAATGGTGGAGCGGAGGCGGGGGTGCAACAGCTGATGCCTCACGGTGGACCGCGGAATGCTGCCATGCGTCCGTCTCGTCCTCCCGCGGAGTAGGTGTCGGCGACGGTGCGGTGGCGTGGTGCACTGGAATCACCATCGCCGGGGCCGCTGCTGCTCCCGTATGGCGCTCTTCGTGGAGGGGGCGGGGCGCAAAAGGCTCGCCTGTGGTGAAGGGGAAGGGCTGCTCAAGTTGGTAGAGAGCATGGCGCCGCCGCGAAGTCTTCGTCGGTGGCGGCTGGTTCTCCTGATTGCTTGCTGCACCCTCCACGTCTACTGGTGCCGCTGAGGAGGCGCGGGAGGGCAACACTGAGGCCCTAAGCAGCGCAGTAGGGGTGCCGGGAGAGAGCGGCGGCTTTGCTGGAGAAGTCCAGCGCACCCAATCGGGTCGCATCGAGCCATCACGATTACTTGCCTCGGCGCTTGCCCCCCTCGGCGCGCCGACGGCAAATGAAGTGGTGCGGCGGCCCTGAGCATGTCTGCCGCTGTCCGATCGCTCGCCGGTCCGTGCGCGCTGGAGTTTGATATCGAGTAAGGAAGCGCTCTCCTCCGCCTCACAGAAGCACCCCTCATGGCGGGTGGTGGGAGGGACTTTCAAGTCGCAAGAGTACTCACGCCTGCCTGGCCATGCCTCGGCGAGTACTGGCCGTGAAGCGAGCGGTTGGGGTACGAGCAAGCACATCTTTTGCTTCGTCGCATCGACACCAGTGCCTCCTTCCCGGGTCGTCAACTCCGGTGTCGCATCCGCCGGGTTCGCGGGCTGCGGCTGGCGTGTCATGTACAGTCGCTGCGCACGTGCGTTTTTCTTGACAGTGACCAGCGTCGGCACGGCTGCGCCAGCACGGCTGGCGCGATGCTTTCGGTGATGATACTCTCGCGGCTGGCCCGCCATCGCGTTCTGCTGAGAGGGTGACTGAGGACACAGCCTGAGTACGCAAGCCACGTGCGGCGTCGGAGAAGCCGCGATGTGTTCATCGCCAAAGACCACCGCGGCACTTGCAGGTCGCCGCGGTGACGGAGAGGCAGACCACTGCCGTCGAGTCACCGCCGCTATTCTTTTCGGCACCACGGCACTCTTCCCAGACGGCGGTGACCACGACGGCGAGAGTGAGGAGACCGACACTGACGCAGCGCGATGAAAAGCCGACTGTCCGCCGCTGACGACCTCCACATCAGTCACAGCACCAATGTGGCGTTGTTGATACAAGAACTCGGCTGCTTCGCGCTGCGTGTGCTTGCGGCGTGGCGGTGGGCTTCGCTTGGTCGGGTCCACACCACTGTCAACCGTGCAGCGTGAATTGGAAGCGGCGCACGCGGTATGCCGCGTTGGCACCGGTGAGCAAAGTGAAGGCGCCCCAGGTGGGGCTCGCCGCACACCCATCCGGGGGGGGCATGGCAGCGTGTACACCGGCTCGAGTGACCTGCCGGCATCCTCCTCTCCTATCTGCACATCCATCGCAATCTCCATGTTGGGCTGCCGAAGCAGAGTATCCTGCAGTGAAGGCGGCGGATTCGCATTCCATGATGAGGGTGCAGCAGACTTGGTGGCGCCACAAGGTCGCCGCTCGGCTGCCTGGACCGCGGCTACACGAGTAGCGCTATTCGCATAAGCTGCCTTTCTTCGCACTGGCGGCGTCATGGCAGCCACGTCGATTTGTTTCTCCTTCGCGCACACTCTGTCCGGGTTGGTATGCATCATGACGCCTCCATCGCTGTCGCGTCGCAGCGCATCGACTTCTTGGGCCAGAAAAGAGTTGTGGAAGCATTGGTGATCGTACAGGTAGAGGACAAGGACCGAGTGCAGGGCGTTCCATGAAATGCTGCCCCTCGCGTCACCAGCTGCGCCGGCATCTTTGCTGGGCGTTGAATGAATGCCATGACCAAAGGCCGAGGGGCTGTAGCATGCCTCGCCGAGAAAATCCGCGTCGGCGTAGTCATCGCTACTGGGCCAAGGGGCGGCAGTTCTTTCCACCTCAAGCGGGTTCAGGCGCTGCTGCTGCTGCTGCCGAGCACAGTTTGCATCTCGCCTCACCGCTGCTCTCCACAGTATGTCTTGTATCGGCCTAGACTGCAGCTGCGTCGCGGCCGCCCGTATGGCCATATCATCTTCGCTACCGGCAAACAACTTACGAAAGCTGCTGAGGCGCGCCAGGGCATTGAGACACGCGTGATAGCGAGTTGCCTCGAGCCGCCGAACTTCGGCCACCTCGCAGACACCATCGCCGTTCGACACCGCCGTCGAGTAGACGCCGAAGAGACCCAGCAGTCGCTTCCGCAGCGCACAGGAGCTGGAAGGAGTGATATCCATGGAGCCGCCTCAGGCCACCGCAACGGAGGACGCACCTCTAACCAGTGCACTCTACCTGCGAGAGCGCAGGCGTGTGTGTGTGTGTGTGTGTGTAGGTGAGACGAATAGGCCGAGGGAGGGAGGAAAGACGATAGGAATGGCAGGTAAGAGCGAAAAGGAACAAGAAAATAAAGAGTTGCGCGGAGGGCGTGAAACGAATACAAGCCGAGGTGGACACACAAAGAAAATGAAGGCGAATCGAGTGCGTCACCGTACTGGCGCGCGCACACAGACACACACGTGCGCGCACACGGCAAACGGGAGAGGCAGGAGGAGGAAGGAGGGGCCAACGGTGTCAGAGGCGTGTGCTCCCCCAAAGCGAGAGGGGTCGCGAAAGCGGGGCCAAAAGACGGTACGAGCGAGAACGAAAGGGTGAAGGGCAAAGGCAAGACGCAGGGATGTGTGCACAGGAGAAGAGAGCCGCTTTGACGTCCTTGTTTTCGTTTCTGTGCTCACAAAGGCGAGAGGACGAGCGATGACTGAGTCGGTGCGTGCGTGTGACCGTGAGCGGCTCGCTGTAAGAAGAGACCGCGAGAGGAGGAGAGAGAAAGGGAGAGTTACGCACGCACGTGAAAAGGTGTGTGTGTGTGTGGCAAAGACCGCGCCACTGCAGTCGCGAAGATGCTCTTGCGGTTAGCATGGAGGTTTAGCGGAGGAGCAGAAGGCAGAGAGCTACCCCCCTCTCTCTCCCTTCCTCGTGTCCTCCAGCTACTCACGCAGACACCAGGCCGCGTTCCTCAACAACGCGTAAGAGAGGCGTCACCTGGGTGGTAATGGTGGTGGTGGGGGCAAGACACATCGCACAACCCGTGAAAGGCCGGAGTGTGAAAAAGGTTATTGTGGTCTGCGCGTGCGTGTCGGAGTGGCATTATTAACAGTTGGATCTTCGAGTTGGCTTGTGAGATAACAACAACAATCCTAAGCGACGCACATGCCAGGACGAGTGGACATCCACCAGCAGCGCTGGGTTGGCAGGCCAAGAGGAAAACGAACCCACGCGTTCATCAACCCCACGCGCACCGCAGCTGCACAGGCACGCACAGTGAGCACACCCTGAAGTGGCTCCTCGCACTCGCCGCTTCTCCCGTGTCTTTCTTTGTCTACGACGTAATCTGACTGGCTGCCCAGCGGTTGCCACGGTTGCGACTGCGCTGCAGGAGGCCACCTGTTGACGACGGGCTCTGGAGAAACTTCAGCGGCAGCACAGCCGACCGCATCGAGATTCCGAGTTTATCCATCTCCGACCACTGCACAGCGATGGGGTTTAAGCCTGCTGCGGCTATGGTGTCCATGGAGCGCTCGAAACCCTTCTGCACGAGCACGTCGGGGGTGTAGTCAACGCCATAGAAGGTGAAAAAGTGGCACCCAGGCTCGAGATACAATACTTGCAACTGCAGCTCCGACTGCGCAAGTTGCTGTTGCAGCTGATCCACCGCCAACAGCCCGTGCTCATCCTTCCACACCAGCAGTGTGTTGTTGCCGGCGAACCCGAAGTAATCCCCAAGCGGTGGCGCATCGCCTTCCTGCTCCAGCGTCACCACCTCAAACTTGCTGGCGTGGCCGGGGCTCGTGACAGCCGGGCCGTCGCCGCCGTCGATGCCTCCGTCAGCCGCCTCCCCGCTGCCAAACAATTCACGCAGTACCTGATGCGCTGCCGCGTTTGTGCGCGGCCCGTGGCCCACCGCTATTCCTTGCGGAAGACACACGATATCGCCACTGTGACATCGACACGCGTCGTTATCTTGCAGGTACGCCGAAACGGTGGTAGGTCCGCCGGCCCCGCGAACGTAGCGCATCGTTTCGAGGAACTCCGATGAGCGGTGCTCCATACCAGTAAGCGGCATTCCCAAGAGAACAGGTCCGAGGGAGGTCATCTGATCAGCCACCCGCAGCGATTCCACACCTGGGCGCTCGGCCATGAGGTGCACCTTATCCACCAGTGTGGAGTGCTGAATAGTTCTGTAGAAGTCGCGAAACTGACGGAACAACACATCACGGTTCACGAGAATGCCGCTCGGGCCCGTTGGCGGCACACTGCGGTGATGCGGCATCCGCACGAACGCGTGCACTGCGCGCACGGAACGTGTCGCTCTCATGTCTGCCTGCAGCACAGCTGATGGAGCGCACGGTGAAGGAGAGAGAGAGAGACCAATCACGCCGCCGTTCCTCTTTCTTTCGTTCTTTTCGCTGATGTTGCTCTTTGCGTGCTGTTCTATCCAGCCGCGTTGATCGGGGTGGGTGGGGAGCAAAAGAAAAATAGTAGGCCGGAAGCGTTATGCGGGTGAGCGCGTCTGCAACCGTTTGTCAGTGAAGGCGCCGCCGTGTTCTTCACACGATTTTGTAATCCGTCCGTGACTGCAAAGGTGTGTGTTCGTGTGTGTGTGTTAGCGGTGGAGAAGTCAAAGTGGAGAAGGCGCCAGAGAAGAGCGATCTCTGTGTGCAGTGTAGTTACATGAGTGGGGAGGAGAGCAGCAGCAGACGGCGACGGCACCCTCCTCTTTTATTTGTGACGTCAATGACTGCCAATCTTGAGGCTGGCGAGGCGGACGTGGGTAGAACGAGAGGGGCGGGAGAGGGGGTAGGATACGTGATACGCGCGAGGTGGTGCAGTTTCAATGTTGCCCCCTTCCCCTTCCTCTCTCTCTCTCTCTCCGTGGCCTCACGGTAACCGTTGTAGTGCCGACTGTACACTCTTTCTCTTGTTTTGCTTTGCTGAGTGACGTATGCGTGCATGTCTCGCTGCACACGTCTTCCATCGAGCTCGTAAAGCGCCCATCTAAGCAAGGATAACGAATAAGACAAACTGCTTTAAATACAAGATGGAGAGCAGCGGCGGCACGTCTATCGTGCCTCTTCTCCTCTCTTCCCACACAAGCGGCCTCAAGATACATTGTTGGACGTGTGCCCGCTTTCTCACTGCTCCAGCGGTGGCGGGGCACCAAAGTAGCGCCGTGCGACGTAGCGATGAACATCAACGTGCTTCCAGTAAGTTTCTCGCCAGTTGCTCTTGGCCTTGGCGGAGTTGATAACAGCGTTCGACGTCCATTGCCGCCGCGTGCTCGAGGTGGCGGCGGGAGTGACGAGTGGCTCGCTGCCGTCGTGCTGCGCGGCGTCAAAGGACGGGGAGGGCTTCAGGTCATAGCTGTTGTGCCAGCTACCCGCAGAAGCAACGGCTGCGCTGAGCACCTTCTTTCGCTTGCTCGAAGGAACGGGCCCCAGAGGCGGCACCACCCACTGCTGTTCGTCACCCTGAAAGACGACGTGCGGAGCAAGCACGGTAAGCATGGGCGATAGTAGGGGAGGCCGCAACTCCCGCATCGCTTCCTGCACGATGTGGTCAGTGGCTGCGATCGCAGCGGGGGATGAGGTTGGCAGAGTTGGCTGCGCTGTGCCTTGATGTATCGCCGCCGCGGCCACAGTGGCGGCCTGGTTTACGCCTGGTGAGGGAAGCGGCAGTGTAGGCACACCGGCTGTAGCGGAGGCCGGCGCTGGCAGAGGCTCCTGCGCGTCTGGAGTAGGCCGCGGCGGCGGCGCAGCTGATGAGGAGACGAGAGGCAACGGAGATGCAGTGGTCGCCGCGCTCGACGAGACAGCCTGTACTACAGGGTGTACCGGCGGTGGCGGTGGTGGGATCGAGATCACCGGCGGCGAAGAGACACCGGTAGCGGCCGTGGCAGCGCTGCTCATGGCCGATGTGCATGACGGTGACGCACAGGGCTGGGGCGAAGTGGTTAACGACGCGGTGGAGAGCGACTTGCGCGTCACCACCGCAGGTGCATTGGCCACAGTGTGCGGGAGCGGAACAGCTACGGGTGACAATGGTTTAGACGTGGCAGCAACGGGCCCTGGCGGCGGTGTTGAGTTGTCCGCTCTGGGTGAGGAGCCGGAGAGGGGCGTCGATAGTTTCTTCCGCTCCCACGGCGGCAACGACTTCTTGGGCACATTCTTTGGCGGCCCGAAGTGATTCGACATGTCAAGCGCCACACCACCTGGCTTTACCACGTTCCCCTCAGCACCTGATGCAGTACTGGGATTCGCTGGTACGGCGGCGGGCGGCACCGGGATCATCGCTGGGGGCGGCGGTGGTACCACGACGCCAGCCGGCGGCGGCGGCGGCGCGAAGGTGCTACTCATCAGCGATTCCGCCAGGCGGCATACAAGAGGCGTCGCCTGGTCAGCTAAAGCGGCAAGAGGCAAGGGCACGCCCACTGGCACGAGGCGGAGAAAGAACAAAACGAAAAACAACACGCACCGTATCTCGAGCACGCTTTCCTTTCTCTCCGCCCCCTCGTGCACTGCAGCAACGCGTGTGCACGTGAGCGGGTGGGCGAGCAGCGCCCACAGGCAAAGCGCGTGGAGAGGGAGGGAGGGGGGGGGTTCGACGAGTGAGTGTGCAAGCCATTCAAAGAGACAGCGGAGTGAAGAGCGAGCGCTGATGCTGCCGTGAATCACACTACGTTCTGCGGGATTGCGCTTGCGTGCCTCTCCGTCGGCATTTCCATTCCCTCTTTCGGAAGACACACACACGCACTCCTTTGCGTGCGCGCGGCAAGATGCCCTTCAACTGGGTAACCGCCCGGGGTCCCATGGCCGCCCCTCTCGGTGAACTCAAGCAGCCCCTCTCCCCAAAGGAATGTGAGAGACAGAGAAGGCAACCACAGCCACTGCCTTGTCCGTCCGGAGACAGCGGTTCACTATTTCTTGTTCCTTTACTGAGTTTTGTGTAGAGCACGCGCCGGGGCGGCGCACCTAATAGACGTCGAAAAGTAAAGGAAAAAAGAGGGGCAACACCACACCATTACCGTCGGACGCAGCACCTTGCATACGCCAGCTGTCTTTCCTACGCGGTCCACAAGCCCATACACCATCTCTGCATGCGGCAGGTGGGACAGAGGGAGTGGTGGTGGCGGTAAGAAGGAGAGAGGGGGGGGGGGCGTCGGCCGTGTGTGCCGGCAGGACCCTACCTTACTTGCATCTAGCGTCCCCCTCTTGGCCAAGAACAAAGTCATGCAGCTGCCTTCGTTGAGCTCGTCTTTACCACAGTTGTTGCCGTTTTCGTGGTGGTTGTCGCTCGCTTCGCCTTGTCACTGGCGGAGCGGGATTTCGCCTCGAGGGCGGTTGGCGATGAACGGGAACGAGAGCGGTCTCGCTGCAGCGCCTCAACCTTCACCCGCGGCAGACGTCCGCGGCGCCGCTCCCGCTTCATTAAATCTGTCGTGCGCAGACTCGGCGAGGCGCCGTAGTAGCGGCGCTGAATGTAATTGCCGACGTGCGGGTTCGTCCATCTAAAGCCGTCGTCTGGATATAGGGACGGGCCAGCGCTCTTTTCCGCTGCGGCAGCATCTGCACCAACTCCTGCAGGTGCACTGCCCGCCCCAGTAGAGCCGGCACCCACACCCGCACCCGTACCCGCAGCACCCACGCCGGCACCCACACCCACACCCGTACCCGTACCTGCAGCACCCACGCCGGCACCCAAACCCGCACCTGCAGCGCCCACACCTGCAGCACCCATGCTGGCACCCACACCCACACCCGTACCCGCAGCGCCCATACCGGTACTCGCCCCAGCAACTGTCGTTGCAGTGCCGACAGCTGGAACTATACCTGAGGTCAACGCTGGCACAGACGCACCGGCTGTGGGCACTGAGGGCTGCTGCTGTAGTGCAATGGCGCTTCCCGGGGCTGGCACGGCGATGCCGTCGCTTTCCAGACGCGGTACCGCGGCCACGGGTGGCGGGAGAGGCAGTGGTACGCCTGACAGCGGTCCGCCCACACCTAAGGTTGATGTGATGGCTGCCGGCGGCAGCGGTAATGCGGATGCTGCCACTGCAGATCCCGGTACTGTCACTGTGGGGGGTGGCAGGGGGTGACTCAATGACGAGAGGGGTGGTGGAGCAACCGTTGGGAAACCATCGGTGGTGGTTGTGGTGATAGACGGTGCGGTGGCGTTCGTGCCGAGCATCGCCAACGCTGGCGTTGGTGTGTAAGCGACGAGATCCTCTGTGGTCACCGCCGGCATGCTGGACAGCACCCGCTCCGCTTCGCCAGGAATGAGCAGATTCAGTTCACATCGCGTGTTTTGAAGCAGCGCCAGCGCCGCCGCAATATCGCGATCCACCTGAGCTATGTTGCTGCGTTTTGTTGCCAGACGCTCCTCCGCGACGCGGCACCTTTCTCCTAGCTGAGCGAGCTGGTCCTGCAGCCGCCGCTGCTGCATCTCGCGCTCCGAGACACTGCCGCCGAAAACCGTGCTGCAGTGGCGCAGCAGCGCCATGGCTTGATTGTCACGATGCTCGATGGCTTCGAGTTGCTGCTTCAGCCGCTGCGTGCGCTGCCCCACAGAGGCGCGGAACTCACGGTATGGGGTGGAGCCTGAGTCGTACCACGAACCATCGTCGAAGCGCGCTTCGTCTGCTGACATGCTCGCGTACTCGTCCTGGTACCAGCACCGCACCGCCCCATCAGCGCTGCAAGACCACACCACAAAGCGGGACAGTTTGGCAGGGCACTCGACTGCGGTCACCCAACCGAGTGCCTGATCCGTGATGCGTTGTAGCAGCTGCCCACTGGCAGCATCGAAAATGCCCATGGTGCCGTCCGAGGAGCCGGAGTAGACCCGATGTCCGACGCGACAGAGCGACAGCACGCGACCACTGTGCGGGGCATGGATGCTGACTGCCTCGCAGGTGCGAAGGTGCCACCGCACCACCTGCCCAGAGGCGTCGCCAGACCACATGAGCTCCCCAACACGGCACAGCGCCAGCACCCCATCGCTGTGCGAGTGGAAGTACCCTGTCAGTCGCATGTCACCTTCGCCGATGTCCCACACCTTCACCGTGCAGTCGTCAGATCCGGAGACAAGTGCGTTGCCCTCGGCGTACAAGCAGCGCACCGGTCCATCATGCGGGCAGTGGCTTCTGAAGAAGCGGGCGTACATGTATTGGCACGCCCGCCACTGCAGAATCTGGTGGTCTTCACTGCCCGAGTAGACGTAGCCGCCGAACTCCGCCAGGCTCGTCACGGCTGCGGTATGCTTGCGGAGCAGAAAGATCAGGCTGCCTGTGGAAGGGCGATTCGACGCGCCGACGGCGGTCTCGCCACTGCGGCTAGGAAACGTCTCCCCATCATGCACCTCAATGCAGCCGTTGGACAGGCCCATCCACACGTGCGTTTCACCGTCCGCCGTCGGCACCGCGAGAAGTGCGCGAACAACGGCGGTGCTGTGGACGGTGAGCGTGGTCGCGGTATCCTTGTGGCTGTGTCGCTTCAGTGGCGAGGACGCGTCGGTTGCACCGCCGACGCCGACGGCAGACATCCGATTTGTCACGCTCGACAAGAAACCGACGGCAGCCAAGTCGGTGGGGTCCGATGCTGGCACTGCGGACAGGGCCGGCTCAAAGCGACGCACCACCTCACCGGTACGCCTGTTGCGCACCTCGACCTCTCCGTCTGAAAAGGTGATCCACACCACATCGCCGACGGTGGCAATGGACAGGGGTGGCGCTGGAACAACAAGGATGCGATCGTTCACGAGCAGCTCGGAGGCCACCGAGCGCTTCTGCTGCGAGGGCATTGTCTATGGGTGAGTGGGCGCGTACGTGTACGTCTCTCTCTTTTTGTGAATCCTTCTACGTGTCCTGGATGTGGGGAGAAGGGAGGACGGGAGAGACTCGATGCTTCTATCAACGTCTATGGTAAGCGGTGTATGTGCGACTGTGCGTAGACAAAACTGAACAGATCTATACCTACGCTGTGCAGCTGCGCGTGTGCATGCGCAATATCGGATGGGGTGCCTGAGAGCAATCTACACAGTGCACTTCTTCAGATTGGCGCTCCTTTCCGCATACCAGCTGGGATGCGGCTACGCTGTGCCTCACGCCAGCGGACTTGCGGCCCTCAACAGTAGCAGCCACTGGCAGGGGACGAACTCACGTATGCCACCGCATGTTGCCCGCATAGATTACCCCGCCACCCAGAAGGAAGACAGAGTAACACGCGGGCGTACATCAGACACGGAAAGCGGATCGATAGGGTAAAGAGGAGAGGGAGCAGAGAGAAGTGCTGAAAAGGGACACATGCTTTCATCACGACATGAGCCCTTTTCATGCGTGTGCCATCCATGGCCATGCGTGGAGTCGAATCGTTCACTAAAGCAGCACAGCACCTATGCATATGCAGAACACTCCGGTTGCGTCACGCCGCGTCCGCAACTATTCATCGCCACACACACAGTCCTGTGTGCACAACACGCGGAGGGCGAGGGGGTGGGGTGGGTGGATAACATAAGACAAAACGTACGCAAGGGGGAGGGAGGAGAGGGGAGGAAGGGGGGGGGCGCACGAGGTCCACTGCCCGCCTCCGCCTCCTCGCAGACGCACACCATTTATCTGCCTCTAAGGGTGTACAGCAACGAAGCGGACGGGGTACATGAGAAGAGAGAAGGGTCGGACCAGTCCACCTGCGCACACTACTCACACGTATGCCGCTGCGTCCCGCATCCGTCTGAGGCTCTCCCGTTTCGCTCTCCTTATGTGCGCCGGCTGCTCTTCGCGCCACATGCTGAAACGCTAAAATGACATCCGGCGAGTGGGCGGTGGTGCAGTGGTTTTCGCGGGCAACTCGCCAAGCGTTCCCACGCCACGGGTAGGTGGAGGGGGCGGCACTGCTGCCACGGGGGGCGGGGGGACCGCCGCTTTCGGCGGTGGCGGCAGGGAGCTGAGCACCGGTTCGTAGCTTCGACTGAGGGTCACCTGTGCCTCCGTCACACTACACAGCGCGGGGGAGGTGCGCTCAGGTGCGGGCACCTTGGGCGGCGGCGGCGGCAGCGGGGCAGCAGCCACCGTCGTCTGCAGCGGGGGCGGTGGAGAAGCACAGGGGAGAGCAGAAACAAACGTAGAGGGCCGCGGCGGCACGGCGGCGCCTAGGGGCGACGATGTGGACAACGCCGACGCATCGGGTGGCGGCAGAACGGTGACCAGGTGTGGCGCCACCCCGGCAAGCACTGCGGGCGGCTCAGTAGCAGTTGGGGGGGCCGGGACTGATGCTCCTCCCGGCACGGCTGAAGGGGCGGCAGCACCAGGGGCAGGCACCGGCGGCGGCTGTCTGGCGCTGCTGAGGGCTTCCGTCAAGCGAGCTAGCTGTCGGCGCAGCATTTCCAACGTGTGTGTCTTCCGCTCTACCGCGGCGTCGATCGCGCGCGACGCCTCCTCTGTTGTGTCGTACCGCTTCTGCATCTGCTTTACTTTACCGTCCAGGAGCCAGTACCGTGCGGCAGCCGTCTCACGGCCTTCTCCTAGGCTGCCCAAGAAACGAAGCACAGCGTCTTCGGTGCCGCTGGAGAGGACTAGGAGCTCCGCCAGCTCTCGCTGCTGCTCCAGCAGCGCCTCGTTTGCCTGCAGGTACGGCAGCTGCGTCGTGTAATACCACCGCATGTCCAAGGCTCCCTCGCGCTCTGCTGTCATAGGCTGGTGCTCATCGTGGTGCCAGCACTGTATCGTGTTGTCTGCGCTGCCAGACCACACAAAGTAGCGGTTCACCTCCACGGCGCAGGCGATGGCGGAGATGCTGCTGCCCACGTGATCATCGAGGCGATTCACGAGTGTGCAGTCCCCTGCGTTGAAGACGTAAATACAACCTTCAGCGCTACCGGCGTACACCCGCGCCCCCACCTTGCGGAGAGACATGACACGCCCCTGCACCTGGCGGCACACGAGCAGCACCTCGCCATCCTTCAGCCGCCACACCGCAATCACGCCGCTTTGGTCGCCTGACCACATTGCCGTCCCCACACGGCAGAGTACCGAGACGCCGCCGCTCTCGCGGTGCAGGTGGCTGTACTGCTGTAGGGACGCGCCGCTGGCGGTATCCCAGACGCGAACGGTGCTGTCGTCTGATCCGCTCACGAGGGCGTTGCCTTCGGCGTAGAGACAACGGACGTAGTTGCTGTGTCCTGTCAGAACGCGTAGCAGCCGCCCATCCGCGACGCGCCACTGCGTGATGGTGAAGTCGCTCGAGCCCGCGTAGGCGACGTCGCCGCGGTACTGGGTGAGGCAGTACACACCGGAGAGGTGTTTGCTGAGCTGCCGGCGCAGCTGGTAGTTTTCAGTGTAAACCTCAATCGCGCCAGAACTCAGCCCCATCCACAGCTGCGCCTCCTGATGGACGACGTCGTAGACGGAAAGCATGCACCACACCTTGTTGCGCCGCTGACGCACACCGGCGACGGCGAAGGTATGCACGACTTGGCCAGTGTGCACATCGCGCACCTCTACACGCCCGTCCTGCATCGCGAGCCACATGGTGCTGTTGCGGCTTGTAGCCATCGCCACCACGGCACCCTCGGTGTGGAAGCACTTTGTTTCGGAATAGACGGCGGTGGCTTCACGTGTTTTGACCGAAGGACTGACCGCCCTGAGGCGTGCCATAGCGGGCATGATTGTGGCGGTGAGAAATAGTTGCTGGGCTACAGGGTTGTTACAAGGTACAGCGAAAGAGGAAGACGTGCGCGCGCAGAGTGTGTGCGTGTGTGTTCTCGTCTGTGCGGCTTTACAGACAAAGAGCGTACCGTTTGTTTTTTCTCATGAAGGGAGTAGTAGTAGCGTCTCGCTGTGCGCCCATCAACACGCGCTGCTTCGTCTTGAGCGCCTTCTATGTATATTTTAGACGTGCTTGTGTGTATGTGTGTGTGTGTGTGCATAAACCGATATGTATGGCTTTGTACATGCGAACGTGTGGGCTCCCTCTCTCTCTATGAATGTATATGAGTGTATGTGTGCGCTGGCAGAGCTAACTGGGAAAGCAGCGCAGCAGCAGTGGCAGCGTCAGCCTCCCCACCTTTTCATGTGGATCACTCATGACGGAGAGAGATGGAGAAGAAAGAGCAGGAGAGGACGATAGGAGAAGGAAGATGCATCAAGACACACGCACGCACATACAAGAAGGTGGTGACGATAAAAGCGGAGTGGAAGCGGGGGGTGGGGGGGGGGTGGGAGAGTTGGGGTGGGTAGAAAAGGTGTGACTCTACGTCAGCTCGCTGAGAGCTTGGCCACCGGAAGTACAGAGCCTCACCAAATCGGAGGCGACAAACTGTGTGTGTGTGTGTGTGTGTGCGGCCTGCATTATGACGGTGGTGCGCTGTACTGATTCCACAACTCACACCACGCCCCCTTCCCCCGGCTGGTTTCAACACACCGTGGGTGACTGTGACATCCACTCAACAGCATCGAAGCGAGAAGAAAAAGCACAACCCCAATCGTCTACCGCTAGCGTCTCTCTGTTTTCGTCATTACTGCTAGGGTTGCCGGCTTTTGGTTCATGCTCCGACAGGTGGGGAGAGAGGTTCGGGTGGTGGCCAAGTTATGATGGGATGGCGCGCTGGGGTGGCTGGATGAGGTAGCGCAGAAGGACACACACACACACACACACAAATAAGTCGGACGCTGCACCCCTGTCGCATTGTGTGTTGCCTTCCGCTCGTTTTTCCGGCCACATCCATTCTATTCACCTCCTCTCTCATTCCCCCGAGTCCGAGTTGCGGCGGCGTCGTGTGGGGTTCAGCGGTACGTAGTTGTACTCGTCGCGTGTGTAGGCTTGGGCGTTGTACCCCTGGCCGTGCACTACCACGCGGCCACCACGCGCGATCAAGGGCGAGGCCCAATCTGGGTTGTCCGTGGTGACGACCTCCTTCTCCACTATGACGAGTGCACGAACCACGTCCACGACGATGAGGGCAATGTAACCGTCGTGGCACAACTCGGGTGCGAGAAAGAAGCGTGTAAAGAACGGGAGCGGCCTCAGCGGCGGCGTCCGCGTTGTCAATGGCGGTATGGCGGCGGGTGTCTCGACAGACTGGTAGGTAGGCTCACTGCTTCCTACTTGAGTGGTCTGCCTGCTAATGTGCGACACGCTGTCCGAGAGCACAGAGTTATCTTTGAGCCACGGCGCCTCTCCCCGCGCCTCTCGAGGTGTGCCTCGGGTGTCAACCCTATCGATGGCCGTGCTCGATGGGTGCAGCCTGTGGTACAGCAGCGCCGGGTCGTAGCACCGGAAGGCCACAAATTCGTCAATCGCGCGAGGCATGCCAAGCAGCGTGCCAGCTACCAGCTGCGCTTCTCGCTCTGTAATCTCCAACAGGTCTCCGTGAAAGCCGCGCAGCATGCGGTTCATCGGAGGCGGCTGCTGCGGCGGCGTGGCCGTGCCGGCGGCAGAGAGACTGAGAGAGGGCGCATCGGCCGATCCTGCCCCGGCTGACCGTCCCGCACGGTTGCGCGTCGTTTGCCCGTTGTTGCGCACGGCTCGGTGATGATTGCCGAGGTGCAGCCGCCGGTGCTTCGCGCTACGGAGCGTCTCAGAAAGACGCTGCAGAAACGCCGGATCCTCGTCCTCTGTGCAGTTCCGCACGTGATGGTACTGCAGCTGATCGGAAGCGTTGTTGGTGAACGCGTCGAGGATGGCGAGAAGCTCGCTGAGCGGCAGAGATGCCGCTGGATTGGCACCGCGGTAGTGGCGATGCCGGTACAGCTTCGGCTGCTGCTGTGTGGCAGAGCCCACCGGATCTGTTGCCGCGGGCTTCGCGTTCGATGGTGCCTCGGTGGCTGGCGCCGACGGAGAAGACCGTGAAGTCGTCTGCTGCGCTTCCGCGAGAGACAGCCGCATCACATACTCAATCACCTGTTCCTCCGTCATCCCGGAAAGACTGGCCGAGATGCTCGAGGCTAGCGAGACGTGACTGCGGTGGCGCTCCTCATCGATCCTACTCGCATCCGCGGCCACTTCTGCGGCTTCGTCGTCTCTGTTCTCCTCCGTTTCCACCGGCTCAATCGTGTACACGCGCAGACGCAGGAGGGGATTGCGCTCATTGATGATCGGCTCACCGACGCGTGGCAGCAGCGGCGGGGTAGACGGTGCAGCGGCTGGCGCGAGCGCTGGGCTGCTGCCAATCGACGTCCCATTTGTCTGCGTGGATGTGGTGCGAGCGTGCAGCGGCGTCGGTGTCTGCGCGGGTGACGCCGGCGGCTGCGACGCTGCAAAGGACGCCGGCGACGAAGGGGCAGCAAGCAACCACTCCCGCGTGCTGTCGACGGCGTTCGCAAAAATCGGCGATGCGGACCACGCACCGGAGAATGAGAAGGGGTCCGCCGAGAGAGGGGAGGCGGCCGCTGTCACAGCCTCGACGCGGCCGTCGTGCAGCGCGACTGTGAACATGCCTGTGGACTTGTCCTCCACGTCCGCCAGCTCTTGGAAATGCCATTCTCGATGCGAGTCCAGCACATATACACGTCGCTCCTGAAAAAACCGCTCGTAGGCCGACATGTACGGCTGATGCCATGCCTTGCGCGGCCACTCTTGCCCCCTTGCTGACCCTGTCAGCGCACCCATGCTCCCTTGGTGACTCGTGCTGCGACTGCAAGGCGGCTCTGGGAAGAGCGGGGCTGTGCAGAGAAGCTTCCCGCCTCGAAGGTCGCGCATGTCGTTGTAGAAGTAGCTGAGCTGGCGGCGCCACAAGCTGTCGAGCTTGTGCAGCACTTTCCACAGAAAGCGACAGGCTTGGCCGAGGGCAATGACGTCCATGTAGGAGAGGTACTTTGCCGTCATATCCCAGCAGTCCGGCGGGAGGTGCAGCAGACACACGTTCTGTTCATTGTACACCTCCGCAACGGCGCGGAACTCCTCACGAAGAAGCGCGGCAGCATTTCTACTGCCAGCACCGACGTCGGCGCCGGCGCCCCCACCGCTCACCATGCTTGTCGGTGACGCGGTGTCGGACACTGAAGAGAAGTCACGCAGCGTTGCCGCCCCACGGTTTGCCGTCCCCGATGTCGGCGACACCGACTTGCTCGAGGAGAGGCGAGAGGCCCACGTCGACATTAGCGTTCCCTGGCTCGCGCTCTTGGTGAAGCGGAGAGCGGAAAAGAAGAAGAGAAGGCGTGCGTCGGCAAGCGGTTGCTGGCCGTTGCGGCGTAGGAGCGAGAAGAGCGGGCCCGCGTTGTAAGTGTTTGTTTGCTAGTGTGCGTGTGTGTGCTACGAGCTGTCGTGTCCGGGGGCCTTCTCTCAGCAGTCTATGAGAGTGAGACGAGGGTGTGGATAGCGCTGGTGAGTCGAGCTGCCCCATCAACAACAGCGAAACAAGAGCAGGAGAGAGCGGAAGCGTAACTGTGGTAGGCGATCAGCACGGTGGAAAAGGGGCACAGTGCGATAAAACGAATAAAAAAAACCGAGAGAAAACAAAACGCAAAGGCGGTTTGATGTGCCTGCGTGTGCGTGTGCGTGTCGCTGTGGCGGTGATGATGAGGGCGTCTCTGCTTTTCCGTTTTTATTTCGATTTCCCTTTTTCGTGCGTGCGTGCGTGTGGGTGGGTGGGTGGGTGGCGGTAGTGTGCACGCCGTTGTGGTCGTGCGCTGCGTCGCTTTTCCGGCGCCGAGACGTTGAAGGGAGGGAAGAGGGGCGCCTGTGTTGGCCTCCTCGGCAGAAGCTGTGGTGCCGCGCCGAAGGAGTGTTTCTTCGGGAGGCGAGCAGATGAGACGATGGGTAACACCGAGGAAAAGCACATGAGACCTCGCGTATGCTGAAACATCTCTCCCCCACCCCACCCCCAAACCACATGAGGTGATACACGCAGGCGCACAGTGAAACACAAGAAAGTGCATTGCGGTGGCCGCCTGCTCTCGCGTTGCCTGTCGTCACGGCTGCCTTGCCATATCCTGCGAAGAGCTGTTGCTCTGCCGTTACTACGCAACCTTTTTTTTTTGGTTCTCTCTCGCTCTCTCTTGGTGTGTTCTTTCGCTTCCCTCACAGTGGGGCGCACACGTTTGATGGATTAACCAGTGATACTGTGAAGATGCAGAGGTCGGTTGGCCGACGTGATCGCCGCCGACAGAGACACACCAAAAGAGGGCTGGCGCCGAGGGCCGGTTGTGGCCCAAAACCAGCCAACACACCGGGCGGCTCCCCGAAAGGTTTCCTGTGCGATGCCAGTTGTCGTGCTACATGACCGGGGGACACACACACACACACACACACACACACACACACACACACACACACGCATACAGACTCACGCACGCACCGCGTACTCTTCTTCGTTCGCCGAGCTCTTCATCGGCTTTTGCTGCTCCTCACAGGCGATTCCATGCGGGGATACCGGTGGGCGAGTCGCGGGGAGCCAGCTGACGACGCTTGAGCGATGCGGTGGGACGATAGCGGTTTGCGATTTGATGCCACTGGTACCACAGCTGGCGATGCACACGTGGACGGAAGACGGATCGCATTTCGGTGTAGTGCAACCCCGCGGTGAAGGGGCGCAGCGCCTGCCGCTCAGCTGTAATGCTTCGCTCCATCTCTTCCTGGAGGGCGCTGCGCATCTGCGGCGGGGGCAGTGTCTGATCGCCACGCAGCTGCAGGGCCATGAGCGTGGCAGCTGCGGATGCTTGTGCAGAGTTGTGGGCAGCTTTCTTGCAGTCCGACGTCGAGGAGGAGAGCGCGCCGCTGCTACCAGCTACACACTCCGTCCCCGCTGCGTCCGTCACTGCAGCCTCGGCCTGTGAGGCTTCGAGCTGGGCGTCTGTCGGTTTGCCCTTGTAGACGTCCGTCTCCCACGCGGTTTCGTACCCTTTCACGCCGCGCTCAGCTGCGCATCGCAACAAATCGCTCGCCTCACGAGGGCGGTAGTTGCGAATCAGGCAATCATGAAGGAAGCGAACCATGTTCGGGTGTAGCTGCCGATCCTCATCGATGATCTTTTTTAGTACTTGCAAGGCCTCCCTCCAGTGGTTCATGCCGGGTATGGTCATGGTCACAATGACGGAGTTGTGCATCGTGTCGGTCGAGTCGAAGCCGTTGGCCTCGCACGCCTGGAGTGCATTCAGCGCCACACGCCAGTGCTGCAGCTTTTCCAGCCTATGGTTGATATTGAAGTCGTAGTTGTAGCCGTGCTCTGCGTTTGCCATGCCATTCACGATGTAGTAGTAAGTGGCGCCGTTGGGCTGCACGCCGTCCTGCTGCATGGCGCGAATCACCTTGATCATCTCCAGCGCACGCCCCCACATGGACTGGGAGTAGAGGACAGTGTTGTAGTGCTCGAGGGTGAGACGGTAGCCGACCATGCGACCCTTGGACGCGAAGATCATTGCCTTCTGCCATGACGTCGTATTCGACATGCGACGAAGCACCCGCAGGAACTCGGTGGGATCCCTACGTGTCGGGTCCGTCATGATGACTGCGAGGGGTGGTGGTGGTGGTGGTCGTGTAGGATGGGGAACGACGGCGCAAGAGTAGGTATATGCGCCCAACTAGCGCGGTATTATGATTGTTGACCTGCGCGGTGGTTCTTGCGCTGCGACGCAGGCGATCTGTTGAGGCGGAAACCAAAGAGGTTCCGTGCGCGACGAGATCTCCGTCTGCGCACCGTCCGACAGTCAAGGAAAGGGACCTCGAGGCGAGCAAGACCCGCTGGTACACGACGAGCCACAAAGGCAGAAGGAGGACACAGCTGTGCGTGTACGCGTAGACGCCGACACGTCCAGGCGGAGACAGGGGAGCACAAAGAGTGGGAAGCAACGGCGGCATAGCGCTTTTCGATCACGGAGGCACGTCTGAGTGTGAAGGGAGACGCGTGCCCCCGGTCTCTTCGTCGATCCTCTCTCTCGGCAAGCGAGCCATCGATGACCACAGTGCCCATCTGAATGACCCAATCCCACACTGGCGCACCATCAACGGGCACGTCAAAGCCTGTGGCGTTGTGCGGCGGTGCGAAAAGTTGAAGGGCCCGACATTACGCGTCGACTTTCGCTTGTGGGAGTCTTACCGGTCGTCTTTTTCTTCCTTGTGTGTGTGTGTGTTGGTGCGCGCCACTCTGGTCTTCCTTTTTCGTTGCGTTGCGGGAAGAGGGGTATGAAAAGGTGGAGGGGGAGGCACAGGAGAGGGGGAGCGCGGTGAGGAGGAGAGGGGGCAGACACACATACCCCCATACACATATACACACACACACACACATGCAGAAAAGAATCCAATGAGAACTGGCAAACGAAACAAAAAACTACAAAAAGGAGAGCTTGATTGCTCTCGTGCGAGATCAACACACGGACAAGCACGCCTTTTCCTCATGGTGCCGCACCTCGCCGCACCACCTCTCGTGCTGCTATCATTGCCCAGTCGATGTGGCGCACGAGGGACGGGAGGGGGTGGGTGACAGGCGCACACGAGGAAGGCGAGACAGGGAACAGAGAAAGGAGAGGCGTCACGCGGCCTAGGGATAAAGGAAGACGAAAGAAACCCAAACAGCACATGACCCGGCATGCCACCCTCATCGCCGCGACGATGGTGCGGCTGCCTACTGTCTCCGCTTCAGAAAATGTTCACGCGGCTACCCTGGCGGAGCACCTCCAGCAATTCCTCTATCGTGTCACATTCAGCGCAGTGCTGCTCCAGCTCCGCAGGGCTGAAGCCTTTCGCCGCCAGAGCACTGCTGTCAGCAGCCTCATCCGAAATGGACGCAGTGGTGTCCACCTTTGATGCTTTTGCCGACGCCGCCTCCAGCAACGAGCGCAGCTCCTCCAGCTGTCCCGGGAGAAGCGTTGTGTGAGAGAAGTAGTGCCTCACCATGTCCAACGCACACGCCACGTCAAAGTTGTGCATGTGCAGCTTCATTGTAACTACGCCAGGCCGCAGCAGCGACGGGTGCAGCCTTTCGATGTGGTTTGTCGTCATAATGACAATGCGCTGGGGAAAGTCTAGCACACCGTTCAGCGCGTTCGCGAGCCCATCGATAGTGAGGGTGCGATCGATCGTTTGCCTCTTGCTCTTCACCTTCACCACTTCGCGCTGCGTCAAGACCTCCGACGAGACTTCATTGGTGGCATCCCTGCCTGCGTCGTGGCTCTCATCGACGGCACCGTCGCCACTCTCGTTTTCAGTCATATCGTTCTCCTCCTCAGACTCCCCATCGCTGCTCGTTGAATCGCTTGACGGCGGCGCAGCTGCCGAGCCCCCCTCCCCGCGTCTCTCCCGCTGGTTCTGTGCTTCGCCTCCCGTTTCTACCTCCTCTGCCTCATCCTTGAGGACAATCGCCGTCGTGGCGTCCACGTCCTCGAGGATGTAGACCAGCTTCGCCGGGTCCAGCAACTCCGAGTCGCAGCTGCAGTCGTCGTAGTTCACCTTATCGCCATCTCTTTTATCGCTCACCTTAAAGCGACCACTGAACATGCACTTCATCAGCTCCTCGTCGCTGCGGATGCGCGAGAGCGAGATGGCAAACAAGTCCCGCTTAGTGTAGGCGGCAACAGCCTTGGCAAGACTTGTTTTGCCGGTGCCAGGAGGTCCGTAGAGCAGCAGCACTAACTTTTGAGGGTACCCGGGGATGGCGTACTTGCCGGTCTTCTTCTCAAAGTCGTCGATGAGCTGAATAAGGCGCGGCTTCGCGGGGAAGAAGAGAGACTGAAACGTCTTGCCGGAGTGCAGAAGATAGCGGTTGCACTCCATCGCGCCCTCGGTGTGGCCCCTCTCTGCACTATCAGGACCAAACCTGAGCTCCCGTCGCGTCAAAAGTGGTTGATAGAGGTAGCGATCCGTGCGCGCCGTGATTTCTTTATACTCGAGGCGGTAGTGTTCCAGTGAGCGTTCAAGGAGAGACTGAATAGCGTCGCCGTCGGCGTTGGCGTCGCGCTCGAGTTGCGCGGCGACCTCGCTCTTTTCAGAATCCTCCGTCGTGCTCTTGTGCGCCAAGCGGAGAAATTTCATGAGTGCGGGAAAACTATGCCTGTACTGTGTGATGATGAATTGCGATTCCTCGGGCGCTTGCGAGCCCCCGGACCTGCCGTGACGGCCCGCGTCTTTGTTCCGTCCGCCGTCGTCGTTTCTTGTCACGGTCTGCCTCAGCTCGAGATGCTCCGTGAGACGCATGGGAAGTTCCTTGGCCGGGCTGGCGTTCACGAAGCAGTAGTCTCGCAGGGCCTCGGTGTAGTTCGCCGCATCCTGAAGCTCCTTCCCGGGAATTGAGAGGTACCTGAGCTCTGCTATGTCAAAGCGAGGCTTCAGCACCTTTGTCACATACGTCGACAGCGCCACACGAAGGGTGTAGCCATAGTAGAGCCCACTGCCATTCTCTGGCATCTTGAAGGTAGCACTCGTGCTGTCGACCTTGGAGAGGTAGGAGAGGGCGCGATTCACCAGCTGCGGCCACCATGTACGTGTGAGGTATACAATCGCACTTGACACGAGCGGCAGCAGCGCCGCAATCATCATGTCTGTCAACAGGTCCCCTGTGCGCAGGGAGTACATGAAGTTGAGATTCAGCAGATCGGTGTACGAGTCCATTGTTGCGTGTTTATCTGTGCGTGAATTTCCAGCAAAGAAAAGAGAACGAACAGGAGGAATGAGGTGATGACGGGAGAGGTCGGGGGAGGGGGGATCGGGGGATAGAGGTGAGGCCGTGCGGCTTACTGGACACACGCGCGCAGGCCCAAAAGAACGGCACCGCAACAGCCGTGCCGGCCCGTTCGCGTCCTGCGGAGTGGATGGGGACGATCGCAAACACGCAGAGGCAACGGTGCTCTCCTCCTTTGACCCACTTGACTAGGAGACGTGTGTAGGGCGATGAGTGCGGTCTCGACGAGGAGAGCATAGCATAGCAGAGCAGGGAGGGAGATGGCTATTCTGACGGTGGATATGGAAGATGATAGCTGTGCAACAGCGCGGCAGTGCAAGTGATGTGTGTCTTACGTGGGCAAGGGAAGTGCGAAGACGCGCGGGTGGGGTGGGGTGAGGGGAATGACGGTGGTTGCTCGGCCACGAGACGTGGTGCCGGTTGCGTGTGCTGGGTTGCGTCTTGCCCACCACACAAGCGACGCTTTCAAGTGGCTTGCGCTCTCTGTCGTGCTTTGAGAGGTGTTTTATCGTGAAGAGCCCCCAACATCATTCCTGATGTGTGCGGTCGCCAAAGACGCAGACACACGCAACGAAGGGAATGCGGAGAACAGAGCAGTGAAGGGCAAATGGGAAAGGAGGGTGTGAAAGCCGCAGCGCATCCACGCACCATGCCGGCTCCGCCCGACTCTCTCTCTCTCTCTCTCGCGCCAACCTCAAAGGTTTGACATCACCGCTGGGATAAGGGTTTGCGCGAGAGACTTGAGGGCCGCACCTGCCGACAGCGACGGCGTTACGGAGGAGGCGGGTACAACGTCGAACAGGAACTGCTGAACTTTCTCTGCATCCTGCGCTGACACAACGGTGCCGCCGCTGTGGCCCCGTGCTATGCCGTTGGGGAGAGTGTTGCCGGCGCTAGCCGCCGGGGACAGCGCCTTGCCATCGAGCCTCCGTTGTGCTTGAGGAAGATGCATTTGGTAAATGGAATTCACTGTTGCCTGCACGTGAGCTGATAAAGCACCAGTGGCCTTTCTACGCTCGAGCCAGCTCGAGCGCACAGACGCACTAGCGGCATCTCCGGCGTGCGGCACCTTGTCCCACAGGACTCGCAGCATTGCAGCTCGTGCGCTAACGGGCAGTTCCGGTGACAGCGGGAGGTACAGCAGTTCCTCGCTCAGCCGAGTTGCTTGGTCACATCCCGGAAAGACAACGGCATCCTCAAACGTGAGCGCCTCTTCCACGGTTGAATTCGGTGTGGTCGCCAAGGAATCCCATGCGCGCGGCCGCACCGCGGCCGCGTCGACTAGAGCTTCGTCCCGAAGAAGCTTGGCGACGGCTCGAGGGGAGGCGACGCGCACGAGGAGCGCTGTGGCGAAGGCCTCGACGCAGCAACTGCTGCGGCGTTCGCCACGCGCGGTTTCGCCATCGTCCGCCGCCGAGACAGTCACTACCCACGGCGGCAGTTGTGCGACAAAGGACCACAGAGAGAGATACGCCGCAGAGGTGCCGACGGCCGCGGCAGCGTCGCTTGCCACTCTAGGTGCGCCGCCAGCGGCAAAAGTTAGCGACATGAGCAACGACGACCATCGCAGTCGGATCCGGCGCTCCACTGCCCAGTTCGTGAGTGCTTCCTCCGGCGCCATGAGAGCCGCGGCCGCTGCTCTGGCAGGCGACGTGGTCTTCGCCACCGTGAGAGATCCCTTATCTCCTCGGTCGCTGCCGACGTCGACTGGTGAGGCAGCGTGGGGTTGTGGTTCGGCGAATAGCGAAACGGCGGCGAGGGGGGTCTTGATATAGGTGGTGCGTTGCTCGACTGGCGTGTTAGCGGAGACGTGGCGCGATGCGTCGCCGGGCGCGCTGTCGTTGTCGGTCGTGCTGACACCGCCTCTGCGGGGCGACAACAGCCGCCGTAGCTGCGCTTGCGCGCGTGGGGGCACCTTCGGAGACGTCTGCAGGGGAAAGCGGCGGAGCGCCGCCACGGCCTCCTGCGCCGTAACCGCGCCCGGATGCAGCATGCTCGCCTCGCGCCAGACGGCGGCGCAAAGTCGGCGCGCCCATGGACACCAGACCTTGGTGATGAACTCGCTGGCGCCGGAGGCCGCGCCGAGCGTCGCGCTGACAGCAGAGGATGGAAGCTTGCGCGGCGTCACCGCTGCGGCGGGGCGGGGGAAGTTGCGCGCCTTTGCCTGTCCGGCCGCGCCATCGACCGGCCTTTCCACCAGCCCTGGCTGACACTGACGCTTCATGTGCAGTAGAAGAGCGTTGTCGTCGCTGCACAGCTCCACGACCGCCCCGCCGTACATGCCGGCATCGTCGAAGGCGGTGAGGCGCACATCCGGCCGCACAGACGACGTGGCGCGCTGCACCTGGCGCGCACTCAGCCACTGCGGACGACGCTGCGGGTTCAACTCATGCACCGCATCCAACGGCAACGTTGGCAAACACAGCTCCACGACCTGCCATCCATGCATCTTGGCGAACACGCACGCCTTATCACCATTGCGAAAGCGGCGGCCACGAATGCTGGCGAGGACCAACACACCGAATGGTGACGCTGCGCTCGACACGGGTGGTAACGCCGACGATTCCGCTGTGCTTCGAGGCTCCTGCCGGATCCGGTCGCGCAAGTGACGCAGGTCCACGTCGTAGTGCTCTGCGTCAGCGCAGATGTCGTACCCAACGATTGCCGTGCCCTGGCGGCAAAAGAGGTCGCGTAATAAGGGGATAAGGTGCGTGGTCCACGGGGCTGTGAGTAGCCCAGGCACGAAAATGGTAACGTGCGAGGCTCTTGGACGCGCGTGCACATGGCGCAGGTAAGCCTTCAATGCAACGGGCGTAGTGGTGGAAAAGAACGCCGAACACATTCGCGGCGCACCGGCAGTCAGAGCAGGACGCGGGGCGCTGAGCAGCGCTGAGGGCAGTGATGGCGCTTCGGCGTCCACCACAGCGCCCAGGAGGAGACGAAGGTGTTCCTCTTCGTTAAAGAGACACGCAGTGGTGCCCGTCGTAAACGCGAGCGAGGCCGCCCGGTCCGCCTTCATCAGCTTCTCCGTGAGGGAGTAGGCGGTCACGGCATGCGATAGCGCTGCGATCAGCGTGGCGGATGACGAATTAAGCTTGACTCCTTCGAGGGCGCCACAGACTGCTGGGAAGGCGTCGGTGAGGAGGGGAAGAAGCACCCGCCTCACAAACATCAATACGGCAGCCCGCTGCACCTTTGCTACGGCCATGACGGGGATGACCAAAAGGACTCTGCGAAGCGCCACCTGCGCCGGCGGCGGAAGAGAGCTGATCAGGGCGGCGAACAGCATCGCTGCCCCTCCTCTCACACGCACCAGGGGATAGCGCGCGACACTGCCACTACCGGGCATATCTGAGCGAGACAACCGGTGAGGTAAGGGTGATAGAGGTTTGATAGGATCGGCTGATACTTTGGGAGGGAAGGAAGAAAGGAGGGTGGGAGAGGATTGTGGGGTGTAGACGCTTGCCTGCATAGCGCTGAACCCTTCCTCCCCTCTTTGTGATCTTCTAAGAGGTACCTGTGACCGCCCTTTTCACTCTTCTCCCTGCTGAGATCGCACCAAGGCTGAGAGGAGAAATTTGAGGCGGGCTACCTCGTGCACACCCCACCCCTATGCACCCACACGCGTAGAGCAATGGCAAGACTTGTCGACCGCACAGATGGTGCGGTCTTTTCAGCTCTGTGACGGGAATCGCGGCGAGCTCGTGACGGAAGCAGAAAAAGAGAACAGGGACGCAGAGGTGGGGCTCAGGGTGGGTGTGTGGGTGGTGGCGGGGATAGCAATAGACTTGCCGTCACACACGCTAGGAAGCTGCGGGAGGCGCTTGTGGATGCAAACGAGGGTTCTCGCTCGGCGAGTTCGCTTGGGCTGAATGACGATAGAACGCCATCGCCTCCCCAACGGCGGAGAGCAGGCAACTCCAGTAGTGTGCGCCGGTCGTGTTGCTCCCCCACTTTCTCGACTGCCACTCTCAACAAGAGTAAGAGGAATGCCACAACTGCACCTTGACGCAAGCATACTTGCACCACGGTGCACTGCCGCACCACTTCATCCCCGTGGAGAAACAAGTACCCGTAGCGTGAACAGGAGACGTTCACGAGTGGACACCCGTTTTCTTTGTTGGCTGATTTCGCTTTTAACGTTCTCGCTTCACTGTTTAAGCGCGCATCGCATGAGAGGAGACACTCCGTCACGCTGCGACTCTTCACTTTGGAGAGGCTCCGCAACGTGGACGCCGATCCCGCTCCTCCTCCTCCTCACAGACGTGTCCGCACAGCAAGCGGAGGAATGGAGAAAGGGGTGATGGTGGTGGTGGCGGTGGCAGGAATGGGTTGTTGCAAGATCGGCAGCATGTACATCAAGGGTAAATGGACGTGCACACGGACACATACGCTGAGGCAAGAACAAAGTTGCATCGCATCAACGGCAAAGGAACCCAACACCGCGACGACAACCACCAGCAACGCTAGCAAGACGCAACAACAAAAAAGACGACGTTCTATTCTACATCGCATGGAGAGAAAGGGAACAGGGGTACGGCCATATGTGTGTGTGGGGGGGGAGGGGGAGGGGGGAGTTTTAGGGTCAACGACTACCGAGTGCACTCGGCTCCTCTCTCCCCCGTATCGTGCGCACACACCGCGAATCGTTGGGCACATGCAAGTGAAAATAGAAGCAAACACACCAAACGAATCCCCGAGAGAAAGGGTTGAGTTCACGACGTCGCTGGCGCTGCCTCACTGCTACCCTCTACCTCAGCCGCGGCCGACTCTCGCTCCGTCTCCATCTTCAGTCGCAGGCTCAGCTGATGGTTCGCGTGCCGCAAGTACTTCACCTCATCCTGCTGCTGCTTGCGTCGCAGCTGCCGTTCCTCCTCGAAGCGCTGCTCCATTTCCTTCAGCGTCTCCAGCAACTCGTGCTTCTGTACCTCTAACGCCACCTTTTCCTGACGCAGGGCGGCGATGCGCTCTTTCAGGACGAGTGCGTCATGCTTGTCCTGCATCAGCTTACCGGCGGCAAACCGTTGGCCTTCGCGCAGCAAAGCAGCGTGGACCTGGAGGGCGTGTTCCGCTTCCTCTCGCACGCGGGCCAGCAGCAGACCCCGCGCCGGTTCCTCGACTGTAATCTGGCGCACAAGCTCTGAGAACAGGTCAACATAGAGTGCTCGCCGAATGGGGCACAGGCCCGTAGGCCGCGCGCGGCGCTCCTCGAGGCGCTTCTGCAGTGTAGCATGGAGCGCCACGACATCCTCGCGAAACGCAGGCGCTGCCGAGACTGTCTGAACAGAGACCAGCTGCTCCGCGTCCTCCTGGGCAGCTTCGCTGTCGCCACTTACGCCGCTCGGAGACACAGTACAGCTAGGAGGGACGGCGGCGGCGGACTGCTGCTGAATGGGGAAGAGAGTGTCAAGCAGTGCCCCGGTGTCCTGGATGTGCCGCATGAGGTGCGACATGTTCATCGACACTCCCTGAACACCGGCAGAAACCGCAGCCGCTGTGGCAATGGCTGGCGTAGGCGCGCGGGAAGCGGCTCCTCGGCTCGACACCGACCCAGCAGTCGGTGATGGAGGAGCGGAGCCGACACTGTGTCGCACGTCTGCCGCCAGGCGATGTCTAGAGTTGCCCGTCGCGGCGGCAGCGCCGGTGTAGGTGGCTGTTTCCTTGTAATTTGCACTGCCAGCGAGCACGCCTTTGGGCTTTCCACTGGCATGGAGCGTCTGCGCTTGCGCTAGCGGCCCAAGCGACACACCAGGCGTCGTCGGCACGGTGGCGTCGCGTGTCTGCCGGTACACGTGCGCCGTACGCTTGGCGTCGTGCAGCTTGCGCGCCGCGAAAGACAGTGCGGTGGCGCCGGCATTTGGTGGGTATGGAGAGTTGGTCGCTGCAGGGGTGGCAAGGACCGCCTCTGCGGTGGCCCGTCGAAGCGCATATAGGTCGATGGCGCCCAAGTCGCCGCGGGTGGTGCGCACCAGCACCGGTGGGTTCAACTGGAGGAGAGGCGCGGTACTATCTACCTGGTCCATGATGTACTTGCGACGGACTCTGCGCGTGTGTGTGTCGCTGTGAGTAAATCTGAGAGGGACTGCTGGTGCCTCCGGAGAGGAGGTCCCTTCGTAAAGTGTGAGACGTGCAGCCGAAAGTCAGCCGCCGAATGAGAGAGGTACGGCGTGAGGTAGGGAGAAGGGGTGGCGGCTGTTTTTCTGTTTTTGTTTTTTGTTTTGTGTGATGCCGCAGGCCTTCGTAATCGGCACCGGCGAACCGGAGGGGAGGGGTGGGACAGAGGTGAAGAAGGGAGAACGGATGTGCGCTGGAGCACACCTTTGGGGTTTGAAGCGTCGACGACTACGCCGACACAGACGTCGTCGCTATCGTTGCAGTGAGCACCGTCAAAGCGACGCATCATTTTCTTGTCTTCTCGCGCGCCGTCGTGCGTTCGACTGCGTGGTAGTGCCCCAGTTTGCCTTTGGCTGTACTTCATCCGATGCGGATACATGAGAAGATGCCATTGTAGTGATCACAGCTGCCCCTTTCCCGCCTTGTCTCCCCTCCGGCTCGCTGAAGCCGAGAATGGTACAGGTGGGAGCGTCGGACGAGGCGGTACTGAAAGGAAAGCACAGAAACATGAGAAACAAGTACGTGAAGGGTCTTTTATTGTACATCAGATGAGATTTCCTGTGTGCATAAGCTGCGGAGGAAGAGCACCGTGGGGAGGGTGGCCACGGTGGGGTGGACACACGCGACGGGCGAGGACGGACGCAACGGTTATGCACACACAAACGCGCCACTCGGGGGAGGCGTGCATGGGATAGAACGGGCCGCCGTACCAGCAGCACGCACGCACGCACCTGTGTGCGCCGGGAAGAAAGCGGGAGACCCGGAGAGAATGTCGGGGAGTAGATGGGTCGCCAAGTAGGAGGGGGGCCCCAGCGGTGCAGAGCGCGCGAACGCGGACACCGCCTTTTGTGTCCTTTCCTCTGCGCCCCTGTCCCATCCCGAGGGGAGCTTGGGCAGTGGTGGAGCGCAGGGGCTAGAACATGCCATCCAGCGGCGTGCCCCCTTCTCTTCGGCCAGCATTTCCTGTCTCACGAGTTCGTCGCGGCGCTGCCGAAGCGACGGGCGCCGAAATGCAGCCGCGGGTCAGACCGCGTCACCTGCTTGTTCTTGCATGCCACAAAGCGAAGGACGTCCATCTCGGCCGGATTAAATAACTTCTCCGCACACGACTGCAGCGTTGCGCTACCGTTCCGGTAGGTGTCTCGCAGCGATGCGGCGCCTAGGCCTAGCAGAATTTTCACTGCTGGCAGGTCCGCCCGCTGCAGCGCCTCTTCGATGGCGGGTGTCTCTGGGCCATCCAGTGGACACGCCTGCACAGACGTGATGCCGTTCTCGAACATGACCCTCAAAGCCGCCGTGTGAAAGCGGCGAGCGCCGCCAGCCGCACCAACGGCGACCCCCGCCGCGTCTCCGCTGTGGTGAGCATTCGCACCAAAAAGCAACGTGTGCAGCGTCTCAGCGGTCATGTAGGTATGCGAGGAAACCGCGAAGGACTGCCAGAGCGCGTTGACGCGCGCCTTCGACTCGAGGACATCCGCACTGTAGGCGTTGGGGTAAGCCAGCGTGAGAGGCAGTGAGTCCGAGGTGGGGGAGAGGTCGGCCTCCCCACGCTCCTCCGCCCGGATGGCGTGGAGCACTTCAGTGCTGATTAAGGGATGCCTTTGGGGCTGTGCGGCGGCCGCCGGCGAGGATGCAGCATCATAGTTTGTCTTGCCAGAGGCACGCAGCGAGGCACCAGCGGACGGGGTGCGGCTTTCCGTTCCCAACGCGCTCGTCGACCCGTCACCGCCGCCGCCGTCGGCTTTGCTGTCCGCTGCTGCTTCCGCGTCGAGGCGGGCGAGGATGGCGTCGTAGGTGCTGCTGTGAGAGTCGATCAGCTCGAAAAGCTCTGGCAGCTGCGCACGCATCTTCACAACCGCAGCTTCGCTGTACTGACCCTTGCGCAGGCGCCACCGAATCTCATTCCACGTATAATAAGCAAACAGCTGCACCGTGGCCACTTTCTTGGCGCGGTTGCCGTTGCGGTCGGTCCTGCAGTTGCACGACCACGCCTGGACTAGATCAGACAGAGGGCAATATCCGGTGCTCCCGAACAGCTCAAACGGCGGTACGTGTGCAAAGACACGCTGCCGCGTCGCACCACGGCAGAAGTCAACAGCGCAGAGCAGAAGCAGTTTGGTGGTCCCGGCGCGGGTGCGGTCTTGCGGGCGCCGCACAAACCGCATCGACTTCACCTCTAGCAGGTGCGAGAAGAGTGCGGTGTGGGCGTCGACGTCGTCGCTCGGTGCTTCTTTCACATTCTCTTCTCCTGCCGCGCAGGCGTTCTCCTCAACAACAGAGGTGAATCGGTCGTCGAAGTCGAGGATCGTCGCGGTAAGCGAGGGCAGAGGTGCTGGTGTCGTCGTGAGGGCCAACAGGAGCAGGACGAGGTCGCTCTGATACAGCCGCTGATGACGTACGGCGGCAGCGTGTGCGGATCCCACTGCCACAGGCGCAGTCGACGCTTCGCGAGCAGCGGCAGGGGTGCGACCGGCGAGACCGACAAAAGCAGCGGTCACGAGAGGGTCCTGGTGAAGATGCCCGCTCTCAAGTTGCTCTGCGACGTAGGTCCGCGCCACGCTCTCCTGAAGTGTGTACTGCGACGGGGCTAGTGGCACGCGGCGCGCGTCCACGGCGCTCATGCGATCGAGGCGCCTCTGCAGTTCCAGCAGCACACGCTGAAGAAGCGGCGCAAACACCACCGTTGGGTGCCACTTGCGCAAGCGGAGCCTCCGCGAACGGGCGTCGCGGTCGTTCATGTTCTCGACGCGCTGCAGGAGGAGCTCGGTGACATCGTTGACCGTCATCTCGTTCAGCTCCTCATCGGTGACGCCCTCGTCCTCTGCCTCCTCGTCGGACATTTCCGCCGAGCCGGCATTGTTGTCGGCACTGTCATCCGCGACGTGCCCGTCGGCTGCTGCGGCGACACCCCACTTCTGAATCAGCTTCGGGGGCAACCGCATCCACCACCACAGCGCCAGGCGCAAGAGACTGAGGTGATGGAAGATCGCCAGCTCTACTGGCCGCGTAGGGAGCAGGCCGGCATCTAACAGAGCGTTCAACACCAGGCGGCCGTAGTGGCCAGGGTCAGCGATGCTGTCCAGTGCGGTGCCCCACCGGTGTGGGGAGCACAGCTCTGCCGCCCTCATCGCGCTTCCGGATACCGAAACCTTGCCACTATCGCTGTCCCCGTCATCGTCGTCTTCCGGGTGCTGCCCCGGCGGCGCTCTCCAGAGACGCACCTCATCGACCCCGGCAGCATTGACGACGTCGGCGAAGGCGGGCAGCGCGTAGAGGGGGTTCACATCGATCCACAAATTGCCGAGTGCGTAGGGAATTCGAAGTGCATCCTGCTGCAGGACACGTTGCCGGGCGCGGCAGATGGTCGCCAAAATGGGGAGAGCAACTGTCATGTCCACAGACAGCCAGGCGTGGTCAAAGGTTCGCAGCACAGCGTGAGGGGAGACACTTCGCAGAGACGCTGCAGCGGCCGCGTTGTTGTCCACGTCGTGGTCCTCTGCCTCATCAGAGTCGTCCTCATTGCGCGGCTCTGCCTGAAGAGGCTGCAGGAGACAATACCGCAACGCAGCAGGGGAGAAGAGCGCTGCCAGAATGACGGGGCTAACGGGGACTATGGTGTCCAGTGCGTACCGTGGGACATGACAGCTGTCCTTCACTTTTTCCTCGCCCTCTTCTTCTTCGCTCTCTGCCTCGCTCGCGGTCTCCTCGTCACTGCCGAGGCCAGTGCCGTCCCCCGTCTCGGCCTCCGGCTGGCCCCCTTCGTGGCTCATCTGCTCTGCTCGTCGGCGCCGACAGGCCTCCATCACGAAGAGCGGGTGCGTGTCCAGAAGGTGCCACTCCTCACTAGCCTCGTCGAACACGATGTAAAACTCGTACTCGGCGAACGGGAAATACGGTAGTGCGGCGACAGGTGGTGGGGCTGTGGTAATGCTCTGCATCGCGCGTGAGCAGCTGGAGCTATCCTGCGATGCCAGGTCGGGCTGCTGGTTCGGCGACTCCTTGTCCGAGTGGCGCTGCTCTTCGTCGGCCTCACACTCGTTGAAGGCGCCGAGCAAGCTCTTCGACGTGCACCGTGCGGGTGCCGGACTTTCCCGATTCGCGCTGTCGGTGCTCTTCTCCTCACTGCCCGCGCTAGCAAAGGCGTCGGAGGCGAGGGAAAAGTCTGCCTTCTCGGAATCCTCGGCGTCCTCGTCATCCCTTGCTGCCTTGGTATCTGGTGTGGCGGTGCAAAGTTGCCCAGCCGCGTCGAGCTGCAGCTGGTCGGATGGGTGCGGGTCTGGGGCAATGATCCAGCCGTACATGATTTGAAGAACGCGCTGAAATGCGTGAATGTCGTTGGATAGAAGAGCTGGAAGCCAGTACGGCGGAGGTTTCTGCACGGCCGTCCACGGCCACACCACCGTTTCGAGTGGGTGGGTGCTGTTGTCTTCTTCTGCCTCCCCACTGCCGTCGCTCCCTTCCCCTTCCCCATCTGCTGCGTCGCCGTGGGGTGACTGAAGCGCCCGCTTGTCGCGTGCACGTTCGGACAACAGGAAGCGCTGCAGGGATTTTTGGTCAGAATGAAGGTGCCGAAGGATGAGGCGACGCCGCAGTGCCGCCAGGGGCGCCGCGTAGTCGGTCTCGTAGTGGTGATGGTCTGCGCAGCAGCCTTGCAATGTCGCCGCGGCACTGCTCACTTCATCTTCTGCTTCATCGTCGGCATCGTCGGCATCGTCGGCGCCACCTCTCCCTGCTGCCGCCGCCCGCGGAGTGAGTGGCGAGACAGCGCCCTTCTCGTCTTCCCCATTGCTGTCGCTGCGCTTGGTATGTGCACCGCGTTCCAGAGGTCGACCAATCATGCCACGTGTCAGGCACACGTGCACGCGCGTCGGTTCACACACCGCCCCCGCTGACGCTTTCCGAGGCAGCATTAGGCTGATCGTCTTCGGGAGCGGTTTTGGCGTGGGTGCGTCGTCGAGGGCGTCGTAGTCCTCCTCTTCGTCCTCTTCCACCACTTCCTTGTCGGAGGGGTGTAAGGAACGCGTCTTCAGCTCCTCCGCGGAGTCGGACGCGGATTCCTCGTCGTCCCCCTCGAAATCATCGCTCGCATCGCGCTCACGATCAGAGGCGACGCCACTCTCTTCGTAGTCTTCGGGCGACATGGCGCGAACAGAATCTAGTCGATCCGTCCGCGCGATGTAGGCACGTGGATGGTGCTGTGCGACGTGGTGTACAGCGCTGAGTAGCCGTCCTGTACAGAGCGAGAGAAGGACAGGCGAGAGGAAGGGGTGAGAGAGGTGTAGCATCCAGCACATCAGGGTTGCATGGCGTAGAGAGACAGCGAGAAGCAGCGGAGAGAGGAATCCGAGCGCAACCCCTCTGCTCTCGAGCAGGGGTAGATGAGGTTGACAGAGGGTGTGAGGGGTGGGGCTCGCCGCCGGCGCAGAGTGACCGACGAGTACGACACGGCACTTTTCGTAACATTCCCATGCCGCATGTGTGGAGCAGGGAACGGGGAGAGCAGACACGCTCCACGCCGCCCATCCGTCGCGTAGTGTGCGTGGTCTTCTGTTTTCTCGTTCTGTGTGGTGCTCAACGTACAAAGCTGAGAGGGAAGAGAGGGGGTTGCGTGCTCCGTGCGTGAGGGCGGGGGAGCAGACGCGGCATTCCGACTCCTCTTCGCCGCTCTATGTACCTTTCCTCTGTCCTAGAAGATGCGCATCCGATCGGCGAACACACGCACGCGCACGCAGAGACACAAATGACGATGAGATAACGTCCTTTCTAAATAATTTCTTAACTTGTCGCCCCACCACGAGATCACGCCGGCAAACGCATGCGCACGCACAACCACAGCTCATCCACCTCTGTCGCACTGCAGCTACATCCCCCGTCGTCTCGGGCGAGCCATCCTGCCGTTGCATCGGGGCCATGCGCCAAACGGGCTCTTCTCATCCCTTCCTCGCGCGCGTGCTCCATGATCAGCCCCACACGGAGACTCATATGGGCTGCACGCATCGACCCAACGCGGGCCGCGGCCAGGGTGCTGCTCGAGGGTACAAGCGGCGGCGTCGGCCGTGCGGGTGGTGGACGGGAGGGGGGGGCACTAGCATGCCGGATGGGCTCAGAGAGGAAGTTGGCCGGCCTCAGGTCAGGGCCTTCTGAGGCCCTGCCCGTGTGCCTTGCTTCGCCCTCTCAGTCGCTTCAAGCCGCGGCACGCCAGCATATGGTGTGGAGACTCTTCACATGGGAGTCTGGAGGACCCGGTGGTGCAACTCGAGGGTGCTCTCGTCATGCTGCCGGCATCTGCGCCTCATCGGTCCACCCGGTCGGATGCAGCAGGTGCCGCACTGTTTTGCATGCGTGCGCTGTGGGGTGGTGGGGACGAAACGCCTCTTCCACTACGCGCTGGGTCGTCGGCATGATGCGCAGTGAGCTGATACACGCATGATCATGACCGCACGTCTCTCCCGCACCGTGTCAGCACAGAGCTGTCCGCTGGCACCAAGGGTCCGCACCCGTACCCGAAGACAGGATGCAGGCTCCTGGGCTCCCCACGGAGTGTGTGTGTGTGAGGGGGGGGGCACTGGACCCTGATACCGCGGTGCGATGGCTGGCACCATCATGGGAAGAGATCCCTACACGTCAACAGAAGAGGTACCTCTTAAACGTTCATGCTAGGGGGAGGAGAGCCGACCAAACAAACCCCACGACACGAATCAGAAACGCTGATAACAGACGACAGCCAAATGAAAACAGTGAATGTATACATATATATATATATATACATATATATATATATACATATACATACATGTGTATAGGTATCTATATCTATATAGATATAGATAGATAACAACGACTGGGCACACACGAGCTGGAAGGGCTTGTTTTCTGCCAGAACATACAAAAAGGCCACGGAAAGGACGGCGGTGCCGTGTGTTTCCTCAGAAAAAACAAAGAGATGAACGCCATTCCCATCTCTCCAGATCCGCCCGAAATCGCATCACGCGCATTTTCTCAGCTTGGGTCTACCCCGGATTGCACGGCACGTCCCATGGATACACGAGGCACTGACTCGGCTGCCCAGAGAGGATAAGGACGGAAACTCCCCTTCTTTTACGTCCACGACACACATACACTAGCCGGGCAGGGCAGCTGTGACCCCAGTCCGACATTCCGCATGGCCTGGAAACAGCAACGACACGCCCCGCGGACGAGATACCGTTCACGCTTTCTGAAAATAGACCAGAGCGAAAGGTGAGACCAGCGCTTCGCGCGGCTTCGTCGCGCCCAAACCGGGTGCAGACACTTGAACAGGGACACAGATTTACATGCTCAGAGACATGCCTGCCCTCCGCGCAGCATGTCAAATCTCGATAAACATAACCTCCATCCCGAGAAGAATGCAGCTAAGAATGCCGTAGCGCATGATGGTCAGTAGCTGCTGGTCCTGCACGTAGTCCTTCGCCGTAATATCCAGCGAGTAGTTTACATGCTTGGAGCATATCACAATGACGTTGTAAGCAAGCACGATCGTCATGGCAGTGCCGATCGGACTATAGAGGATGGTGGAGAGAGACGCGCAGGCGCCGATCTGAGTGCAGTGGGTTATGAAGTTTGGGATAACCGTGGATCCGAGGTATTGACGCTTGGAGACGGTGAGGGCACCACTCTGTCCGCGGTTGGTGGCCGCTGATGCCGCCGATAGACGAGTAGAGACACGCAGATTCGCCGCAGCGCCGCCGAGAAGAGCAGCACGGTGGCATCCCAGGCGATTCTGAGACAACAGAAGCGAGCGACCGGCGAACATCGTTGATGCGCTGAACACGTACGGTTTAGCGGAGGGGAGTGGAGGTGCGTGTGTGTGTGTGTGAGTGTGAGAGTGCGGCAGGGATGCAAAAATAAAGGGCGTACGCAGCCTTCGAAAGACAAAAAACACGGTCAAAATGCAGAGCTTGCAGTGAACAGAGCCAGAGGTTTCTCTGATTCGGCAACGAGCGCAAAAAGAAAACGTATACGAACGCGTTTGCGGATGCGAGTGAGCGTGGGCGCGGAAACCGCAGCGCGACAATTAGGCGAAGGAGGAGGAGGAGGAGAGCGAAAGGATGATTTCAGTTGGTGAGGGCGGAGATGCCGCCGCGCAACAGAGCACATGTTGTGCTCATCCATTCAGCAGGGAAGTGCGTGGAGGGGGTGGGGTGGGGTGGGGGGGGGGGAAGGGGGCTTTTCCTACCCATATGCACGGCGTCTTTTGGAGCTTGGTGGTCGCTGCGCTGTGTGCGGAGGAGCAGACGCTCATGAGCCCGCTCGCTTCTGTTCCGTCGCATGTCTTACGTTGGAAAGCCGTACGCGAATCTGACACCATGAAGGAAGCAACGAACAACTAAGTACGTGGGCACACATCAATTCATTGAGACAGCGGCTTTTGCCGCCGCGGTGACATTGGCCTCCCTTGAATAGCACCGAAAACAAAAACAAAACAGACTGGTTTCCGCTTCACATTGTCTTGAGGATCGAACAGCTCCAGGGAAGGGTGGTGTGTATATGTGCGGGAGGAGGAGGGTGGGGGACGCACACACACACACGTGAAAAAGAAAAGGAATCGTATACTGATGGTATTTTTTTTCTGTTGTTGTCCTTCGTCGAATTTATTCCGGAAATCACACAAGAGGTGGTGTAGACGTAGTCGAGTGGTGTGTGTGTGTGTGGGAGTGGGGGGGGGCAGGAGGACAAGTGAAGTGAGTGGGTGGGCGTATTGGAGAAACAAAAGGGGGAAAAAAGAATAATGACAGCAAGCACAGAGGGACGCAAAACCCAAAAAAAAACTTTCAAGTGAAACCAACCAACCAACCAAACAAACAACAATAGGAGAAGAGAACACTAAAGAAGGAAAAGGAACACACGAAAACACACACACACACACACGCAGATAGATAGATGGGGAGAGAGTGAGAGTGCCGAAGAAGAGATGGAGACGCAGAGAAGAACCCCAACAACCCACAAACACAAGAGAAGAAAGAGAGCTAACAAAGCCTCTTCCCTCCCCCAAACAGGGGGAAAAAGGAGTAGAAAAAGATCCGACAACGGCGTACAAGAGTGTAGGCATACAAGCGTATGTGTGTGTGAGAGCGCAGTTATATCCATGCTCTACTTCATTATAAGCAGCCAAAGTGCTGCCTGCTCGAGAGAGCGGGAAACAACGAATCAAACGAAGGAACAACGCACACTCTTGAGAAGCACCTGTTGCCGCAGAGGAGAGAAACAGCAACAGAAAAATAAAAACGGGAGAGCAAGAGCACGTCACGAACAAGAGAAATCGAACAGGCCTCGCAGAAGAAGAAGCGTTGAGACTTGCCCACATGCAGCCGGGATGGGTGGGGAGCGAAACGAAAAACGGAGGCTTTGCGCGGCCTGCGCTGAATTGCTCACAAACACGGAGAAGCAGGTTTACGTTTGACATCCGCTTGGGATTAGGAGCGTATAGAATGGCGTCTGATTAAGCAAGAGGAAGAAAGCGAGCATGTGCCGGCGCACAGGTCATCGGCCCGCGGTGGCGACGGCAATCGCGTGTGTGTGGGGTGGGTAAGTGCGAGCAGGCAAAGGTGCTGCGCTTCGGCCCCCGTTTTTATTCTTATCGTTGTTTGTTTTCCATGACGATGGACATGCCTGTGCCAACGTCGTCCTTTTTTGCCGTCCTCGGGTTGTGCTCTTGGCGTACGCACCGAAGTTGTCGTAGGGTGCGCGGTGCGGATCTTTCCCCTCTGCTCCCTTCAGCCTCCTTTCTTGTTCTCTGTTTTGTTTCGTTGCCGCTGCGCCCCCGATGACGAGGAGAAGAGAGGGGGGCACCTCGAGCCGTGATATCTCAAGTGTTCCAGCACACCCACCTTGTGTGGGAGGAAGCCGGTCCGCACTGCCGTCCCTGAAAAATGCCGAACCACCTCTGGTGACGACAGGATCAAGTGCCTAGGACGTGGGGAGGTTAGAGCGATGCATCGCTTCTGATGTCGGAGGTGGGGCCCTGGATGGCGCTGCGTCAGAGAGACCCGCGACAGTGCACACGCTTGCGCCATCCACATGATGGGCAGAGTGTCAGCGCGACCCAAACGCACCTAAGCATTCTCTCACTTCCTACTGGTGTGGGGCGCCTGAGCCACCCCGAGGGATGTGCCAGGGGTGGCGACCGGCATGATGGAAGGAGCGGCTGTGAGGCGACCTGCGAGGCGGGTGGTGGTGGGTAGGGTTTGATGCCGAGCCCTGCTTGTATAACTGAGCATGTACTACTGCAGAGCGCGTGTCTACGGCGGCTTCGCGCCACACGATGGGGCCTCGTGACGGGCCATGGGTTAGCGTGGTGTTTGACTCCTGTTGTACGGCACGGAGACGGGCACCGTGGAAACACGCGGAAAAAAAAGTATGCCTCGTTTCTACCGTTGACACCTCTCACTCCATCACGCAGGCTCGCCTGCGTGCAGCGATGTCTCTTGCACTCTTCTATCCACGCCAGGCGTTTTGTCTGTGCATTGCCGTAATCGTGTGACATTGCCATGTACCTGCTTCGCCCCTCTCGGACGCCCTGCTCTCCGTTACGGTGCCCACTGCACCATCAAGATCAACGGGCCAAAGGAAAGAGGGGTGCGGGCCGGAAAGAGATTCAACGCAACGATCGCGGCGATCGGATGTACCGGCGACGAGCCTCTCCGTCGCCACTCGCATCGTACTTCTTTTATTATTATTTTTTTTTGTCGTCCTCTCGTGCTTGGCATGAAATGCGGTTCTTTCGGGCCTCTGATGCACGCCACTCTCTCTGCGTGTGTGTGTGTGCCCGTCTGCGTTTCGCTATCACAAACGACCGTTCCCCCTCTTGTGGGATTCGTACGCGTACACGCAAAGGCGCACGGCACCGGCAGCGGCGCGGGGGGGGGGTGAACCAGCGCAACAAGAGAGGGAGAACGAGCCAGGTCTGCTGGCGAGCAAAAAAACCAAAAAAAAAAACAAAAAGGGAGGGGGAGGGCGGCGCATCATCCAAAAAGCAAACAGAAAAGGAAACAGCTAGAACAAAACAACAACCACAAAACAACAACAAAAAACAGCACGGCACCGCGCAGACACACGCACACAACGTGCAGGGAGAGAGGGAGGGAGGAAGAGAGGCAGACATACAGGCAAGCAGAACAGCACCCACGCGCACCCCCCAAAAAAAAAAGAACGCGTGAAAAGGGGAACCCAACAACAAAAAACACACAAAAAAGGGCATCCGTATAAAAGGGGGAGGAAGGGAGGTGAGGAAGGTCACGGGAGGATGCAAACACATACACATACACACACACACACACCGCATAGGTAATTTCGACGACAAGAGAGAGAGAGGAAAGAACGAAAGGGGCAACATGAAGAGCGCTCGAGGAAAGAGAAACGGGTGAAGGTATAGTGACACAACTGCGACAGAGAAGAGACGGCTGACGGATTTTTGGTCGTTGTGGGCTAATAACGCACGCGGAGTCGCAAGACCAGCGTTGTAGAGAAGAAAAATGCACAGGCAGAACACCCCCCCTCTCCACACACACCCACCCCCCACCCCCCCACACACACATGTAGAAACCAAGAGATCACGCTCGTGTTAATTTTGTTTTTGCTATGTCTTTTTCTCTACTCTCTTCTACCTCGTTTTCTTTGTGTTGCGTTGCGTAGGTATGGTAGTCGGTCATCGCGAGAGGGGAGGGGGCTGTGTGTGTGAGTTGTTGTCTGTTCGTATAGTAGACATCGCGATAAGGGAGAAGTAAATACTTGTGTATTGGTGGCGCCTATCTGTGCTTGTGTTTGCGCCGAGGGAGGCGAGGCGAGACGGCCGTGGTGGCGATGATGGTGGTAGCAGTGCGGAGGTGAAAAAAAGGGCGGATGAGGAGGAGAGGGAGGGAGAGGCCGAACCGACGCGCCTTCGCAAGCAGCAGAGTCACGCCAGCGTCTCTCTTCCCCTCCACTTCCTTCCATTGCGCACAACACGGCTTGCGTACACGTTTCTTTGCGCCTTGTCCCTCGCTTCACCACCACTTCTCCACCCTCGTCTCTCTGTCCCCGCATCCTCAACCTCCACGCGCACCAAGCACATTGAGGCAGCAACGTTACACATTTACATGTACGCCCCCGCCGGCCGTGCTGCTGGACAACAGAGGAGGTGATACAAGGGCAACAACACCCACTGTAATAATCGTCATGACCAGCAGGAGAGTCTTCGTCGTGTTCCGACACGGACACGCAAAATCAACCAGAAACAGACAGACGAAAAGAAATACTTTCCTTGTTCCGTCAGTCGCTATCTGTTGGTTCAATCGTTTTTGCTTCTCAGCTCTGACGGTGCACGCGCGTATGGGTGCGAGCGTGCGTACGAGGCTGAGAGACGTGCCTGCATTTCTCAGCGTCCGGCAGTGTTTACCGATCCCCTAATGAAAAACAAAGAGCTGCCTGCGTCAAGCGCATATTGAGCCGTCTTTTTTTGTTCGTCCTGCCTCACATAGATTGCACGGGAGACACTTCTCTCCTGCTGACCGTCAATGCCCGTGTTTGCCGCTGCTCTTTTCATTGTAGCCAAGTGAGAGCGTGAGAAAAGGTGTGCGCGTGCAAGTCTCCGTGCATGCGTGTCTGAGAATGGAAATAACACGAGCGGCACTGATCTGAACGTCGTTTCACGCATCGGGAAGCATTCAGATGCGCACACGCACGTTCCTTTTTTTTTTTGGAAAAGAGAGAGAGGGTCGGTGAAGAAAAAGCAGAAAGAGAAGAGCAAACACCAAAGTGACGATGATGAATACACATTATAACACACGAAACACATACACAAAAGCACGTACGCTCCGGCACATCCTCGCCGACGCACCAAACATGACGGCAAACGGCAGCACCAAAGGAAAAACACAAAAAAAAAATCACCACATAACCAAAGAGTTGCCATGCGAAAAAAACAAAAACTAAATGGCTTGCGCACCTTTCAGTCGCCTTCCTTTTCACCCTCATCGGCTTTGCAGCGCGACTTTCTCTTGCTCGTTCTTGCGGTTTCGTTCGCCGAAGACGGTGGGGCGTATTCGACAGCGATAAAGCAGATCGAAACACAACACCAAACGACCACACCGACGCAGAGTCGGGGAAAACGAAGATGGCAACGACACGGGATACAAAACGTGAGTGAGGAGAGTCTAACAGCGGGAACGCGATCAACAAATAACTCAACAACAAAAAAGAGGAGAGAGGAAGGGGAAAGGAGCATAAGAAGAACGAAGAAAAAAAATCAGGCAAACACAAACATACACGCACACGAGAGAGAAAGAGTGAAAGAGCGAACGAGCGAAGCAACGATGATCACACACACACACACACACACACACACACGTACACGAAGACGCGACCTGCGACAGCGCCACATCCAACAACCACAGCAGCAGCAGCAGCGGCAGCACGCACACACACAAACACAAGCATACACAAAGAAGAACAGAGAAAAAAAGACGAAACTTGGAAACAAGAACACACGCACAAGTTGCGAGCAAGGGGGAAAGGAGAGTGCCAAATGTAGAGGGTAGTTGTGAAGAGAAAGTGGGAAAAAGGGCTGTGATCGCGAAAACCTAAATAGTAATGGTAGTCGGCGTAGATAACAAAGTAAAACACAGACGAAGGTGGAGATGAGATAGCATTGCTGTTTTACATGGGCTGACAAATACAGGCAGAGAGCGCAAGAGAAAGACAGAGCGTAAGTGTTCTACTGTCGCATTGCTTCTTTCCGTTTTCTAATGTTCTCTTGTTAAATACTTCAAAATGAGGTTTCCCGCCTGCCTCTTCTCTTCCTTTGTGTTTTCGCTTTCCGTTGCCAAGTATAACGGCGGCAAGGAGGGGTGTTCTCGTTGTAAGGCGAGGGTGACGGGGGAGAGGAAGAGAAGTGGAAGCAGCGAAAAGGTGTGTGTGTGTGTGTGTGTGTGTGTGTATCGGGGGGGGGAGAGAGAGAGCTCAAGGAAAGGGAGAAAACGTGTGGTGAGGTAGTTTGTTGAAGCTTGGTTTACAGTGATGTTTAGGTAGGAGAGAAGGCGAGTGTAAAGGCAAAGCCAGAAGGCGAGAAGATACAAGAAAAAAAACTAAACGAGAGTCGCTTGCCAGACTTACATGCCCCCTCCTAAATGCATGTTTATTCCTTCCGCTGGCGCGAGCACATATACTGGTCTTTTTCGTTTGTACACTGTCAGCGGCCTCATCCCTGACGCTTAACGCCATCACGGCCTTCTATCTGGCCCCCCCCCTTTGGTTGCTGCGTTGCTCTTGCACAGCACGTGTTGTTCGTTTGGGTCGCGCGCTTGCGTTTTTTTTTTTGGGGCGATCGAAGCAGGCCGAGTCGATCTGGACATAGACCGCGGCTGCTGCGCGGGAGATGACGTGGATCGGCGATGGCGAGTGAAAGCTCCCCGGGGAAGGGAGGCGGGAAAGGAGACACGAGGAAAACGCAGGAAACGTAGGGGCTGTTTATATCTTCAGCGGCGAAGACCAAAAAAAAACGAAAAAAAAAATAAAACGAAAAAGAAAAAACAAAAAAGAGAAAGCACAAGGAGCATGCATACAACGAAATCCACAAAGACACAGACACACAGACAGAAAAGAACAGGAAGAAGACTCGTGAACAGCCAGAAAGAGACACGCAAAACAAAAGAACCAGCCAAAACAACAACAAGAAAGAAGGCGCACACCTCAAACAAAGAGAGCCGAATCTAATACCGACCCTTCGTCAGAAGAGAACACTGGCGTAGACGCACGTGCACATGTACACCAAACCGCACGGCCACGAGCGACGATCAACGAGAGAAAGAAAGACAATGACGGTTGGTGACGCCTTGGCCGACTTCGCCGTCTGTTTCGTCTTTCTGTGACACTGCTCGTGACGCATATGTGTGTGAGGATGTGCGGATGGGGGGGGTTGTGGCTCGCTAGAGGAGTTCCAGACACACTTAGTCGCACTTGCCCGTCCTTTTCCTTTACCCTTTTACTTCCCACCCACTTCTCAGTTCTGTATCGGGAGGTGCGTGAAGGAGTTTGGCGGTTAGCGGAGAGGAGATTGTTTCTCTTTGTCCTTTGTGGGGGAGGGGGGGGAGAAGGGATGGACGGGTGATGTGCCCACGAGCACACAAGACGTACTCCCCCCTCTACCCCCCCCCCCCAAAGAGATGGAGAAACATGCAGAGCCTTCTTCTTCCTTGCCTTTGTGGTTGCGTGCCTCTGTGTGGGTGCGTGCAAGTGTCTTTTCGTCTCTCTCTCTCTATATATATTAATATGTGTTCTACCATTCCGTGATACAACTGGTAGAACGAGATAGCCCAGAGATCGAGACAGAGGCAAAAAAAAAACGACGACACGAAAAAAAGTGAAAGACGACGGAGGTAAATTTAGGGAGAGAGTGCGCACAGCGAAGAAGCGATCAATCAAAACACAAACACACACACACACACGCACGCACAACTGACAGATCTCCCTCCAAGTCACATCACTTTATCGTTTTCGTAAAGTCGGAAGCTCTTTCCTTTCGCTTCTCGTTCTTTACCAGTGGCGCTGCGACAGCTCAGAGAAGGAAAGGGGTTGGGGGAGGCGGAGAGGAGGATGCGCCTGTCAAGGGCATCAGTGCTGGCGAAGGTGCATCTGCGTGTGTACGTCGACTCGCTCACCGGCGCGCACACGGTCACACAACCTACAGAGAAAACCAAGCCGAACACAGACACCAAAAAAAAGGCCCAATATGATATATTACGAGAGAAAAAAAAGAGGAAAGGTGTTAGAGCGCGCCACCTGAAGAGAGAACAAAGGCAAGAGGAACTAATCGCAGAGCGAGAGCAAACTACTCAGACACATATGCCTAAAGAGCTGAAGGCAACGTAATACACACCTGAACATACATCGGGGAAGGGGCTGGGAGAGGAAAGAAGACAAAGGGGCGAGGCGCGGAATCGGGAGAGGCGTGAACACTCTACCCATTCTGCTCCTCTGTCCACAAGAAGAGGACGACAGACGCGTGTGTGTGTGTGGGGGGGGGAAGGTGTCCTAAGAAGCGAACACGGAGCGGCTCGCTGGAACAAAGAGTCGAAGAAAGATGAAGATGCACACACCAGAGTCCCCATGGAGTCCAAGTGCAGCGGCGATGACAGGGGAGCGGGGGGGGGGAGGAAAGCTACCCAAACCAAAACGGCACCATCATCCACCAACACGCACGCAACATCAAAAGCGAGGTGTTGTGTGTGCGTGTGTGTGTGTGAAGCGAAGCGCATCATGGGCAGTCAAACAGCGAGGTAGAGGGGGAGGGGGGAGGGAGGCATGAGAGGCGCAGAAAAAGCCAAAACCAAAAAGCAAACACACAAAAATACACACACACACACACACACACACACACACACACACACACACACACACACACACGAGAATAGAGAACGACATGTCTCGGCTAACCTTGTCTGCCCTCATGGGTCCTAACGTTGCTGCTTTAGCGGCGGTGGTGGTTGGCGCGGCCCTCGTGGTTAGAACGGCCCTCGTGGTTAGAACGGCCCTCGTTGTGGTTGGCGCGGCCCTCATTATGGTTGACGCGACCCTCGTTGTGATTGTGACTACCCATACTGGTGCTACCTGCCTCTCCCACCTCGTCGCCCGGGGCGAGCACTAGCTTGCGGCGAGAAAGCCGCTGCACAATGGGGCGGCCGTAGGTGTAAGTGCGAATCGGCAGAATATACTTCTCGATGTTGTCGACGAGTTTCACGAACTGGTCCACCTCGGACGCGTCCAGGACGCGCTGCACCACGTAGTTGGCGTATTGGTCGCTCATCATGAGGCAGAGCATGCTGGGCTGACCGAGGCCCACCGAGACTACCTCCTCAATGATGCCCATCGCCGCATCCTTCGCCTCGCGGTTCTTCTCCTTCACCTCTTTTACCGTACCGTCGGCGTTGCTCCTCGTCGGCGGCCAAGTACCCTCCTCCGCGTTCACTATCGCCGCTGTCTTTGTCGCGGACCGCTTAAAGGCAACTATCTCCACGTGATCGGCCTTACTGGGGAAGTCGGCGCACATCATCTCCACAATTTCCATGCGGTTCGCAGGGCTCGAGCGGGCGTAGAGCTTCTCCATTACGTTCGAGGCAAACTTCTGCTTGCTCAGGTAGAAGAACTTGGGCTTCAGCGCCGCGTAGACGGACTCGATCTTGCTCTCATCTTTCACGTTCTGCAAAACGTGCTGAATCACGTAGTTGCCGTACTGATCCTTCGCCAGCACATCGACCGCCTTGAGGAGCTCGTTGAAGATGGTATCCTCCTGCTCAGGGCAGTGCTGCATGATGCACTGAATCACACGACACCCGTACGCGTGCGTGGCCAGTTCCATCACTCGGCCCGAGAAGGCCGAAATAATAAAGCCACACCGTTGTGGAATGACCTCGACGCACTTCTGGATGACGTGGTTGCCGTTCTGGTCCTGGATGCACTTTGCCACGTTGTCCTTGAGCTCGGCGAGAAGGATGTCCAGGCCAGCTGCAGGCATCACCTCTATGCACTTCTGAATCACACGGCACCCGTACGTCTGCATGGTGAGCTCTACTACATGGCCGCACATCCGCTCCGCCGCAAAGGTGAGCTGCGGCGTGTTGCCCTTATCCAAGAGCTTCTGCAGAACGTAGTTGCCGAAGATGTCCGTCACCAGCTCCAGCGGAGATTCAAAGATCTCGTGGAAGAGGACGTCCAGCGACTCGGGGCTGGCCGTGTCGACAGCACTCTGGATGAAGCGGCTGCCCTCCTGGTCCTTGGCAAACTCCACAGCGTAGCCCTTGAGGTCCTCCAGGCGCCACTGTAACGTCTTCTGCTCCGCCACGTCGTGGCGAAACATGCGCAGCTTCTCCGAGCCGACAAAGCGGTGGCTGTTCGGGCCACTGCCACTCTCCATGCTGCCCATACCACCAGCGCCGCGTCCGCCACGGTAGTTGTTCCGGCCAACACGCCCACCGCCAACGCCACCTCCCGCGCTGTTGTTGTTGTTGTAGCGACGATTCCCGCCACGACCGGTGCCACGACTCTGGAAGCCGCAGTCCGTCCCCGGCTGGCTGTACAGCATGGCTGGGTCTACCTCACCCATGCCTTCCATCAGCTGGTATGGATTGCCGTGGCCAGCGCCAAGACCGTTGCTGCTGCTGCCCTGCGTGGCGTCGTAGTAGTTGGAGCCGGGGTCCACTCCGGTGTTGTAGATGCCAAAGGTGTTCATGGGCTCCTGCGTGTAGTACTGCTGTGAGGCGATGCTCTTGGCGGTGGGCCCGGTGCCGCGCCCGTATGTGACTCCGCCGGCCATCTCACCCTCATAGCTGCCGCGGTTGCCGGATGAGGGCATGGGCAAGTGACCGTGCGCGTAGGCGCGGAGGGTGCTGGGGGTTGCCATTGCCAGTGGTGTTGGGGCATACGCCGCAAAGAACTGCGTGCTGGGGCTCATCATGTTGCTCTCGGTGATGAGGCTGTGTCCGTACGGGTTGATGGCCTGCGCCTCCTGCGTTTCGCAAAGATCCTTGGCGTCGAGGGCGAGGCTCTTGCCACCCATCTTGCGCCCCAAGCCGCTAGCAGCACCTGCGCGAACAGCAGTAGAGGAGGGCATCGCACTCACGTCTTCCCACGGCGTCTCCATAGTGGTGAATGTTTCCTGCACCTCCAGAGAGGGTAACGGCTGCGGCACGCGGGGATCTCGAGGCTGCTTGCTGTGGTACCAGTAGTAGTACTCCTGCGAACGGCGCATCTCATCGGTGGGGTCACGGTTGCTGTTGATAAACAGCTCGAAGTCCATCGGAGTAAAGCGTGAGGTCACAGGGGGGTAAAAGGATGTGGGCTGTGGAGACTGCTGACGTGCAGCCGCGACGTTACTGTACCCGCCTGCGGCGGCTGCGCTTCCCACGTCGTAGCCGCCAGCCCCACTGCGGCCACTAGGATTGATGTTGCCGATACCGCCGCCACGCGCAAAGCGCTGTGCGCCTGAGACGCTGTGGTGATCGTTCCAGCTCTGTTCCGAGTACATGTTGATCGTCTTGCGATGTGGATGCTTGGCAAGCTACAACGTTGCTAGGAGGGTGGGGAGGACTACGACAGGTGCCAGGTACCCCAACGATGCGCTGAAGTCCAAAACAAGCGCTATAGAATACGTCAGCAAGAGCCCCCCGCGAAAAAAAAAGGACGCAAAAGGGAGAAGGAAGGAGGGGATGCAGTGGCTGTATCTGTGCGTATGTATCCGTCGTGGACAACTCTGTCGTTCGTATGCAAGAGAGTGCAAGCCTGCTTGCCTGTTTTGCGTCGTGTCGATGCTATCGAGATTGCCTCGCTGAGCCGCCTACACACTCACTACTCACAGCTGTATTATTCGTTCTTCTATTCTCCGAGAAAACAACAGCAACAAAGGGAGCACGCACGTAAATGTAGAGGGCGTCGTGTGTGTGTGTGTGTGTGCGTGTGCGGGAGGGAGAGAGGCGCTGAAGAGACAATGGGAGTGCAACGGAAAACAAGCCAAGCCAACAACAGAGGAAAACAGAGAAAGAACGAAAGAACAAAAAGAAATACGAGGAAGGCCTGTGCTGGAATGTGGTATATATAATATATTATAATGTATAATATATATATAGTGTGAAGGTGCGTGAGTGTGGGTGTGTAGGGGGGAGGGAGGGTAACTTTTTCGTTCGGATTATGCCCCTTTTTTATCGTTGTTGGCTTGCGTGTGTGTGTGTGTGTTCTTTTTTGTAGAGTTTGTAGCTGATGGGCGTTTTTCAATGACGAGCAAATAACGCGTGTGCGTGTGCATCGGGGGGGGGGGGAAGACAGGGGGAGTGAGAGTGGGGGAGGCTCAGAGAGGGATGAGGAAGGTGAAGAGTCGGGAGAGAAAGAGGGACGATAACCTACCGAGGCAGCAGCACCGCGCAGAGGAGTTTGTGTGTGGGAGAGGGGGACATCTCTCAAACATTTTGGAGCGATGAGTGCCGCGCCAAGGGGAGTCTTCGCGACGACGCTATCAGAAAATGTGTACGTGCGTGTGGCGGTTGCAACCAAGCCTTAAGCCCCCACATACACTAACTTGGTTAGTTGTGTGCTCTCGACATCGACGTCGTGGGCGGTAGCGCCGACATCTGCGCACACACACAAAAAGAGGAGCGCATACTGCCAATGACGGAGCGGGGGTGTTTGTGCGTACGAGACGTGAAGGAAAAAGATGAAACGACATGCCTACAGCGGCCAGTACATACACACCAAACATATGTGAAGGAAAATCAGCAGATGTCGGTGAGCGTTCCCGGTCGAAGAAAAAAAAAGGAAACGAAAAAAAACTCATCTCGCTCCGTCTCGTACAAGCCCCTGGCCTACGTGCGTGCGTGTGTTTTTGTGGGGAGGAGCAGGTCGAACGACGACTGCGACACACACACAGACACAAATACACACACACACACAGATAAGGCCTAAGTGCCATCGGCGCACCGGTCCTTCACAACGCTACTCTCCTAAAAGGCAGCGGTAAAGAGGGAGGGGCGAGAGGCACGCGAGAGAGCGACGAATAGGAGAAGGAGAGAAAAAAAACGTAATAAACCACTTGCAATGACGCACGCCACCCGCAAAGAAACACGATGACGCTCTCTTTTTTTTTTTCCGCTCCCCTTGTATCTTTTGTGTGGGCCGACGGGGGCATCTCAAAAGGCAGGCCGAGCAACGAGTGCGCACAATGATGGGCACTCACAGTTAACTACCCGTGCTCTCCCTAGAGAAAGTCGAACAAAAAAGAGCAAGTAAATCGATGCGGGTGGTGGCGGTGATGAAAGTAGACGACATCACGCCGCCGCTGTCGGCGAAGTTGTGGACGCCGCTGATGAGCCAGGCTAGAGCGAATCATTAGGAACACTTCCTGTGCAGAGACGAGTAGATCAGGACAGCTGCGGGTATCCTCACGTGTCCTCCGATGTCTACCTCGCTCACCTCCTCGCTGGACCACTCCGCGCAAGCGGCAAAACTCCGGTTGGTACTAGCGCACGACACAATCGCTGTCGAAATCTTTACGCTCTGACGCCACCGCTGGTACATCACTCGCCATGACATCCCAGAAGCGATTTCCTTCCGGAAGATGACGGTGGCGTTCGGCTTTGCGAAGGCACACGAGCGTCAAAGCCACGAGCAAGATAAGGAACATCACGCCGAAGACCACGGCAAGAATAGTGACAGCAATGTAACCCGCAGACATAACGCCACAACGGCCACCGGCGGCGCCCTGAGTTTCAGAAGAATATCCAGTGGGCATCTCCATGTTAAAACCGGCTATGGAGCCGGATTGCAGCACCAGGTTGCCCACATAGCGCGGCGGCGACATCATGTGCATCATGCACACCTGCACCTTCACAAACACGGGATAGCTCCCGGCCGGCGTGCCATGGGCGACGGCGAGGTTTGCGGTGAGGTCGGTCATGCTGACGGCGGTGGGCGTGAGGCGGATGGCGCTGCGCTGCGCCTCCGTGACGCCGACGAAGAACTGCTGGTAGGCGTGGTCGCGGTAGTTGAAGTTGGTGCCGCTGATGGTGAGCGCCGCGCCGTTGACGCAGGCCGCGCTGTTCGTGGCGCACTCGCCTTGGGCACCGGTGACGGCGGGCAGCGGCGGGTTCACGGCGATGGCGCCGAGCGACGTGGAGCCGAGCAACAGCGTGCCCTTGGTGGTATCCTTCACGAGAAAGCGGTACATGCCCATGACGCCATTGGCGGCAACGATGGTGCAGGTGAGCTTGCTGGCGGTGACAGTGAGCAGAGCGCAGGTGATTTGGGATGGGTTGCCGGCTGCGGCCTCGGCCTCGATGTTGTAAAAGAGCACGCTGTAGTGGTTGGCGGGGTCGAAGGTGCCGCTGATGCTCCAAGCGTCACCGGTGGAGGGCCAGTCGCTGGACTGCCCGGTCACCTTGTGCGGAGCCGACGCCGTCGTGCTGGTCCAGGTTTGCATACTCGGCAGCTCCCAGAGGGCGCCGAGCAGCACGCTGCCGGCCTCCACCTGCGTTTGGTCGCCGAGCACTAGCGTCACGGGGTACAGGCCGGCTTTCGCCGAGGACGCCATGGCGACAGTGCAGGAGACGGTGTCAGCCGTGGCGGCGAATTTGTCAGCGCACGTGATCTGCTTCTCCTCAGCGGCGGTGGAGCCGATACGGATGGCTTTGACGGAGGCCAGGTCGGTGCCCTCAAACTTCAGAGTAGAGTTGCTGCACCACCCATCGCTGTTGACGGCGCAGGTTGCGCCGGTGACGGCTGGTGCCGCACCAACAGCTGGATTGGCGGCGACAACCATGAACAATAGAGCCCATGCGGCGGCAAATGTGGCGCCCCGGTATCCGCCAAGTGTCGGCAAGGTGCTGCGCAGTTTACCTCGCGGGCGGCAGTTTTGAAGTTCGGTGTACGGCATGGTGGCGCTGGTGTACCTTGTGTTGCTGAAGGGACGCTTAAGCGACGAGCGCTCGCCTCCTGATGAAAAGACAAGCCGACAGATGTGCGTCTGATTGGTTCAACCCCTCTTTGGCGGAATCGGAAGAACCCCTCGACGGTATCGGGTTAAAAATCAACAAAGAAACACAGAAACAGGAGAGGGTGGGTGAGTGAGGGCGGAGGGGAGGGCTTCGTCTCGCGCAGGAGTAGAGGAGCGTTCCGGCGAAAAAAAAAAGAAACGAGAGAAGTGTGACTGGTGTTGCTCGGGAAGTGAGCGAGACGAGGAGAGAAAGAGGTTCGTGTGATGAGAAAGACGCAGAGGAACAAACAACAACAAAGGGCTGTTACACAGGCACAGGCCCACCACAACACATACAAAACCGAAAAGAACAGCGTAGGCGGAGAGCGTGCTAAACAGAAAAAGAATAGAACTAAGGCGAAGTCGATGCGGTGGAGCTGAACAAGGCGGTGAGCAAACCAAACAAAACAAAACTGAACGCAACAGCAGCAGTCAGAAGTCGAAGATGGAGACGCCCCCCAAAAAACGTTTTTGGAGAGGTGATGAAGTGTGACTCTCCTGCTTCTCTTCGCCCTGCCACCGTGCTTTCGTTTGCTTCGATAGTCCGAGCGCGCTCTCTGTGCTACTTTTCCGGGTTTTCTTCCTTTCGGTGTGGCCGCTGCTGTCCACAGATTGACGTGCGACTCTGTGAGAGACGTTTCGTTGTTGTTTGTTGGCTAAAAAGTGCGCACCGGAGAGTGGGGGAGAAGGCGAAAGCGGGAAACAACAACAACACACAAAAGTTAAGCAAAGAAGAACAGGACACGAACAACAAAAAAAGGCTGAGCTACCGAAGAAGCAGCCGAACGAACCAACGAGAAACCCAACAATAGCGACGATGGAGACACGCACACGGGAGGGCGGGAATCAACGAAACAGACGAAAAGAATAGAAGAAGATAAAAGCTTATATATGTTCGGTGTTTCCCTTTAAGTTGCTTAACTTTTTGTTTTCCTTTGTTTGTTGGCGTAAGCTTGTTTTTCTTCGTTTTTATTGGTGATGGTTTGTTTTGGCTTCTCCCCACGTAGATTCATAGTACCATCATACGCACATATACGTATGTATAATGTATATGGGTGTGCGTGTGTGTGATACCATTGGCGACATGCGAATCGCGCATTGCCAACGCGCGCAGGAGCAACAGAAAAGGCAAAACCACCCGAAGAAGAGGGGTAGAGAGCATGTACGACAGTGTTTCGCGAACGTGCGCATGCATGTTTGTGTGTCGACCGCGCGGAGAGGATACCGCAGCGGACGTGCGGGTGTGTATGTAGAGCGGGGAGGAATAATGGGAAAGACGTGCGACCACCGAAGATAACGGAGGCGAAGTCGAAAACAGGCGGGCAACCATACAAGAGGAGAAGGGCTACATGATGTTAAGGGAAGCATATCGCATGAAGGCGAAGCCGTGAAGCACTCGATCAGAGCGCTCGTCGCCCACGCGTCGATGAGACACCATGTGACGCTGCATGTGCGTCTCTCGTCTAGCGTGCGTGTGTGCCTAGTGTGCAGGACTGAGCCACACACGCAGGAAAGGTGTGGAGGGGGATGAGGCGTGGGGCTAAAAAAATAGTCTTTCCGCTACGCATTTGCAGCCCCCCCCCCCTCCCACTCACATCTTCCGACTGCCTGTTTTTCTTGTCCATCGTTTTTTTTTTGCCGTTAAGCCATATGATCAACAGCCGTTGACGGTCCTTCTTACTCTTGCGAGGTGCATGGGTAGCAAGAGACGGGAAGACGACCAGTGCTTGACCAACAAGCCAAATACACTAAACACGGCTGCTTTGCAACTCGCCTATCAGAAGCCCTCCCCCCTTTTCGCGCTCGTCTCACCGGCCACCGGTCGCATCTTTTCTCGCGAGCAATGCGCTGCTGCATCACCTTCCAGTATCATGGTGGTGTGTGAGTACGTGACGTGTCTCTTTATCGAGCCCGCAGCCGGCACAGACGTGCAACGCGGTCCAAGAGGAAGGCGGAGGCAAAAACAAGATAGACAACATGTCGTGCTCCGACTAGCCGCCCTACTCGCCAATCATGTGACCGGCCGATGCCCACGCGGCTGTCATGATCGAAAGCACCGACGTTGTCGCGCACCTCGACACGTCAGCACCATCGAAAAACACTACCTAGAACTCCCGCGCGCGTGCCCCTCCCTTCTTCGCCAAAGAGCGAAGCGGCGGCTTATAACGATCATTGAAAGAAACACGAAAAAAAAAAGAACACCAGGAGGGCGACAACGGCCACGAAAACCACCGCCGCCTTGAAGGCATCGCCGTCACGGACGCTCGTTCGTTACGCTGGCGCCACCGCTGCGTTGGATACGCCAATAGCAGAGCGCGTCACGTCGCGATCGAGCCTTGAAGCTGAGCCGGATTGCAGCACCAGGTTGCCCACATAGCGCGGCGGCGACATCATGTGCATCATGCACACCTGCACCTTCACAAACACGGGATAGCTCCCGGCCGGCGTGCCATGGGCGACGGCGAGGTTTGCGGTGAGGTCGGTCATGCTGACGGCGGTGGGCGTGAGGCGGATGGCGCTGCGCTGCGCCTCCGTGACGCCGACGAAGAACTGCTGGTAGGCGTGGTCGCGGTAGTTGAAGTTGGTGCCGCTGATGGTGAGCGCCGCGCCGTTGACGCAGGCCGCGCTGTTCGTGGCGCACTCGCCTTGGGCACCGGTGACGGCGGGCAGCGGCGGGTTCACGGCGATGGCGCCGAGCGACGTGGAGCTGGAGCAACAGCGTGCCCTTGGTGGTATCCTTCACGAGAAAGCGTGTGGTGAACGCCTTGTAAGCTTAGCGTGTTACGCTGCTCGCGAGAAAAGTAAGGGGCGCCGTCACTCACACGCAACCACAACACACAGAAGCTACATGAGCCTCAGAAAAAAGAACGGAGAAGATGCGATCGAGCCGAAAATAACGAGACCCCTTGTGCACGAGTGGAGAGGAAAAAAAAGGGACATGCCCACCAAACCCGACAGCGGTGGAAAAAGACAAGATGACGAGAGCCAATGACGAGCCGAACAGAGAGTAAGAAGAGCCGCAGCGAGAGAAAGAGACGTGCGTGGTTGGGTGGCGATGGCGATGGTGGTGGTAGTGTGTGTGTATGTGGAGGAAACGTGCAAAATGGGCAGTGGCGATGCAGTCAGGGACCCTTTCTCTGTGTGTGTGTGTGTGTCTTGAATGCATTCTCTCCGTGCACCTCGAAGTGTGCGCTGCATACATATGTGGAGAAGGAGAGGGGCTAGAATACGCAGGGTCTACACGAGCGGGGGGGGGGGGAGAAAAACGGGCTGCTTTTACCTTCTTCAATGACTTCCAGCAGACACCATCCTACCCGTGTCGGCGTCTGTTGATGTTGCTGTTTGAGCCTTCAACAGACGCGCCAGAAAGCAGCGCGGCGAGCCCGCCGTGTAAAAGGCAAACGGGGAAAAAGGGCGATACCAGTGACAAAAGACTGTACCGCACTGCCTCGGCACACACGCGCCCCATCTCCTCTTCCCTTCTTCCTCACGGCGGAGATTTAGGTGCGGGTGGGCGTCGAGGTCGGGGCGGTGAAACTTAGTGGGCTGGCAAGGTCCCCCCCACAGGAGGGAGAGAACAGAAACAGCACTGCGATCACTTTCGCGCCTGCGACATGAGTCCAAAACGATCGAACTCGTTCTGACAAAATCAAGTGTGAAGGAAAAACACCTCGAATTTCTATGTCGCGCTGTACACGCTTGCCTTGCGTGTGTGTGTGTGAATGTCCTGCCCACTCATCCTACACACGGCGCGAAGGATGAGGGGGTGATGGTGGCGGTAGTGATGGTGGTGCGACTACAGCGACGGTGCGCACGTCCGGTCATAGTTTTGGCAAGAAGAAGGGAGAGAGGGAGGGGGAGGTGAAGAGAGAGAGAGAGAGAGTCGACAGCGTGATCGCAATGACACGGCAGCATCTGCTTTACGTGCCTGCGTCTTGTCGAAGAGCGTGCTCCTTTTCTGTGTGCTGCCGGCATTGCGGCGTGTGTTCCTTCGGAGCAACAACAGCAACACCACGGGGAGGGGCACATGCACGCACATGGTCCACCCGAGATGGTGCCTCTAGACACCGCTGTCGATTACACCCGTTGCCAGAGGCGCCGCCCTCTTACGTTGGCTCTGGTCGCCTCTCTTTACTTCTGTGCTTCCGTTATTAGTTGGCGCCGGCACCGAACCACATGACAGTCCGCCGTAGTTCCAGTTGATACGCATAGCTGCCCCACCATAGGTAGGGGAGGGCAAGAGGACCAAGAGAGATGGAGGAGTGGGAGCCGAACGAATGTGCGACGTGGATAGAGCGACGGGAGTTGAACGCTGAACTTGCCCTTCGCACGCAGCGCGTAGAGCCACAGGCCACACTTGCCTTCACCCCACCCCTCAAACATACATGTCGGCATACTTGGCTTCTTGCATCAAGGCACACACGCGTACGCATATGCGACGGCATACTTCCACATCGCATGGCGGGGGCTTTCCGTTGCTGTCTAGTCGCTGTCCGAGTGGAAGGTATCTTGAAGAACTGCCACGTTGCTCACTACAGCTGCCGGCACCAAAGGCGGCGACGTTGAACGGCTTCCACCACCACCCGCTCCTCCAGCACCCACACCCAGCATGTCGATCGTGTCGTACCCAGAAGTGTTCGAACCCGCGCATCCTCGAACCAGAAAAACATGCCCCGCAGCGGCGCCGTCTGGGGTCTGAGTCATCGCCGGTGTCCCGGCCAGGGCGCTTGGGCTGTCCCTAAGGATCTCCGTGCCTGGGGTAGGTACGCCCTGGCGTCTGTCCATGGCCTGCATCATTGCCCGCTCCTTCAGCGCGCGCTTGTGGCGAATGCTGGCGGCCTTGCGTGAGCGGCGCACGATGAGCACGCCACCGACAGCGAGCACGCTGCCGTAGAAGAGAATGCCGACGGAGATCAGAACAGCGTCTGTCGGCGCTTGAGAAGTGTCGTGACCGGAGCGAGACACCACCGGAAGGACGCCGAGACGGAGCGGCACGTTGTTGGCCATGACCATACCACTGACCGAGCGTTCGACGTCGGTGTACATAGACACCTCGATGTAGTCGTCCACTGGGCTGATGAGGGCGGTTGGGGCGTGGTAGATGAACCACAGTGATCGACACGCACAGACGGAATCGTGCGCAACATAGGTCACATTGGATACAGAAGATTCTCGGTCTGAGGTGGTGATGGCGTAGAGGGTGGTGTCACCCGACACACCATTTGCCAGGTCGATAAAGCACACTGTCGTGTTGCCCGAGGCGATGACCGACTCGCGGCAGCCGCGCAGCGTCACGGATAGAGCGGTGGGCAGCATACCCGTCGTGAAGAAGTATGGACTGCCCGCAACATCGGCTGCGTTGCCGGTGATTGCAGCACTGTCCCCGCTAGCTGCGCCGACTTCTTGTCCATCTGTCGAGGCGAAAACGCGGAGCCTGGCCTCGTACAGGGAGTCCTGCGACTTCGGCTCCCAAGAGACGACACCAACGTACGGGCGCAGTGGGGAGCGGGCGACGGAAAGGCTAAAGGTGTCGGTGACATCGACCCAGTGCCGGATAACGGCGCCCAAGCCGTTGGTGGTGAGGCTGCCCAACGTATCCGCCGCAGCAGCGACAGCCCCGACCGATCGTTCCACACGGAGGCGAAAGTGCGTGGCGTTAAAAGTAACAGGGCCCTGCGCACCGGATGCCGTGATGAAGCATGAAATGGGCCGCGACTCCGCTGCACATTGCAGGCCTGTCGTTTCCGACAGCGCGACATCGCCAGGGTACAAAATCGGAATCTGAGCCGCTTGTGCCCCGCCACCGTTCACGTCGGCGTCCTTGCTGTGCAGGCTCACCGTTAGCGTAAAGGTGGAGACAAGCGCGGGCGCCGTCGGCGGCGCCGTGAAGCTAAACACGAGCTCCTTGATTCCCGAGGTGAACACAAAGTTGCCTAGCCCGCTTGCCTCACTAAACAGCACGTCGGCGCTGTGTACAACCGAGGGCGCGCTGCTCTCGTCGTAGAGGGCGGCGCGGCAGATGGTGGAGCTTCGCAGTGCGAGACCTGTCTCTTGCGCAGTGCAGGTGATAGGGCCGAGGCGTGAGGTCGGCCATGAAAGCACAGAAACTGTGATGCCGCTCCCACGCACCTCTCCCATGCCGGAGTTGCCGCCGACGGCATCCTTCTCCCGCAAGTACACCCGGATCAGCACGTCGGCGGCCGTCGAGACGGACATGGTGAAGACGACGGTTGTGTTGTCGCTGCCACGCACCAACGCACTCTTCGTGACGACCGCCGTGGCGTTCGAGGTGCGCGTCAGGGCAATGAAATCGGAAGGGTTGAAGTTCGTTGTGGGCTGCTGGTATCCGTTCCGCACCTGGATGACGCAGCGGATGAGGCCATGCGGCTCCGTCTCGGCAGGGAGGCAATATAGCTGCGACTCTCGCGTACGCGCAGCTGCGCTGTGCAAGGCAAAGGAATAAAGCGCTACCATGAGGAGTGCGGAGAGCAGCGGAGCTGCGCTCCACGACCGGTAGCGCCGCATGATGAAATCCGCACCTTCGACTGCGTCGCGACAACAACGGACAGTGACCTCTCAGAAGCGTTCACACTGAAAGCATGCCTGCCCCCGCGGAGGGTGGATCGACACGATCCGCCACACTGACCGGAAACGGAGGGACGTGGTAACTACGGGGAAGGACACTTGTCTGCACCCGTGCGCGGAAACGCGTGTGACCGCAGGAGTGACGGCCGAATCGCGATCGAGGGATGGAGGGCGGAGGAGACGTCGGAAGAAACGCAAAGAGAATAAAGCGAGGCAGAGAGTTTGGAACGCCCTGCCTTTAATAACGATGCGGTCTGTCTGTGAGAGATCGACAACTCCGTGCCTTCTCGAGGTGGGTGGAAGTGGTGGTCGCGGTGATTTTCTCGAGATACGCAACGAAGCCTAGAAGAAGAAGAAAAACAAGCGCGCGCACCACCCACAGAGAGCGAAAGGAGGGAAAGGAAAGATGTGTGTCTAGTGGCGATACGATCGATGAAGCCGCTCAAGCAGTTGGGTTGCACGCCTGTCTCTCTGCGCAAGTTTGTGTGTGCGTGTCGGTGAGGACAGACTCAGCGAATAAATGGAAAACGAAGTCACAGAAAAACCGGTGCTCTGTGCGTGAGAGTCGCACGCTTACTGGCTTACTGATAAAAAGGTGTAGCGCGTGTGCGTGCTTGTGTGTCTTATGTTGGGGTTTGGGGGTGGGGTGAGTGGGAGGCGTGATGAGGGATGGTGGTGTTTGAATGGCGTATGCACGTGGCCGAAAGAATAGATCGCGCCAGACAACAGCAAAAATATAGTTTTGAGCCGCCAGCGAAGGGGCTTCAGGGTGTGCTGTGACAAGGAGAAGAGGGAGACGCAGCCACAACAGCGATGAGCTACCAAATACGTGTGTGTGTGTGTGTGTGTGTGTGCATGTACGCGAAACACATGAGAGACGGCAAAAACAAACACACACAAGGAGATGGGCGGATGGAATCAAGTAGAGAGAGGGGGGCAAGGGGAGGCTGACAAGTGGGTGGTGGAGGAGGGGTAGGGGGATGGGTTCACGGCCCAGGGAGGATTGCCCGACCCCCGGCCTGTTCCTTGCACCTGCGACGATGACTCTTTGTGCGGTGACGCATTCCTTTGTTGTTGTGGTTGTGGTTGTGGTGGTTGTCGTTGCTATCCTCTGGCCGTGGTGGCTTTCGGTGTGTCTCTCCTCGGGAAAGCTTGAGAGGGCGCCGCCTCGCCCTCCCGCAGGCGAACGCCGGGAGGAAGGAGGCCGAAAGCCAAAGCAAACGAAAAGAGACCACCGCTATCGTGTGCGTCATCTCCACACGCCCCTTCCCTCTCCTTCGCCACCACCCCGCACGCGCGTCACACTCACCACCTCATCGCTCTCTCTCGCGTTCTGTCACCGCCTCGGCAGCAAGGGAAGAGGGCTGAGGGGGGGGGGTGGCGCGCAGAGAGGACGTGTGTGTGTGTGTGTGTCCGGAGACGGGTAGGATACTGGCAAAGTACAGGCATGCAGGACGCCCTTCCTTGGATCCTGTCTCTATTCCCTCCGCAGACGAGCATGAATGCGAGAGTTTGTCAGGCGTGCTGGTCAGTCGAGGACAAGGGCGGCGCAGACTCGATCGCATGCGTGAACTCGACGCACACAGCAGCAAAGAGAGTCGCAAGCGAATAGACACACACACACACACACACACACACACACACACACACACCATAGACACACACACCGTCAGGATTGCACAAGGATACAAAAACAAATAGCAGGAAAACACATCGCTTCAGAGGCAGCGCCGCAGAGGAAGACGAAAAGGCGTTAAAGACGCCGAGACGGACGCAGACGCGCTCCGAGAGAGAGAGAGATCTGCAGATGCCGAGGGAAGAGGTGTAGAAAACGTCCTTTCTCTCATCGTGGCCATTCTCTGCCATATAACACGAGTTCCAGTCCACTAAACCCGCCCCCTCTCAGGTTCATCTTGCGGTGTGCAGGAGCTGTACACACTTATCACAGCAAAGCCGCCGACACGGTCATGTGAGCACCGTCCCCGCCCTCCAGCTCTACCCGCTCACCCACCGCCTCGCGGGTCGCCTCACAGCCGCTCCCCCGCTATGCCGGCTGCCACCCCTCGTGCATCCCACCCCTTCCCCCCTCGGGGCGGCTCAGGCCTCCCCACACCAGTGGGCCGTGCGAGGGCCGGGCAGTGGGATGCGTTCGAGTCACGCGGACACCCTGCCCATCATGTGGAGAGTGCACACGCGCGTTCGCGACTGCAGATCACCCGGACGCCACGCCGCCCAGGACCTGACGGTCTGCCGTCAGCAGCGATGCACCGCCCGGCCAGCGCCAGAGGCGGCTCGGCATTTGGCAGGGGATAGGGATGGGGATTGGGGTGGGGTGGGTGGGGGTGGGGGGATACTGCCTGGCTTCCTCTCACCGAGAGAGAGAGAGAGAGGTACGGAATCAAGATGCCACGCCGCAAGGTCTCTCCCTCCCCATCAGGGCAACAGCGACGAGCGAAGCACCAGCAAAACCTAAATAAGAGGGAAAGGCCAACACAACAAGAGTAGAAAAAAAAACGATGTAAGAATCTTATAGCTACGAACTCATCGCGCGCAAGTGATTTGGTGAAGCGGGCGAAGGAGAGGAGGTGAAAGAGCGAAGAAAGAGCGCAGACGCACAGAGAGAGAGAGAGACACCAGGGCGGCAACTGCAGCTAGCAACATAACGAAATGGGGAAGCGGTTCGAAGATTTGGGGCGCTCAGCCTCCACCACCCCTCTTCCACCTTTCCATCCTTCCCTGTTGTACACGGTCTATCGACTCTCCCCTCTCTCTTGCCACTTTCGTTGCCTACAAGTGAGGCAGCAGACAATCAGGTACAGCAAAGCCGACCAACGCCATGGGTGTGGGTGCACTCGCCCTGAACACCGCAAGCGCAGCGGGTTGTGGTGGGCTGCTCCTGCTTGATTGCCGCAAGAGGAATCGGGGGGGGGGGGCGGAGGTGCTGCTGGATCTTCTAGCGGTTGGGAGCGAGAGGGAGTGGATGGTGGCGTCCATTACTTGTGTCCTTCACGCAGCGCCTTTAGGCGCTCCAGTAGTGCTCTGTGCTCCTTTTCCTCCATCTCTGCGTGCTTGGCATCCAACTCGATCGCCTCCGCCGCCGCCGCCATGGTGCGGCGCACCTGCGCATCATCCGAAGCGTCAAAGCCGCCTTCCAGCTGCTCTCCAGCCTCCTTGCCCGCGCTTCCGCGGGAAGGAGCGAGATATTGTAGCTGCGCTCCAGGCCCACCCAGGAAGTCGTACGGCAGCTTTGCGTTCTTGGTGAAGCCAACGGTGGAGATATCGGAGCTGTCGTAAATTATTTGTGGCCCGGACGAGGTGTTTACCACCGTCCCGCCAGGAGCACGCCGCGGGGGGTTGTTGGCTCTCAGCGCCGAAGCGGGCTTGGAGCTGGGCACCGCCTTGCCGGCGGGCGAGACAGAGGTTTCGGGCCCACTCGTGCCGCCAGCTGTAGCCTTCGGGGCGGCACTAGCGCCATGGATGACTCGCTCTGCGTGGGTCACGCGCTCGCGGTGCTCTTTGTCGCGCTGCTGGCGCTTCATCTCCTCCAGTGCGTCGATGGCGGACTCGCGTTGCGCCTGTGCCAAGTTCAGTTGATCGCGCAGCGCCAATATCATCTCTCTCTGCGACTCGCACTTCTCTTTGAGCGGAAGCAGCTGCTGGCGCTCCTCTAGCAGGCGCGCGCAGTCGCTGTTGCGTATCTTCAGCTGCCGCTCCAGCGCCTGCACGCGTCGGATGAGGAAGTCCTTCGACTGACACTCCAGGTTGTCCACTTCAGGAGATGGCGAGGCGGGTGCCGAAGTGGTTGTGGCAGCAGCAGCTGCAGTGCTCAGCTTCGGCGGCAGTGGGGAGACAGACCCAAGCGCCGCCGGCTGCTGCGGCGGATCATTTGTGGGAAGTGGTTTGCTATTGCCCGCTGAAGCTGCTCTGCCATCCCGGTGCACGATAGGGCTCGACGCCTTCGCAGAGGCAGACGAGTTGGTTCCGGGAGTGCTCATTTTCACTTTTTTTCGATGCGACACAGGAAACAAGGAGGGAGGCGCGCGTCGCCCCGCCCCGCCCCGCCCCCTGGAAACTGCTCCACAAGACACGCTGTGCTGCAGCCGAATACGAGCCGCGCGTGGGGTAGTGTGTCGCTGTCAAAGGGTGCTCCTTTCACCTACAGAAGCGAACAGCAACAACAAAAAAGAATTGCTTATTGAAGGGGTGGTGGTGACCGAGATGAGCAGCCCCCACAAAGTTGATTCCGCTTACAGCAAGGGAGAGGGGTGGTGGTGGTTGGTGGCCACGTATACCTATGCGCGAAGACACACACACACACACACACACACACACACACACACACACAGCTAGAGGGCGCCACAGACTCGCGGTGACGTGGTGAAGAGAGGGAGGGAGATGCGCAAAAGGGGAAGGCGGAGTAAAGCATGGGATGCGGTGAGAAAGGGCGTGTCTAGCTCGCTTTCTTGTGCCATGTTGCGCGTGATGCGCTTCATTCGCTTTGACGGATCACAACGGCGCACATCGCACTCCACGTACAAGTGCCGCGACGGCAACGTTATCGAGCCACCCATGTGCGCGTTGCGAGGATACTTTGCCCGTGTGCTGTGGCCTCACCGCGTTAGATAGATGGAGGGCGTGGAAAGAACCACTTAACGACTTGACACGGCGGGGGAAAGAGAGACATCACGAAGTGAAAGACAAGAGATTTGCATGGGCATCGGTGACATCTTGCGTGATGCGGCACGCGTGTATGTGTGCGTCACGTCGCCACGTGCGTACTTCGCTGCACTTACAATGTCCATTTTTCATCTCTTCAAGGTGTCGCTCTCTGTACGCAGCGGGAGAGGGCATCGTGCACGCTAAATAGTGGGAGAACGGAGGGCTAGATCGGACGCGGAGAGGCGCCGCTGAGGCGAGGACGAGCGTGGCACACACACCCACACATCCATTGCAGCCGCAAACGTTTGCCAGCAGGCCTGCACTACGTTGTTTTTCCTCTTTCGGAACCGAACGAGGAAAGCGGAAGTGATGTGTGAGCCAACGTCTGGTCGTTTTCGGAGGGGGTGACTCCGTGGCGAGACGCGGAGGATGTGGGCACGCCGCAGAGGTGCGCTGGCGGTGTCTCCAAAGGCGCGACAGAGAGGCTCGCCGACGGCGCCACAGTCTTTCGAATCCGCCCATCGCCCTCTCCACCCCCTTCCTCCTCCCCCTCTTCCGCGTCAGTCCAATCGTGCTCTGCCTCTTCGCGGTATCGACCTCTCGCGGAAAGCTGTCGAAGCGACTGCGCCGCTTGGACAGCCTGCGACGGTTCGATACCGCCGGTGCCACTGGGTAGGCCGCGGCTCAGCAAGGGCGGTGGACAAGGGCTGCCTCTCAGCCGCGCGTCCAGCAACACCTCAGGCCGTGTTGCCTGGAAGTGGTTCTTGAGCAAGCGTAACTGCTCCTTCTGCGACTCGATCGTTTTGCTCTGCTGCACGAGCAGGAGCTGCTCTACATCCATCTGCCGCTTCTGTGTGGCAAACTGCCGCCGGTGGCTCTGCACAAGCTCCTCCTGGTTTCGAATCTGCCGCGTCTGCATGGCGATTTGTGCCCGCTGCGCCTCAATGATCTGCTGCATTGTCTTAACCTTCTCGTCGTACGTGTGCATGCGATCTTTGTTGCTCATCAAGAGTGCCATCTGAACATCGTTCTGCTCCTTGTGCCGGCGTAGCAGACTGCTGTAAAGCTCCGTCTGGGTGCGCAGGCCCAGCAGGCGGCTGTACAAACTCTGCAGCTCCTCGGCTTCGGGGAACAGCTCCCGAAACGTTTGCAGCTGGCGAGACTTGCTGTAGCGTTCGTGAAAGACGCTCAGCGTCCATTGGCGCTGAACAATGCGCTTCAGTTCGAGTCCGACAAATCGATCAGGGGCTGCCTCCGCGTCATCGTCATCAGCCTCGTCCGCGCCGCCTTGCACCCCGTCTTCCCTGTCCTCCGCCTCGTTGCCACTTTTTCCCTGGCACTCTTCAGCGCCGTTGCGTTGCCGGTGCAGCCGCGCCTCCTGCCACGTGTGCCGCGTACTGGCCGACGCCGCTGCCTGTGCATCTTTTTCATTTCGTGTCTTCTTGGCATGCGGCAGCTGCGTTACTTCTGTCACTGGGGCGGTGGCTGGGCCAGCGCTACTATGTTGGACAGCGACGGCGTCTGGTGGGGTGGCAGTGTCGTCGATACTGCCCGTCTCATCTGCCTCCGACGTGGCTGGACGCTTCACCCCCTGTGTCTGCAGTGTCGCCTCAAGCGGCCCTGCCGCTTCACTGGAGGAGCGCTGCTGCTGCTGTTTGTTTGAGTCCGAGACGCAGAACACAAAGCCTAGCGGTTGGTGACAGTCTGGGCATTGCACCCGACTCACGCACTTGTAGTCCTGGAACCATGGCGCGCGTGATGAAAGCGTGGTACGGCTCACGTCAATGAATGCTTCACGGAGGCGAAAGTTGCCAGGTGAGGTCCAACTCGTCTCGGCAGCGGCGGCAGTGGCAGCTTTCATGACGTCTGCCTGGATGTTGGCGAAGCTCGCGTCGCGGATGACTGCTGGCGCAGTCGCCAATGCCGATCTGACTACTCCGTCTTCGCGATGGGCGGCTGATTCTGCTCCATCTTCAGCGCCTTGGCCCTCCGGGCTGACAACGGTGGTGGCCACTGCGCTGCGGTCCTTTGTGCACTCCTGCACCCCGCCGGCGAGCACGCTGTCCTTGACGCACACAAGGTCGATACGGCTCTCTGCCGTGTCCCCGTAGCGACGCACAATGGGAGCGTTGCTCGCTGCTGTGGTGGTGGCGGCCACCGGGGCGGCGTCCGCGCCCCTGCTCACGTCAGCAGGCGTGGAAAGCGTTCCCTCAACTGACGAAGCCGTGCCGCTTGTAACCGCTGCTATCGAGGCTTCCGCGCTTGTTGCGGGCAGCGCCGCGACGCCGCGCTCGTGCAGTCGGGCATTCATGCTCTGACGCTGCTGGATCCAGTGTTTGCGAGATTGCACAATGGACTCGAGTGCCACCACCAGCGCCGCAGGCGGCATTGGAAACTTCATGAGAGACTCGGACACTACTGCCGAAGTGTGTACGACCTCAGCCGCGCTATAGCATGGCACTTGCACCTCCTCGAGATCGAGGAGCCCGTCCAGGTTGTAGTGAAAGGCGTACTCGCTCGGCCCCTGACGCACCTTGCGAAGAAGCAGCGTGCTGCTGTCGCAGATAGGGTACTCGCAGCGCGAGCAGGCGAAGCACATAATGTATGCTCCCTCAGTCGAGGCGCTCGCCCCCTTTTCGGAGATTGCACCAGGATTTGAAGACATGCTTCTACCCAACGTACGCTGATGTGCTTTACACCCGAAGCACTGTGCAGGCCAGCCTGCTGTCGCTGCTAGTTGGAGAAGGAGCACACCACGCACACACACAAACACGAGCGCAGAAGCGGCAGAAAGTGTCGCACACAAATGCACACCCAATAATAAACACCGAGAGAAGTAGAGCGATCGAGGCACACGTACAGCACCTCCTCTCGTTCCGTCTCCACGCTTCAACCTTCTTCTGTCGCCGCTTGGTCAATTGCCCTTGTCCTGCTTCACGTCCCGTTCAGTGGACCGCTTCGTTGAAAAGAAGGTGTTGAGCAACACCCCCCTTTCTTACTCGAACCGGAAACCGAAAAAGAGGGAGGTTCAGCGAGGAGGAGCGGTGGCACAACACAACGAACAACGGAAAGCTGTGAGGGCCGAGAAGAGAGGGCGGGGTCGAGACGGGGATGGGAGAGGGTCAGCAGGGCGGTGACACAGATACAGATGCTGAGAGAGAGAGAGAGAGAGGAGACAACAGAAGGAGAGGGGAAGCCGTACCAGTCACCCCGTGGCACGTGTGCAAAGACGGCGTCAGGGAGTGGAGGTGTTTGTGTGTGCGTGTCGAAGGGGGAGGGGTAGGGAAAAATAGAACACGACGCCTATGTTGCAGCAATCCACTATCGAGCAAAGGAGTGATAGCAATAAACGACCACAGCAACAACAGCGCGCGCGCAGAGGGCGAGAAAAGGGCGAAAGCGTCAGGGAGAGAGAGAGGGGGGGGGAGGGGGAGGATGGGAGAACAGCGATGTGGGCGGAGTTCATACCACGTACCTTTTGTGTGTAGGTGTGTAGGCGTGTGTAGGTGTGTAGGCGAAGGCGAGGTGGGTGGACAGTGATGGGAGTCGCAGAAACACAATAGGATGTGACAGGTGCATCACCGCGCTCACAATCCAAGAGGGGGACAGTTGGTGTGTGTGGGGGTGGGGTGGGGAGCCGTCCCGCCATCGGCCCGTGTGAAAAGCGTAGCAAAGGAAGAGGGAGGGAGAGAATGAAACATGCACGCGGGGGGGGGTGCAGAGGGACACCATAGAAAAGGAAACAACAAATCTGCGTGGCGCGTTGGCACAAAACGTATTGCGACTCATTTGTCGCCGTCATGCGTAATTCTACAGCAGCGGCGAAAAACCGGTGCATCTCCAGCGCGTTACGTCGCGGTCAGAGGCCAACACGCGCGTGATGGAAGCCACCTACTCTTAAGTTTTTTTTTTGCTTGTGCACGTCACTCTTCTCTGCTGCTTTTTCTTGTGTCCAGATGGATTATAGGTGAGCGTTGGGGTGTACAGCGACCGCGACCACCGCGGCAGGTTATAACGTCACACAACTCCGTGCGGGTGCGCGGTTCCATTGCCTCACGAGGCAAGCTCGGCGTCGTCTGGGTCGTTGCAGGTGGTCGTCCGGCCGCGCTGCTCGTCGTAGCGCATCTTGCACTCCCAGAACTTAATTTTGGCCGGTACGCGGTGCGGCACGATGCGCCACTTGCTGCACAGGTCACACTGAACCCAATGCACCACCTCCCACTTGTTGCCATCCCCAGCCTTCGCTTCTGCGTCCTCGTCGTGGGCACCTTGGCTGCGCTTCCGCCTCGCTGAGCCGCTTCCTGGTGGCCGTTCATGCGGTCGTCCACGCGACGGTGATGCTGGTGAGCTTGCGACCTCTCCCACTGTCTCCGCCTTCCCTGCAGTGGCCGCACTACTTTTTGCTGTCTTTGCCTCTTTCACTGGCGCGTTCTCGCAGCGCTGCCGGCGACGTCGAAGGGATGCCGTGTCGACACCTGTACCGACTCCCGTCGCCTCCGTAGTTGCCTGGGACCCAGGGACCACCGGCCTTGAGGGCTCTCCTGGCCCCTGGCGGGGCGGTCGTCCGCGCTTTCGAGGGGCACCAAGGGCGGGCTGCTGCGGCGCAGCCTCATATGAGAGGCCTTCCTGGTGTTCCGAAGCCCGCGGTGCTGCTTCCTGGAGTGGCTTCCTTCTTGTCCGGGCTGGTGTCGGCTCCCCCACCGGTTGAGGTGTGGCAATGTCACTGCCGCTGGCAGCTTGCACTTTCATATGTTCCTTCACCACTGCCGGCGCTGGTGCAGTCTCTGGCACCGCTGGCGGCGCTCTCGTCCGCGTGCGGGTTGGCCGGGGTGGCAAGCGCTCCGCAGGCTCTGTGCTCGACATGTCTCCTTCCTCTACCTTCACTTTCGCACGCGTCCTCTCCGCTTCGCTCGTTGTGGCGATCACCACCGCGGGTTTCCGTTTTTCGGTGCCGCTGTCTCTGCCGGTCGTCGGCGTGTGCTGGTGATTACTGAGGAAGGAGGCCAGCATCACCGCCTCGCGCTTCGCCTGGATCTGCGCGGGTGTGAGCTGCAGCTGCCGCACGAAGGCGCTGATGCTCCGTGCCTTGATGGAGCGGGCAAGCTCGCGCAAGATGGGGAGTGAGCGGTAAAGAAAGAACTCCGTCTCTGCCAGCTCGGCATCAGCGTAGTCGAGTTCCGATGCTGAGGCCTTGCGATGCGGCTTCACCGGGGCCGGGGTGGCGGTGGCTGTGGCGCCGGAGCCGCGGCGTCTCTGGCAGGCGGTGGGGTGGAGGGCCTCCCTCGTCACGGACTCCCGTACGCTGGACTGGATCGTCCGCAGTAGCGGCTCGGAAAGCAAAACGCGCGACACATCCGCCCTGCTCAGTCGCTTCGCCGGCTCCGACGAATCCTTGAAACAGGTCTGTCGCCGGCCGAGCGCGGACAGCTGTGCCCTGAGAGGGTAAGGCAGGAAAGGGGATGAGAGGGCGGCGTAGATGAGTTCTGCCTCGCACAGCTTCATGTTGCACTGCAGAAGCCCTTCCACCTCCGACACAGTGCATGCTTGGTCAAGTCCAGACGTTGCTTCACGATGCGGAGCGTTGCTGCCGCGGGCTGCGCGACAGGACGAGGACGTTGTCACTGCCATGGCGCACACAAAGGGCGCACCACCAGGGAAGGGCTGTGCGATGCGACGGAGCTTGCCACATGCGTCGCACACCGCCCAGCAGTACGCGGAGAGCACGTTCTCCTGGCTGTCTTCCTCCACGCTGGAATGACGGTGGTGCGGCGTTTCGGCCTCTTCGTCCTCCTCGGCAACGGGTGTCACAGAGCAGCCTTCAGCGGCGCTGCTGCTGTTACGGAGCAGGTGCAGAGCGGCGGCCCTCACCCACGACCCCTGCAACCGAGAGAGCTCCGTGTCACTCTCCGCGGCACGGCCGGGCAGCGAGAGGGCCGGCAGACTATCCTGGCTCTCCAAGTTGTGCTCATCGCGGCCCGCCCGTTGGCCAACGCCGCGTCCCCAGCGTCGGCTCCGCCCCACATCGAGCTCCAGTGCGAGGGTCTCGTTCAGCGCTGCCTTTCGCTGCCGCAGCGCCATTACGGAAGAGACAGCCGGGGAGCTTGGGAGGGAGGGGGAGGAGGAGGAGGCGTCAGAGGAGAGGCCCATGCCGTCTTCGCAAACGGGGGGCATGGGAAGAGCGCGATAGATGCTCTGCAGCCAGTCCCGCCGAAGGTCGGCAAGTGCGTCCGCGTCCCAGGTGCACTGCCACCCGGCGCAAATGAACGTGTCAGGGTTCGGAATGTAGAGAGGCGTGTGTCGTCGACTCCTCTCGCGCGCGCTCTCAGAAGCTGCCGTCACCGAGTCCTCCGCACCCTCCTGTGACGGGCGCCGGCTGCGTCGCAGGTGGTGCAGGACGGACTTAAAGAAGGCCTGCTGAGGGGTCGCTGTCCCTGCCCTACTGACGTCACCATGCGCTTCACCGTTGTGGTTGGCGTCGCCACTCGCGAGGTGGCTGTGCTTCTCCTGGAGTCGCCTTGACCGCCACTGCGGGGCGGCGGCGTCGTTCGCGAGTTCCTCACGTCGGCGCAAGGCGTCTTGATGCGCATGACGTAGCGGACCGCTGCAGCCAGTGCGGACGCTTATCGAATCCAAGCCCAGCGCACTGCACGGCACGACAGCGCTGGTTATTTCGTTCGGAATTTCACGCAAAACGCGCACCGCCACCCACTGATGGCAACGCGTGCATTCGAGAAAAACGCTTTCCGTCACAGAGGGGTAGCGGCGGCGCAGGGCGTAGAGCGCGTCTGGGAGCCTTATGTACCGCGGTTCCGTCTGTATCTCCTGTGACGCTGACGGCCTCGATGTGCCAGCAGCGCTGCCAGCAACGGCTGGCGTCGATGCATTCGACGGTGAGGCTGCAGGGGACCTATCTGCACTCGGCGACGCGCTCTTCATTGCAGCGGCGTCCACATCACCCGCCCTGAGAGGAAGAGAGAAATGGTGGGAGGAAAAGACACACAAGCGGGATGCAAAGATGCACTGGAGCGCCTCCCCCATTCCAGCGTGAGCCAACAAGGCTCAGGAGACTTGGTCGCTACCTCCGGTTCGCCACCAGCGGCCCTCTGGCGCAAGCGAGGATGAGCCGTCGGCGACCGCGCTTCTGCGTCGAAGAAGCTTCGACAGTGCTCTCCCTCTGTATGTGGGTGGGGTGGGGGATGGGGGTGGGGGTCAGGGAAAGAACCCCCTCCCAAGGCCGAGAGAGATTCGCTCTGTCGGATACAGCGCTTCTAACGGGGTGTGTGCGGCACTGAGGTGCAGCGCTCCTCGCTTTGGTATGCGCGAGGAGACAGTGCTGGGAACAGTCCGAGAAGCAGAAGCAGCTGGCCGCGGCAGCCGGATAGGCAATGTGAGATAGAAACGAAAGGAGAAAAGCAGCTGAGGCCACCTGTGCTCCCCTTTGGCTTCCGTGCTCTGGGGACTGAGACAGTATCGCGGTGACCGCACGATGAGTTTGAAAGTGTGTGTGTGGGAGGGAAGTTGCGCAGAAGTCCGAGGAAACCGCACCGCCACGGCACAAGACAACAGCAACAACAAAAAAGTGGAGCGAAGGACGAAAGAAAAATCGTTGGAATGAAAAAGAGGGTGGCTGATTGGCTGCGCGCTTGCTCACCTTCCGCATCGAGGGGCCTGCGCCCGACACGCACCACAGCTGCAACTCAGGAGCTCCTTTGAAAGGCGCGTTCGATTGCGTCATAGAGCTGCGTCGGCTTTCTTTGCTTGCTTGTTGCGTGCTACCTTACAACACAGCGCAGTATACCGTGGACATTTTTTTTCTTCGCCTTCGGCTCCTTTCGCTCCGCCCGGGCAGCACATCTCTCCCGACACGATGCACAGCAACGAAGATTGGCACTCGACTGGGTCACACTCGCATTGAGAAGAGGTGCACACACACGTGCGTGTGTGTGCGCGTGCTGAGCTCACGGCGTTGATGCACCAGCGGCAGGGGGGAGCAAGAGGCACTAAAGATAAGAACTAGACAAGTGAAAAGACACCTCCAAGAGTTCACGAGGAGCAGCACAAAGAAATGGAAGAGCGTGATATGCGTGCACCAGGGTGAAGACGAAGGAACAGGATAGAGGGGAGGTGCGAAGCGAACAAAACGGCGAATATCACGAGACAGGCGGGGATGAGATGGACAGCGTGGCGATACCGCAAAAACAAAAAACAAAACAAATGCAGCTGCTTTTTCCTGCGCCTTCGCGCCTACTCTGGAATTTGTCTCCTCCTCCGCATGTGTCGCTTCGCTCCTGACCTCTTTACTGTTGGCCGGTCCGCCTGTCTCGCCAATACACAACACCGAAAGAGCAAAGCAGAGAGAGAGAGAGAGAGCAGCGACATCGGCACAGTCCACTGACGCATGAGCTCTGCAGATACGGAGCGTGTGCAGACGCGCATGCGAGGACGTGTACGCTTCTCGCGTTTCTGATCCGATGGGTCCCGCAGATCACATACCTGTTCACTTTATCGATGGCCTGCTCCCCCCTCCCAAACAGCGGAGAGGGGAGCACTCGTACACATGCATGCGTGGCCACAGATATAGGATACCCACGGGTGAGCGGTGAGGCCTACCCCTTGCGTCCCCTCCCCTCCACAGTGTCAGATACGCGCTTAACCCGCGAACTCAGTAGAGCAGGATACACACACACACACACACACACACACAAAGGAAAGGAAAGAGGCGAAGGCGATATCAATGAGCAGCGAGCCGGCATGGCGTGCGTCCGATGCGCAATCAGGCCGCGGCGTCGGCCATGCGCCTCTCTACATACTTCGCCCTCCCCCAGCTCAACTCGCGAAGGCCGCATAACACTAAAAACTCCTGCACCCCTTTGATGTAGATTTAACGTACCTCTTTAGAGGGGTACTACATGCACACTGCCGAGCTAGTGAGATGAAGAGCTATATGCAACCCAAATGAGGAAGGGAGAGGGGAATACTATGAGAGCGTGATGGACGACATCCAGACACATTGCAGCGCGACATCCAGCGATAAACAACCATCGGTGAACACAGAAGCAGCCACACGATAACCGAAAGAAACAAAAAAGGATGGTGGTGGTGGAGAGTGGGGGGGGGGCACAAAACACCAATGGGCAAAGGAATGAAAGAAGGGAGAGAAAGAGAGAGAGACAACGCTATGAGAGGCGCCTTGAAGTCCCTTCCGACAGCAGATGGAAAAAGAAGTAAAACGAACAAGAGAGCACCAACAACAAAGAGGGGAGAAGCACGCCGAGAAGTACCTTACCTCCTCCTCCTCCTCCTCCTTTCTCTTCCTGTTCCCTCCCCTCCTCCTCTCCACAAAAAAGAGGCGACACAACACACACTAGGAAACAAAGAAAACGAACGATCATAAGGGTGTCAATGGTAAAACAATGACTTTAATACCACCACACCTACCCCATGGGTACAGCCCAGTCCCTTTCCCTCCTCCTTGTTCGGCACCGCTGTCTAGCGTCCATCAATCGCAGAAGCGGCAGTGCATGACGTTCATCTTAGGCACCGATTGAGGGACGCGAGAAGGGGTAGGGGAGCAGGAGCGCTCCACTAGTATGAGGTGTCTTAGGCACTCACGCTTCTTCTCGGGTGTCTTCTTCTGATTTATTAGATCGTCTTTTGGAGGGAGATATACAGACGCATTGTGCACTATCACGTGTGAGCTTCCCCTGCAGCATCAGCGCTTCTCGTTGTCGTGCGAGGGGATGGGATTCGGCCTTCATCTTACGACTCCGTGGTACGCCGTAAGCGAGCCCCGACGTAAGATCGTCCAGTGTTGCCTGCGCACTGCTCCGTTGCTCGCTTCACTTTTTCCTGCTTCTTTTACTCTTTTACTCCACGACGTCATTCGAACTGAGGGACGCGCTACCACCTTGTCCATGACGCTGACGCACACCACATGGTTGCCCATCAAGTACCCTACCTCTAGGCAGCCAGCTTCTCCATGTTGTGCTTCACCAGCTGGTCGTCGATGGCGGCCAAGAGGCCAGCGTACGCTGCCTCTAGCTCATCATTCACCAGCAGCACAGAGAAGAAGTCGGGATTTTCATCGACGAACTTGTACTCTGACTCGGCTGTCTCTAGACGCCGCTGCAGCATTGTTTCGTCATCGGCGCCACGCTTCATGATACGCTTGCGCAGCTCCTCTCTGGGGGCCGTGATAAAGAAGTACACGGCGTTCAGCGCATTATCGGTACGGCTGAACAGTTTCTGTGCCCCCTTTACATCGATCTCGATGACGCACACCTTCCCTTCCTTCTGCACAGCGTGCACGGCGGCAACGCTCGTGCCGTAGAAGTTGCCGTGCACGTCGCACAGCTCGAGGAACTCGTTATTGTCGCGCATCTTGAGGATGCTCTCACGGTCGGTAAAGTGGTACTCGCGCCCATTCACCTCTCCCTGGCGCGGTTGACGTGTTGTGTGCGACACCGAGTAGGCGAAGCGGTTGGGGTACTCGCGGAGGAGGCGGCCCAGCAGGGTTCCCTTGCCTACCCCAGAGGGACCACAGACCACCAGCGCGTTCAACGGCTTGCTCATCGTCTTTATTTGCAAAAGAAGGGCTCTGCGCGAGCAAGCGAGCCCACCAAACAGGAAGATGTACACGAGTTGAAAAGAGGGATAAAAGGGAGCGGTGCACAACAACGAACGAAAACACACACACACACACACACAAACAAGCCAGACCAGAAGCTGTAGCAGCAGCGTCTCAAAGGTGCGACAGGCGACAGGTGCTGAGGTATAAGGAAGGGAAAAAGAAGGGCTCCCCTCCGAAGAGCCCGAAAGTGATGTTAGAGTCAGAGAATGAGGAGCAAGGAGACAACGGCCGCGGCGAGGGTTGAGATGGCAAGAGAAAAAGTCGAGCGTTGCCTCCTTCCTCCTTGTTCGTCGATCCTCTGTCTGCGTGAGTGCGTCTGGCTGTAGCGTTGGGGAGGAGGGAGGGGCAAGCTAGACACACAAAAGAAGGGGAGTAAAGAACAAGAAAAAAAATGGCACTGACGCTGCAGTGGTAACACAACGACCGGTTCTCTTTTTGTTTTCCTTGTGTGTGCGTGTCCGATGCGTCACGTTTTATGTTTGCTTTGCTGCTACCCTCCTGAGGTTGGTGTTTCGTTTTCGCTTGTCGACCCCTTTTGATAGTGAAAGGAGAAAAAAAGGGAAGCCGAAACCGCTGAGACTGTGAGAGAGTGAGGTGGTGAGAGGGTGGGCGGCGGCGGCGGCGGCGACGTAATTGCGGAGTTCCACAGAAAGAGGCGGAGGACCAAAAGCAACCGTAGAAGTAAACACTAGAATCACAAAGAAAGCGAAAATGGGACACACACACACACACACACACACACACACACACCTACACCTACACCTACCCACGCACCCACACCCACACACACAGTAGAGGAAGAGGGACGGCGAAAGAAAAAAAACGGGGCAAGGGAGGGAGGGAGGGGGAGAGGGCCACAATCCAATCAAGATAAGGGGCTGAGGTACTCGGTTCGTACAAGAGCTTCAGCGAAGCAGTGAAGAGAGAAAGAGAGAAAGGGAACAACAAAAAAATAACATATATATATATATATATATATATATATATATATATATAGCGACAACACTTAGAACAAGATGGACGTTGAGGAGACGGTGGTGGGGAAAGTGAGCAACCAAACAAACAAACAAAAAATGAAACGGCGACGCCAACGGAGGCACAAAGAGCCGCAAAACTAAGCGCACAATGAGATGGGCAGGGCCAAAGGTGGAGGCGGAGGCGGAGGAGGAGGAGGGAGAAAAACAAAAGAAGAAGGGAGCTAGAAAGTCACAGATGCCGTGGAGAGTGCGCGAGGGGAGGGGAATGGAGAAGAAAGAGAGGGACACACAAGCACCGCCCTGTAGATGCCTCAAGGGACGAAAGAAAATGAGATCAATGAAGAGTTTCCCTTGACAGTTTGGTGGTTAGTTAATGTTTACTTTTTGTTTGTGTACGCGTGTGCGTAGAGCTCGTTGGGGGGGGGGAGGTAATGGTGGTGGTGGTGGAGGGCAAGGGGGTGGGGCGTGCGCCTCTTTTTCTTTTAGCGTACTGTATATATATTTTTTGTTTGTTGGGTAGTTTGTACGTGTTTGTATGCGTTAGTGTATGCTGAGCAAGAAGGGGCAGCGCCGGCCTTGTTTGCACCTCTGTTCACCTCCGGTGATGCCGGCACACACGACGAAAAGAGCGCGCGCGGGAGAGACACGTACGTGCACAAGGCGTCGGCACATAAACAGAGAGAGAGAGGAACGAAGAACTTACGAGATACCAATGCATATACTAAGAAAAAACTCACGATGAAAAAGAGAGAGTGCGTAATAGCATTTGATCAGAACAAGACAACGCCAAGAGTACAAGAGACACACACATGAAGGGAGAGATGAGCCACTAAGAGTATATATCTATATATGTGTGTACGGCTGGTGTTTGAAAGCAACAACGGAAAAAGAGATCGAGAGATCGAGAGAGGAAAACAGTAGCGAGCTATGTTGATATTACATTTGCGTGAGTATATTATACACGTGTGTGTTTGTGTGGATATGAAGATGATGCACCGACAGGGAAGGACAAGAGAGGGCCAGGGGTAAGGAATGGGGTGGGGTGGGGAAGGCGAGGAAGGGAGAGACTGCGTGTGTGCATGCGTGTGTGTGTGTGTGTGTGAATGCTAAGGTCAAAGGATGAGGCATCGTTGAGAAAAAAAAAACACACAGACGACGTTGTCAACCTCCACCTGATGCACAGCACACACGCCCCTACACGACAGCAATTCCTTCTCTCTGTGCGTGTCTGACTCCTGGTGGTGCCCTCTTCACACCTCACTTGTACATCGATAACCTTTTTGGTGCTCAGCCATACGAGATGCAACGTCGCTTCTCACGCGCATGACGGCAGAAGCTCGTGCGTTGGCGAGAGGCGTGAGAGCTTTAGTTTCAAATTTCTGTCTTCCCGTGGGTTGCTTGTGAGCAGGCAGCTGTCACACAGGACCGACGGGGGAACGAATAACAAAGAGAAAGGGGGTGGCAGCGACGACAGACCGACATCGCTGTGGTGCACGCATACACACAGGCACATACAAACTCTCTCTCTCTCTCTCACGCACACACACGCACAGGCACGTACCTCCTGTACCAAAGGGGTGCGCGCAAACCCAGCCTTCAACTTGGTGCGCCCACGCAAAACAGATCGAAGCACCAAACCCGCATTGGATCAGTTGACGAGTACATCTCTGCCACCCCGCCTCATCCCCAGCCGAAGGAAGGAAGAGGGTGCGGTGAAGGAGAGGCAAAGAGGCACAGCCTACGACGCAGCTCACCTACTCCTTCTTGTGCAGCTTCATACACCGCGTGTGTACCCGCTCCAGTTGGGTGGGGAGTACGACGGTGGCCAGCTCCGCAATCTCCTCCATGGACCGCTCGCACGACTTCTCCATCTCCTGCCGCTCACGCTTCAGCTTCTCCAATACCGCTTGAAGCACCGCCACCGACGTCGACGCCCGCTGCTCCGCGTACTCAGCGATGATATCCTCAAATGGAAGCGACCACGAATGTGCGAACGGCGTTACGAGCGACGAGTCCTCGACAACCCTCGACGTCGCTGCCGTGTCTGTGGGCGTGGGAGAGCGCGCACCGGGGCTGCTGCCATCCGCATTCGTGGAAGGCGGCGTCGAGTACGTTGCGTCGAAGGCGTCGCGCACCGCCTCCAGAATGGGCATCCGCGACAAGGCGAGCACCGCCCGAATGTGCCGGATCACGTCGAGAGAAGGGTGATACAAGTGAAGAGTGTCGACCTTCTCAGCCACGACAACCACACGACTGGCAGCTTTGGCAGTGTCGGGTGCAGGTGCGATCGCACGCCGGGCCGGTGCAGGCACCGCCACGTTTGTGGCTACCGCTAGCAGCTTCGGCTTGCCATAAGTGCTCGCCAACAGCTGCGGCACCCACACCTCGCGCAAATCTTCCGTCGGCGCCGCAGGCGACACAGCGCCACTGTGATAAGGCGGTGGTGCAGTCAAAACGCGACGCTCCAGCAGAGCCTGGTGCACGACCGTGGCGGGCGGGATCTTGAGATGCGGCCAGAAGTGCAGTTGTACTTCCACAACATGCTCTGCCCAGGTGTCGTCCTCGATAATAAAGGGCGGGCGCCGCAGAACACGGCGGGGGCGGGGAAAGCTATTTGGCAGCACAAACACCACGCACTTCACGGAGGCGTAAAAGAGCGAGGGACTACTCGGCGTATCGGGCGGTGCCGAGGAGGGGGCATTGGTGGCGGATGCTGAGTCGGTCGCAGGAGTCAACGGTCCTCCCGGGGCTTCATTCGGGGGACCACCCGTGCTACTTGCATGGGTGCCTTCCCGGTGCTCTTGCCGCTGCTGCTCCAACCACCGATAGAAGGCGTCCTGCAAGAGCTCGCTGCCGTCGCGGACGTAGCAGTACCGATGGTGCGTGCATCGACGCACGGAGCTAATGCTGCCGGAGCTGACACCGCGGCGGCGCGAGGGGGACGGGGACGGACCGGCCCCACGCACCTCCTGAGCCCCTACCCGTGACGGTGAGGATGCGCCAAGGGCGTCGAGTGGAACCGAGACACTGCCGATGGCGTACGGAATGTCGAGCTTCGCGCCGTAAACGACACGCTGTGATTCAGCAGACATTGTAGGGCGCTCAGGGCACCCCTCTAAAACAGCCACGAGGTGGGTCGACACAGGCAGAGGGCAGGCGGGGCCCAGGTACGCTGCTGGAGGCGGGTGGTGGTGGGGTTCGGGACAAAGGTGGCGAGAGAAACAAGGCGAGGTGGGGGTGGGGGAAGGGTGAAGCCATTCAGGAAAGACGAAGGACTTTGAGCGGAATAAAACCACACACACACACACACACAGACACAGACACAGAGGGTGTACAACGTTCCCGCGCGAACGTTGCCGCTGCCGTGGTCAAGAGCTCACAGCACCTCACGCAGCGAGAAAGAGAATGGGTGGGCGGGGAATGCGGGCTTGACACATGCGCTCGCTCGTACCCGCGCAACTGACACCGTCGAATCGGCTCTCGCTTTTGCATTGCAGGAGGCAACACAAAAGACTTCTGTTTCGCATTTTTTTTGGTTCAGCTCGCCAAGGCGGAGGCGTTACGAAGGCTGTGCAAGACGGCATCGCATCGTCCCTCACTTGTCGACGCACATCCTCAGCCCCCTCCTCCCACCGCCCATGCCAAAAACACGTGCTTTCCGGCGACTTGGCTTTTCGATTTCCACTTCGAAGGAATAGAAAATCACGGCAAACAAAAACAAAAGACATACATTCATACCCACGACGCGTATATTTATCTCCTACTAATTCCTACAAAGAATAGTATGATCAACGACGCACACGCGCCAAATAAGCCATGTCACACCATCACCGAGACAGACACGCCTACACACCCAAAACGAAGAAGCCGCTGACGCGGGATGCGCGGCCTCCACGACACATCCTTCCTACAAAACACGCGCAGCAAAAAAAATAAAAAGATTGATTATCAACAGCGAGAGTTCTTCTTTCTTCGAGGTTTAGGCATTCTCTGCCATACACAACACGAGCTCAACTCCACGCTACCCCGGCCCTACCTCAGGCCCCCACCAGCGTGGTGCGAAGTATACCACAGACACGCACGCATCACACCAAATGCGCCAACTCGGTCACGTGAGCAGCGCCCCCACCTTCCAGCTTTACCCGCCCGCCCCTCACCCCGCAGGTCGCCTCGCAACCGTTCCCTCATCATGCCGGTCGCCACCCCTCGAGCCTCTCCCTCTCGAGGTGGCACTCAGGCCTCCCCACACCAGTGGGCAGTGCGAGAGCTGGGTGTGGGGTACACTTGAGTCGCGCTGACACTTCGCTTGTCATATGGGCTCGTAGAAACGTGTTCACTGTCGCAAGTCACCCCGACGCCACGCCGCCGAGGACCTGACCGCCGCCATCGGCAGCGGTGCATCGCTCTGAGCTCCCTATTCCGTAGGTACTTGTTCCTGTCATGACCGGAAGTGGGGTTTGGCGTTTGACAGGGATAGAACGTGTGTGTATGCGTGGGGGAGGGCGGGCGGGAGCTACAGGGCTTCCCGAGAGAGTGGGAGTGCAGTGGGCTGTGCGGCAGTACCACGCACAGAGGTGTGCCCCCCCCCCCGTCCTTAGGGTAGCAGCGCAAGATACAAGAAAAAAGAACACATGGCCTAAAGAGAGAAGTGTCCAGAATCGCGCAACTTCCCAGGACACGAACATGTGCGCCATATATTCGTGCATGCACGCGTCAGCAGATCCTCGAACCAAACAGGCCAAAGCCAATTACAGACACCGACACTGCCATCGAACACGCCAACATCAACAACATTGCCAACAGCATATTGTTGACGATGAGCGCGCACACGTACACACACACACACACAAACGCAGAGAGAGCTTCCCATGCACGGGGGAAATCGAGAGAAAGAGGGAGGTGAGGGTGTGAGGGGAGGGGGGAGGAGGACTACAAACAATGGAAACGTGCGTCAGGGTAAAGCCCGTTGCACACGAGAAGGCGGAAAACAACAAAAACAAATCTGTGGGGTTCGGAGAGAGAACACCACACGAGGTAGCTTGAGCTCAGGCATGAGGAGCACGGCCGCAAGCCCACCGTTACTTGCTCTCCTTTTAGCTGCTCGTGAAAGGGCGAATAGGAGCGGGGAAAGCTAGGTGTGAGACGCGTGGCGGCGATTGAGTGAAGAGCGCGGTAGCGACAGCCGTAAAAAACACCGCCGCCTGGCGAGTGCTAGGTGCGCTGCTCCCGTTCAGAGGGTTGAGGGAGTGGGGGAGGGGACTTTCTACTTCTCTCGTTGATGCCCTTCCTTCTCATTCTTCTTTTCGGGCTCATATCCCCCCCGGCCCGCCCGTTTCGTATTCGCTATCACTGTCGTGCAAAGTGGGTGCCCCATGCAGATGTTGTCGGTTGCGAGCGCCTCACAGAAGACTGAAACTCCCTTTTATCATCTGCTGTCCCTCTTGCGCTCCTCTCTCACCTTGTTTGCTTGCTTCAAAACAAATCTTTAGATGGCCTACACGCCTACCATGGCGCTCGTCGCTGAGCTCGACTGTGAGCTGTGCTCGATGTCCTTGCGGGCGTTGGCAATGACGCGGCGAATGTCCGGCGCCGCCGACGTGTACTCGGCCTGGGTCATGGTCAGTTGGCTCGCCACCCCCTGCTCCTTGGCCATGGCGAGGACTGGGTCGTTGGCGGCAATGCCCATCTTGTATATGTCGCGGATCGGGTCGTCTATCATGACTTCCGGCGCGCGGTACACCCAGCGGTATACATCTTGATCAAACTCCTTCTTCTTGTTGAAGCGCTGCTGCTGCACCCACGGCTTAGTGGGCCACAGACCCAAGTTGTAGAGGGTGATGTCTGGGTGCAGGAAGGCGAGTCGGTAGGAGTGCCACATGGTGAAGACCAGCAGAATGACGGACACAACCGAGCACGGCACGGATTCCAGGGTCAGCATCTGCAGGCGCATCTTCTCAATCGTGCTCACCTCCAGCCAGTGCACGTAGCGGCCGTACGGGTTGCGGGAGAAAAAGCCGCCCGACATACCCTGCGGCAGCAGGTTGTAGCGGAAGCGGTACAGCCAGTGGGCATCCTTGGGGGCGAAGCCCTGCAGGTAGGCCGTCGTGACGCCGTCGTGCTGAGTGCACAGGTACGGATTGCCGGTCATGGGCTTCAGGTAGTAGCCGTGGTCGACCACCGTCTGGCAAGCCCTGCCGCCGCTAATCTTGTTCGACACACGAGACATCCGGAAATTTAGGGGTAGGGGGGAGGGCGAAACACGTAAGCAACGACAACAACAACAAAACGCCTGTAGTAGAGAAGGGGAGAGAGAGCGTGTGCCGTGCAAGAGCGTCTCACGTGATGTCGACCCTGAGTGTCTGTGTGAGAGAGAAGAGCAGAGGTAAGGTGAAGGGGGGGGGGGCTACGGCAGGTGCGGCGATGAGGCGGTGCCGTCGAGAAGCGGAAGAGGAGGAGCGCATGCACCGCGCGACACATGGTGTGCAGACGACAACGTACCCACAACGCAAAGGCAAAGGGCAAAATGCACGGGAGGGAGAAGTGATAACGGAGAGGGGAGACAATAGTGGAGAGTACGCTTGAGATGATCTGTGTGCATTGTGCGAGGAAAGAGCGAGAGAGGCGGACGTGGGGCGGCGTGCGGAGACGGGGGCGACGGGAGGGCTGACCACCGACTGGACTTGAAGGGAGCAGCAGGATGAAAGGGGGAAAGAGAGAGAGGAAGGTCGAGGTAGGAACCCAAGGGGGATCCTACGTGCCGACTCAGCCACTTGCACCCTGCCGAAGAAGCCGTCATCGAGGTGCACGCGACAGTTGTGTGTGTTTGTGTGTGTGTGTGTGTGCCAGGGCGACCTTTCGCGAATTCCGGGAAGTGACGAGGCTTAGAAAAAAAAAAACAGCAGCAGCAGTAGTCGTAGTAGTAGTAAGCATGCGCACTAACACGGAGCCAGACAGACACACACACACACACACACAAACGGCGACGGCCGTGCAAGAGGCATGAACACAAGCATTGGGTGCATCATTCCGAGAAACAAACGAAAAAGAGCATTTTGCTTCGTCAAAGCTAGTTTCCGGTGGAGGGGGGAAATGGGCTCGGCACTCGAAGGAGTGAGACGCGTCGAACAACCTGGGCAAAGCTCGCTTCGCGGGAATGGAGGGGGGGAGGGGCATGGCTTGACGGCTCTGACTCCCGATCTTGGCCGTAATGATGCCGGCGCAGCGGTGATGATACGTCCAGGTTCCGCGTCGACGACTGCTGCGCCACCTCCGCCACCTGGGCGGGGGTTGGATGAAAGGGTTTCCGCAGGCAAGCCAAGGCCGCTGCAAGCACCACCGATGGCGGCACGCCGTTGGCAGGTGCCGGTGCGCCTTGCGACTCCAATACGGCTGAAAGATTATCACTGACGAGGTCCTTGCGCGTAATCATGCCGACGGCACAGTTACTGCGGTCGACCACGACAAGATGACGTAGACCCAGCGTCGTGAACATCTCGTAGGTGCGTGGTAGCGCAGCCGTGTCAAGCACCGTGAAGGCGGATGTGTCCACGTACGGATACAGCGAAATTTGGTCAGTGGGCAGCCGCTCTCGTCTCAGGAGCTGCGTCGGGTCGACGCCTTCCCAGCCGCTGTGGAACACGTGGTCCTCGACGCGTTGCATGACGTCGTAGGTGCAGTGGTTTGTGCGCCCATCGGTCATGATGATGTGCCACAGCAGTAGCTTCAGCTGCGCTCGCGTGACGATCCCCTTGAAGGTCCTGCCGTTGATGGAAACGACGGGAAAGCCGTGGTGCGGCGTGCTGCACAGCGTGCGCACAACGTCATCGAGGGTGCAGACAACAGGGAGGGTGACCACCGGAGAATGCATCACATGCCGCGCGCTCAGAAGGCTGTACCGCTCCAAGTACGGCTCCGCATTAAGCAGAGGGACCGCACGGGCCTCAAGATACACTGTGTGCACGTCCCGGCCCCACCGCAGCAGCACACGTCGGGCCACGGCGATCGAAAACATGAGTGGTAACAGATGGCGGAAGTCAGCCGTGCACTCGATGAGGATAGCCCCAATACTGAAGCTGAGGCCCGATGTGGCGCTCACAAAACTGCCGGCGCCAAAGAGCGCAAACACACCAGGGTCTGCCCACGTGGCCGCATCCTTGCTGTGCGCAACTGCTACCGAGTGCACCGCCGCTCCAATGCAGCGGCCGATCGCCGCGCCAATCACCAAAGACGGTAGTATGATGTCCCCGCAAAGGGCAAGGCCGGAGTAGACGGCGGAGGCGAAAAAGTAGATCACGGAAAACGTGAGGAGGGCGGGCCACGGCAGCAAGTACTCCGTTCGCTGACTCAGCAGTGTCTGCAGCGTCGAGTCAGCGTACGAAAAGGCCAAGGAAGCGTAAGCATCAACTACCCGCACCGTCTGCTGCCGCCGCGGCAGCGTCTTCGTGACACTCGACACCCTATTACTGTGTTCTGCAGCGTTGTAGATATCGACAGCGTCAACAACGCGGTAGCTTCCCGCCGGGCACAGGAAGCCATTCATGCCATAGAAGCCGATGGTCGTCACGTTTCGGCCGCTGCGAACGGTGTACGGCACAGGGCGGCACACCGCCGGCGGGCCCACGTCTGCTCCGTCACTTGAGGAGGACGACGCAAGTGGGTCAGCGCTGCCACTCCTTTGCGCGTTGCTGTCCGCACCAACGGCAGAGGGCATCGTGTCACCGGGCCCCGACTCTGCCGAGAACGCCACGGCAACCCAGTAGTGCACGCTCACGTACACAAGCGTGAATAAGATCGGCAGCACGTACCGGATTACCTTGGTGCGCAGCCGCACCTCCAGAAGCCGCCTGCAGTAGAGCGCAACCCAGCTCAGGCGTACAAAGCCCACAGCGCACGCGCCGCTGCAGAGGCCGATGACAAAGGCAGGGATATATGCCATCAGGTTCATTGCGGCGTGCTGGCCAAAGGGGAGGTGGGAGCGGAACAACACCACCTCACGCAGCAGCAGGCCCCCGTGCAGCCGGTAGGGCGAATCGAAGTTCATACAGTAGGACCAGTACATCTGCGTCGACAAGGTCGACAGCAGACACGCCGCAAAGACGTAGAGAGCGAAGCGCACCGGGAACACGGCCGACACGAGTTCGAGAATTACGAGGAGCCCGCCAACGGACACGCAGAAGGCAGCGGCGATACCGGCAGCAGCCCCAATGACGAGAACGGTGCGGTGATCGCGCGGGTTTCGGAAGTAGTCGACAAAGTGCACGTGGTAGCACCGAATGCCGTGTCGTCGCTGTAGCAGCTGCGACCCAAGCATCGCGCCAGCGAGCATGAGGTGGCTGTAGTGGTCCGTGCACACTCCACTGGCTACAGTGAAGACGACAGCGACGGTCTTTGCCACAAGCACGCGGGTGCTGCGCATCATCGGGTATGATACGCCGTTCAGAAAGGCGCGCACCTCCGGAATACCGGAGCCGACGCTCTGCGGAACAAGGTAACACATTCCACTGGCGATTGCGGAGGTGCAAACAGCGAAGGCTACCCATAAGAGATAACCAGACCAGTACCACCGTGGTGATGCAATTCCGTATAGGCCCACACTGTAGCCCCTCAGCATCGCCCACACATCAAGGGAGGACGTGGTGCGGGCCGTGCCGCGTCCGCCACTGCCCGTCACGTGGGCCGGGGAGGCTTCACTGACGTTGGGGTACCGCTGCGCGTCTGCGAAGGTGAAGCCGCGCAGACCAAAGCCGAAAAGTTCGTAGCGCACTGAGTTGAGCACGTGCAGTAGGGTCATCATGCCAACCGACAGCGCGCTTGTCACAACGCCAAGCACCACCACGAAGACCCACATAAACCAGCGCGGCTCATGGCTACGAGTCTCAAGGTGGTCCTTGTATAGCATGCTGTCAGCCTCGTAGGTGTCCACTGACTCGTAGCGAGTCATCTTGGAGCGATCGAGTGGCGGAAACCGACGTGGCTCGGCAGCCGGCGGCACTTCGCGAGCGCAGTCAACGCGAATGGCGTGGCATAGAGACCGCAGAGCCGCCCAGCAGCGTGACGCGCACGAGGCGCTGAGGTTTCTGTGCGCCCCTTCCTCCTGCGAAGCAGGCAGGTGTGGCGACCTTGACTGCGCGCGGGACCCTAACAACGGGGCCTCGGCATTCGCGGCTGCGGCTGAGTCTTCGATAGGGTTGAGAAGGGAGAACAGAGGCGCATATAGGCGTGGCTGTGACCGCTGTTCGCGCTGCGTGCGGTTGCTGGTTTCTGGCGCCGCTGCCCTGTTCGCAGCCCTCTCCTCTGACAGCGGCGCATGGTTAGGATTCATGTTCTCGTCACCGTTATGGCGAGCGATAGTTGCTAACAATTTGTGAGCTTGCTAGCTTCTTCGACGCTGGGTACTCCAGATAGTGTTTGTGCGTGACTGCCGATGACTCTATCGATGCGAGCTCCGCCAAATCACCGCTGGTTTTCATCGGCTGTGAAACCCCAGAGCAGCGCAAGGAGCGACGAAAAAGAGAACAACCGTGCTCCTTGTGATCTATGCTTCTGTGTGCGGTTATAGTGGTGGCTGCCCGCTTCGCGATACATACACGGGTGGAGGCGCTCAGGGAAACAAAGCAAAGAGGAAGTCGATAGAGATTCGCGAGAGGCAGAGAAGGGGTTTGACGTGGTCACCACCCGAACATTTTGGTCGATACCTAGATATGCCTGCAGACACTACGCGCCTCACGCAGGATCAGCAGGTCGAATGGAGACGTGGAATCACCTGCGTCTGTGTCCGTACGCAACGCCTCTTCTACGCCACTACAAAGACTATACGGTGGTGCAAGCACGCGCAGTAATGACGCGTTCGAAGCAGGTCCCTCGGTTTCTGTTTTCCCTTCTTTGTGATTAGATGAGTCGTGCACCCACACCCACACATCCACACCCACACTCACTCACACACACACGTGAAAAAAAAATCGATGACAACGCGGGCGCGAGGTGAAAGGGAGGAGAAACCCGAAGGAGGGAAGTGAGAATACACCGTTGCTTGTGTCCGCATGTGAGGTGTAGGCCGCATATTCCAATATGGATGCCTATATATATATATATATATATATGTTAGTGTGGCAGCTGCAAGCACATCATCAAGCTACTTGGGGACACAGCGATAAAAATAGAGAACATATGTTCTTCATGCCCATTCTCAGCCATAATGAGTTGAACGCCACTGTAACACCCCCTGACTCTGCCACAGGCCCCCACGAGCGTGGTGCGGCGCATGCCAAAGCCACGCACGCTCTACAGCCATGAGCCGACCCGGATATCCGAGCACGGCCTCTGCTTTAAGCACTATCCACCTGCCTCCTTACAGTCTCCACCATTGTGCCGGTCGCTACATGCTGCATCCTTTTCGGGGCGGCACACACGTTCCCCACCACACCAGTCGGCAGTGTCAGAGGGGCCCGAGGGGGGGGGGTGGAGGGGAGAGATATGTTCGAGTCGCGCCGATAATCTGCTTATCACAGGGATGAAACAGGTGTGCTCACGTTCACGGGTCGCTCTGGCTCCAAGCTATCCAGGGCCTCACCGCCGACATCGGCAGAGATGCATCGCTCTGACCTCCCCCGATGTCATAGGTGCTTGGCACTTTCATGACCGGAAGTGGTTCAGCATTTGGCAGGTAAAAAAGGGAAGAGAGGGGCTGCTCGGCTTCCCCACACGGAGTGGTGACACTGGAGGCTCTAATACTACACACGGAGGTGCGCCCCACCGCCATCAGGGAGAGATATTAGGGGCGATGGAAGCAGCGAGAGCGACCCGAAGCACCTCGCAACTCTCTCTTCTGCTAGCCATCTTCTCTTCTCATCGTGCCCTCACCCTTGAAGCTGTGTCAAGCGTGTCACGAAGAGCAATATGTGTCGTAGAGTCGCTCCACAAACGCAACGTACGCGCCCTGATCTTCCTTGTTGCCGACTGCCATAGTGCCATGCCCACTATGTTGCAGCACCAGCACTTCTACCGCGGGTATGACGTGCGGGACGAGCTCTCGTCGCACACGGTCAATCAGCGCCTGTGTGCACTCGTTGGGCACACGCTTGTCCTTGACAGACATCACGAAGGCGATGGGGCAGCGCAAGTGCACTTCCTTTGGGTCAAAGTCGTAGGCCAGCTTCTCCTCGCGGGTGCCGCGCCAGTCGGCGAACGACCGCACAAACCACCGCATGAGCCGCGGAATCCAACACGATGCATCGATCACATGATCCAGTGTGTCGAACGGCGCCTCGACAAGTACAAGAGACACATGCTTGGCCTCCTCTGGCGACAGTTTCATGGCCGAGTAGAAGCACGTCGTGGCACCACGGCTGAGACCAAAGAGGACCAGGTGCTTCTTGTTGCTTCTCATTGAGGTGTTCTCCCGTGCCTCAACGCCTGCCTGGTCACCATGCGTTTCCGCTGCCGTTGCGACCTTTATATGACGCACGCCACGCCGCACTTCACGCGTGAAGGCTGCCTGGTCTCGCATACCCGCTATGTTCGTCCTGCCTGGCTCCGAGTAGCACCAGTGAAAAGGCCGCACGCTGAACCACCAGCACGCAAGGAGCTCCTTCACCACGAGGCCCCAATGCAGGGGATTAAGAGTACGGTACCACCCACGGTGCCGCACCTCTGCCACCTCGGGTGAGACAAGAACCCCGTGTAGCAGCCGCGGAGCAATGCGGCACCTTGCTCTGTACAGCACTGGGGGATCTATGAGGCCGAGCTCTGCCGCCTGCACCGTGGCGGCGGCGTTCCTCTCTTCGTCGCCACGCGTACGCTGTCGTCGATCGCTGCCGCCGGCAAGCGCCAAGTCCGGCGATGTCTGCTGCCGCGCCTCTGCAAGGTCGTCTTCGTCGTCACTGTCTGGCCGGTTACTCTTCCCGCTCATGACAACTCGCCACCACTGTAGCAAGGCGTACCGAAGTCGCCGAGCAAGCGGAATCCCGGTGAAACGATTCTTACCCACATCTGCGATGTACAGCGGGTCTGTGGGGTTTACATCAGACCAGTTGCACAGCACCGTCAGCGGATCTCCACCAGTGTAGCGAGAGAGCATGGAGCGACAGGAGATGACGCCAGGCATGACGACCGTCACGATGTTGTCGCGAGGCGGCGGGCTATGCTCGTACGGCACATTCCGCGGGATCATGATTGATCAACAACGTGTATATGTCCTCTTGAATGCCACAGCACGAGCAGACCGGTGTGGAGGATGAGAGAGCCGTGTGTAGGAGCCAGCAAGGAAAAACACAAAAGTCGGGGGCGCGGCGCCTCCACTTGGACGCGCGACTGTCTCCGTATGAGTGTGTGCGTGTGTCCCGACCACCACCTCAAAGTCGCAGGCAAATGATCGCAATGACAACGGGGAGAATAGGCGGTGGTGCAGCGGCGGGAGTGACGCACCCCTTCTTACGTGGTGGAGACAGCCGAGGGCCAGAAAGGGGTGGGGTGGGCCACGGAGATGCAATCAAACATACCTCGCCGATCCCACGTTCCCATGCGCGGGCAAGACTAAATGCATCGATGTGCATCAACGTCTGCACGTCGGCTCGCCACATCCAGCTGTGAAAAGGTGGGGTGGGGGGAGCGCAGCTGAAGCCCAACCACGTAGATTTTCGCGGCACCTCTCCGCTTCGCTGTCACTCTGTGACGCCTTGTTGACTTTTCCTTTGCGCTTGCTTTTTTTTTCCGTGTTGCTCCGTGCTCCACGCTCACATACACACACGCAAAGCAGATCCTGCTTTAAGCGTCTTCGAAGTCGTCTAGCGCTGTTAGCGCCGTCTGAATCTGCTCTCTGTCGTGGCGGTCCACGTCGGCGGCATCGCTGCCCATCGCTACGCCTGCCTCGGCCTGATCGTCATCCTCGTCGTCGGACGAGATATCCATCATATGCTGCAGCGTCTTGACCGACACACCAGCGCGCTCATCTTGCAGCACGGTGGCCGCGCCGCCGATCGGTAGCACCTCTGTGCCGGTCTCCGCACCAGCAATGCCGATGGCGTCCATGAGCTGATCGACTTTCTTCGCCTTCGCCAGCTGCTGCGACTGCTCTAGCTGGTAAAGCACTGGGTCCATACGGGTGCGGTAGGCTAGATACTCGTCGATCACCACCTCCACTTGGGCACGCACGAGGTCCTCCATGTCGGCGGTGTACTGAGCAGGGGTGAAGGGGACCAAAAATGGCACGGCAGCTGCGGAGTGCGCTGCCCTGCGACCCACGCCGTCGTCTGTGCTGACCACCGCCTCCTCTTCCGCCTTGTCGGCCTCCCCTTCTGCGTATGTGTCATTGCCTAGGAGGGGCTGCAGCGTGCCTCTGGCGGCCATGGAGAAGCGAGAGGGGTACAGCGCCTCGAGCCGCCACATCTCCTCCAGCAGCGTCAACAGAGGTGTGACCTCCTCTGCTGCGGCCGCGCCCAGGGCAACGGCGCGTGCGTACTTGCTTTGCAGCGGCATCAGCAGCGCTTCCTGTGTTTCCAGGTCCTGGCTGACGAGGTGAAGGCGGGACTCGCGCGCGATCCTTTCACGCTGCCTCGCCAGCTGCTCCGCCTTTTCATCGAGCTGCTCCGTCTTGGCCGCCTGAAGCACCCGCTGGAGACCGCTGAAGACGGAGGAGCGAAGCAGCAACCCGCCTGGGCGGCGCTTCGGAGCTGTGGCCCCCTCCTTCGTCGCGGAGGCGGCAGATGCTTCCGCCGCGGCGACTGTAGCCGTCGGCTTCTCAGCAGCAGTGGGAGCAGCGGGCAGTGTCGTGCGCACTCGTGGGACGGACGCAGCAGCCGTGGAGTCCGGCGCCTCTGCCTTGTTCCTGCCCTCGGCGAGGCTCGCTGTAAGGTCTGCTGCCTCCCGTCGCAGTCGCTTCACGAGGCGCAGCAGCGCCAAATACCCCTGCTCGACAACTGCCACCTGGTACCGCACCGCCTCGTACTCGCGGACTTTCTGCGAGACATGGCGCTGGACAGCGCGTCGTTGAGTCTCGGTGAGGGGCTCTGGGAAGTCGCCGAGCAACTTGAGGGTAGCCTGCGGTGCGCTATCCTTTACTTCCTCCTCGTCGTAATGGAGCACTGCGTCCTCGTAGAAGGCCGGGTCACCGCCGTCCATGATGGGCTGTGTTTCCTTTCTTCCTCCTGTTCCACCACGGCGCCTGACAGCCGTGCAACGGACAATCCGGCAAGCGAAGAGACTGATGTACGTGCTTGCCTTGAACTCTGCGACGGTTGCATATGGCACGCCGAGAAGGAGAGTAAGAAGGGAAGAGAAGGGAAGAAGCGCCGGGCTAGCTTGTAGTCTGCGTGGAGATCAACATACATATACGGAGATAGAGGTGGAGACAAGTGACTGCGCAGGCCCACCGAAACGCTCGCATCGCCGGCTGCGATGCTGCCGCAGACCATGGAAGAGGGGGGGGGGCTCAATCAGCACACTCACCATACGGAAGGGGCGCTATCAGTCGGGTGCCAGCTAGCGGTATCCAAGTCGCCCACGGCCGCAGCGCAAGGTGGCGAAGCGACAGAGATACAGCGAGTGGTAGGCAGCGAAGAAGGGTGACGCTGTTGACCGAGGTGGAGAGCGATCAGATGCGCCCGGCTGCCGCGATCCTGCGATCCATGTGAGCTTGCCCTAATCGCCCCAGCGCACCATCATCACCGTTCTCGCTCACTCCACATCGTGCGTGAAGGTGAGCCGGACGTTCCGCCTGTTTGTTGTGTGTACGTTTGCTCCGCATTAATTTCTTTTCGAAAGTTCGTCGCATGTGTGCGTCAGGGACACCCACTCGCTACGACTCCTGCGACGCTGCATGAAATGCTCGACTGCTTTGCATTGTGCGCGCTGCTGCTTTCCTTTCGTTTCCTTCGCGCACCTCTCCTCCTGATTCGCATGACGGAGGCACTCAATGTGCCGTTCTCTTCCCCCCTCAAACCCCACACCACATACTCATAAAAACGGGTGCAGTGGAAACAGATGAGCAGCGCAGAGGACAGTAAAAAGCACACGAAAACTCACAAGACAAGGACAGCGGGTCGGGCAATGAAAGAAACCTTGGTACAGGAAACCAACAGCCGGAAAGGACACAACCAAAGATGATGAAGGGGGGGGGGGGAAGAGAGGGGCCGAAAACAAAACAACGACAAAAATAACAGCGAACGGCACGAGCGCAGCGCTCGTCACATCACGATCCGGCATAAACGCCACCACAACACAGAGAATCACACATCATCCAAGTCCCCCCCCCAAAAAAAAAAAAAAAACAGCGCACCGCGAGAACACAACATGAAAGTAAACACATACAAACACACACACATAGCACATAGAACAAGCTTGTTGAGGAGAGAGAACGAACGAGAAGAGTAGTGGAAAGGGAGGGAGCAAGACAGGAAGTGAAGCGAAAATATGGTAGGCGCAAAGGGGTTGCCGGTGAATGCATGCACTTGCGTGCATTAATATGCCGTGAAACAGAAGAGTCGAGGCGGGGGGACGTGATATGAGTGGGAGCAAGAGTACCAGAAGAGTGTCTTCCTTTCCGATGCCTAGGTGACTACCCGCACGGCAGCAACAGCACCTCCCCCTCCTCTGCCACACGGTCTCCTTCCCCTTGTTACCTTCGCTCGCTACTCTGGGCACACGCGTATCACCGACTTCTAAGATACAGCAGAGCACCAGGTGCTGCTACAAGAGGGATAATAGCTACACACGAAAAGCCCGCATACCACCCCTGCTGTCCATGGGCGTCTGCTGTTTGTGTTGGCGGTGGTTCGCGCGTGGTTGTGTGTGTGTGCGTAGGTGTGGTGGAATGTGGATTTGTTTCTCCGTTATCTTCCGGTCGCCTTGCATGCTTTCGATCCGCTCTCCTGCCCTCTTCTGCCCTTCCCGCTCTCTCTCCCTCCCTCCCTCCCTCTGCCAGTGTGTCTTGAACCAAGAGAGCACGAGTGAAGCCAACCAATCAACAACAAAGCAAAACAAAAAATGAAGCGAGAGGAACAGAAGGGGCGGGGTGGGGTGGGGTGGGGGGAGGGGCCACATCACACGCCCAGAATAAATAAGAAAACGGAATATAGCAAGAAAGCAAACGAAAAATAGACATACACAAAAGACGGCGGCAAACCTGAACATGCGCGTCAATCGACACCGACGCCGACGCCCACCACCACAACCACCACGACGGTGACGAAACATCGAAAGAGGGAAGAGAACAGAGACTGATGACAGTCAGAACAGCCAACAAAACACAACAAAAACGGGAAAAATACAGCGGGGTGAAATGACGAAGAAAAAGAGCGAGAAGGGGGAGAGGCATGTGTGTGTGTGTGTGTGTGTGTGTGAGGGGGGGGGGGCGACGACACGCACACGCACACCTGTACACGAGCCCACCGACTAGAGACGACATGTGCGCATCCGCTTGTCTGGGTGTTGTCGATTTCTTCTTCGCACGAACACTGCTAGTAGTGGGTGTGCCTGCGTGCTGAAGTTTAGAAACCTGTATTCTTTCCCATTGTCGGCTCCTTCGCTGTCACCTTGCTCTCCCTTTTTCATTTCTTCACTTTTCTGTTTCTGTGTGTACGTCCCCTGCACTGTTTGATGGGCAGGCTGGTGTAGTTGCTAGCCTTATTTTTGCCTTTCTTTCGGTCCCGCTCATATACATAAAGGGCGGAGATACGTTATATATATATAGAGAGAGAGAGATGTATCGATCATGTGTAGTCGCGCGTGCACACCTGCGCCACTTGCGCCAATCGGCACTCGAACCGGGGGAGCGTAGGAGAGCGAAAAAAAAAGAGTTCTAGTACATTCATAGACAAAGGCACTCAGCGGCATACATGCCCCCCCCCTCACGCGCAGAAACAGAGACGCTGACAGTGACCGTTCGGGTACAGTGTAAGGGTGTGAAGGTGATCCATGAACGTCAACAGCAAGGCGCATGGCGGCAGCTACACCGACACACCAACAAGAATACGTACCCGTACGCATTGCACTTTATTCTTCAAGCTACCGAGACACGGAGAGCGACACCAAAAAAAAATACAAGAGAGGACGACCAAGCGAGGAGACAAAGGATGCTGATGAGCGATATGTGTAGCTACGGAGCAATCGATGCACGAAACAATGGCCAACGCCGATACACCAGCGCTCGCGCTCGTCGGGCTTAGTGCAAGGATCAAGTCGGATCGAGATGGCGACGAGGATGTACACGGAAAGAAAAGTGCCCATAAAGTGAAAACAATAACAAAAAAAAAAAGAAATGCGCCTGTGACTCTGCAGAGCAGCAGCGAACAAAACAACGAAGGGAAGAGCAGGCTGCAAGAGCGGCAAGAAGAGCAGCCGCCTCACGTTCTTTTTGAGAGGGTAGAAGGAAGGATGTCATGAGGAGGTTAGGCAGTGCTCTTTCGGGCCCTTCCATCCCACCCCCGTTCTTCGCCAGACACCCATGGTGACATGGAGGGGGAGAGGTGGTGGTGGGTGAGTGGAGCAGGGGACGGCCTCAGAGGGCAGACGGTGTTTTCCATCCCTTTTCCTGGTTGCCTGTTCTCCCCACCCAAGTGAGCCCTCCAGGCAAAAGAAGAGCGTCTTCGTTTACTTGTGATACACGCGCCCACGCCGCGCAGACTTCTTCGCACGCCGCTTCCCAGTGCGAGAGACCGCCTTCCCTTTTGCTGCTGTCGCAGCGCCGGACTTCTGGGAGAAGATTACAGAAGCAAGCGTTCTTCGATCTCTTACTAATGGCCGTGCTTTTCATAAATGCACACGCACACCCAGCCGTGTCATCGCGGTGCTCCTACAAGCTTGCTCATCGTTGCGCACGCACATCAGCTACAGTCTACTAGTTCGTTTTCTTCTCGATTTACCTTGTCAAACGCAAAAAAAAGGTAAACGCGCACGCCTAAGCAGCCTCGGCATCCGAGCCATCGTCGCGGTACCACTCATCCTTCTCCGGGTCGTACCACATCTCGTTTGTGGGGTCGTAGAATTGGCAGCTAGGCGGGTGGAAGTATAGGTTCTCCTCGGCGCAGTAGTAGTAGGGTGTTCCCTCCGTCTTGACCCAGACGCCCTTTGGCAGCAAAACGGCGTTGCCGTTCTCGTCCAAATCGCCGCTGCTCAATCCAGCGCCGTTTTGGCGCGGGCCCTTGTCGGGCGCCTCAGTTGAATCCCCGTTGGTGTTTTTGTTGTCACGACTAGCGTCGGCCGCACGACCAGTGGGGGCCTCCACTGAGTGGTTACTAGGCGACTTGTTCGCTGACAGCGTGGTACCGTTTTGGCTGGGCTGCGCCGTGTCCGCAGCCGCTGCTTCAGTAGCGGGTTTTTGAGCGTAGGTGCCGTTGGCACACGCGCCGATAGCGTTGCTGGCGGTAGCGGACGAAGCCCCTGGCCCCCCGCTAGGCTTGACCTCCTTGCTCTTGGAAGCGCTGCACCCCATTGCTTGCTTTCTTCAACTTGATTTATCTCGATTAATGGTTGTGACGTGAGTGGCTGCTCGACTGAATGACAATCACCTTGGCGATCGCGTCGCTAGAAAAAAAAAACGAGAGGTGTAATGAAAGGGGAAAGAAAAGGAGTCCCGCGGAGCTGCATGCCAAGGAGAGGGAAAAGGGATGGGGAGGGGGAGCTGGTGCTGTAACGGGAACGTAGCGCACGCCGCTTGGTGCTTGCTAGAGTTGCAGTGGAAGCCAAGGAAATGACAACAGAAGAAGCGACTAGCGCAGGCACTACGCGAAGACCAGCACGGGCAGTTTCTGTGGCGCTATCGTCATTTTCTTTTCCTTTCGCGTGTACAAGGTCGCTGGGTACGACTCACTAGCTTGCAGGTGCACCTCCCTTTCGTGCGCACGTGTTCCATGGCTGCTGCACGCCAAACACCACTGAACCCGACTCAGCGCAGCGGCGCTCCCTCCTCCCGACCTGCGCTTGCCAAGAAGCTTCTGACACTTTCGCTTTTGTTTCTTGTGTAGGACGGAGAAGACACGTCAACCATAGCCAACGCGATGCGCAACGGTAACTGCTAACCAGGAAGCAACCATACATTCTGTGCGAGGGATGGTGACAGGGAGGCTGGGGGAGGGGGGGGGGGAAGGAGGAGGACAGGGAAAAAGCGAGTTCAATCATGAGTGACATCCCTCGAGAGCGCGCTGAAACAAGTCATCATAAAGGCATCGGCGCAGCGTGTCCACTTGCCACAGGTGCTTATGCAGGTATCGAAAGCAGCGCCGCCGTGCATTCATCACATCTCCGTCGCCTGCCACCTCGCCATTCGCAGACACCAGCAGCGATGGCACCTTCCCACACAGCGTTGTGATGTGCCGCCTCAGAGATGCGCTGCTGCGCGTGCCGGGAACCGCGGACGCTGTCGTCGTCGGCAGCGCCGTCCCCTGAGACGCGGCTTGCAGCGTCACAAGCTGGTCGAGGAGGAAGTAGTGCGGCATGTAGCACTCGTCTTCTGTACTGACCCTATCCACATCGGCGACGAGCTCGATCACGGCATTCATGAAGGATTCCTCTAGCGCCGCTGCGTCTCCATCCTCGTCCTCGTAGCAGTATTGTCGGCGCATCAGCTGGAATACGAACGGTGCGTAGAACCACGCCGACTGGTCGTTAGGGTCGCAGTACACCGCCTGCTTCAAAAATTCGATGTCCTCCCGCAACTGCGCCAAGAGCGCTGCTCGCCACGCCTGCTGGTGTTGTTGCGCATCTCCGGTAGTGCTGACAACGCCCTGCAGCTGCTGCTGGCGTTGCCATCGCTCCACCGCGGACTTTATGGCCAGCGAATGCTGATGCCACGCGCTGTAGTTAGAGAAGTTGCGCTTGATCTTGTGAGTCGTGTACGCGAGCGCTGCCGTCTCCTCTGGGGAGAAGAATGCCGATGACGGCGTGGTGGAGGTGGAGGGCTGCGTTGCGTCTTCCGCCGACGCGAACGGCGAATGAGCAGGACAGTGGACCGCCGCTAGCTGAGTGGCGCGGAGCTCTTGCTCTAGGACCCAGCGACGATAGTTCCAGGCGTGGAAGTTGCGCTCGTCCATCTGCAGCAGCTGCTCGCACTGCGCACGCTCCTTGCGAAGGAGGCTGCAGAGCAGCTCATAAGTGCCAGTTGCAGTGTCGTTCACAGCTGCGCCCGCAGCGTGTGCAGTCGCCTGCTGCATCTCCAGCTTGGTCAACGCCTCCAGCTGATGAAAGATCCAGTGCCGGTGTAGGAAGGCGTTGTAATTTTTGTAGTTCAGCAACAGCACCTTCGAATTGAGCTTGAGCTCCTGCACAAGACACTGTCGACGGCGAAGGGCGGGTGCAACCTCTGCTGCATTACTGCTCGTCTCTGCGACCGACCCCGATGAGTCGACGCAGGGCTGCATTGATGCTACGGCTTCGAGGGCCAGGCGGCGGTAGTTGTACACCGTGTAGGCCTCCGGCACGGCCAGCAGCAGTGCCTCGGTGTTCGCGAGTGTCGTTGAGTTGTACTCGTGAGCCTTGCTCGACGCCAAGACGGACTTGTACAGAGCACCGACACGCTCGTTCTCCTGTGCGGCTGCCTCCTTTGCCTCAGGAGACAGCACCTGCTTCTCTTTTTTCTTTTGATCATGCATTTTTGTTGCAGTGGGCGCGTGATGCAGCAACTACAAACAAACAAAAAAAAACGTGTCCAACGCAGTGAGGAATGGCTTTACTGATTATAAAGGTAATCACCTGCAGAACGCGGGTGTGCTTCTCCCAATGCACGTCCCCCGTGAACAACGGTGACGCGGCAAAAGGGGGGGAGCGGTAACGCAATACACACACAAAAGATGAGAGGGGCGTAATACGAAATGAAGAGAAAGAGGAGGATATGAGAAAGTGCGCCACATACGCCAACGCAAGCGCTGCCCTCAGCAGTCTACGTCAACGGCGCCACGGTTTACGAGCACATCATGGTCGGCATGTCGAGCGTATTTTCGACAGCAACACAAGTCAGCAGCATTGTCCACTCCTATTCCCTCAGGCAGGCCCGCCGCTTATTGTCTCTTCTGCCGTCGATTCATGAGCCAGCGCGTCACACAAGGGGCGGCACTCCCTTTTGAACTGCCCGCGCTGCCGCTGCGTTTCTTTTCGTTTTCTCCGTTTCTGCGCTCCGTGAACGAGCCATTTGAAATACACAGGGGAAGCATTGCACACTAGTGGACGAGAGAAAGTTCACCCTCGGCTCCCCGATGTCTCGGAGCGTTCAGCAGTTCCTTTTCTTTTTCCTGTGCCGCTCCACTACGAACAAGTCAACATACGTACACACGCATCACACAAAACCACAGCTCGCCTACCTCTGCTGCACCACGACTACATCATGATTGTCTGGGGCGAGCTGTCTGCTGCCAAATCAGCCATGTGCCTAACAGGTACCTCCTGTCCTTTTTCAGGTCTTTTTCGGGTGCGTGCTGCGCAATCGGCGGGCAGCGTCCTGGGTCCTGCTCGAGGGCGGAGGCCGTGGTGTCTGTCGTTCAGGCAGCGAGGCTATTCCGCATTCACCTGAATCCGCACGCCCCTGACAGCATTGAGTGTGTCAAGCAGAAGGGGCCTGTGGACAGATATGTGCTAGCTCACACAAAAACTCACGGCATGTCATTCTGAAGAAGGGTACAGTGGGGGGGGGAGGAGGAGGCAGCCAGTGCGGCACGAGTGAGATGAGCCAAATCAGGTCAATACACGCAACATTATCTTGACACGATGCGCAGACGAAACAAAAGAGAAAACCCAGCAGACAGGAAGGCGAGCCATACGAAGCAGTGGAGAACACTCATGCAAAAAAAAAAAACAGGTGCGCATACATACGACTACGGGGCGGAGAGAGATGAGCGGAGAGAAGGACGCAGAGGCTAAGCATGCATGTGTGTGCTGAAGGTGCCTCTTTGCTGCTGCGGTTTCCTCGTGAACAATACGTGTATATATATATATATATATTAGATGCATATACATGAGTGCATATACCGAGATGAGTATATCCCAAAACAGGGAGGGAGAGGAGGAGGAAAGCAAAGGAAAATTCAAAAGAGAAAAACAGTACATCCGATCGGAGGAAGAACCCACATCGCGCAGAAGCGAAGGGGTGCTCGGGAAGACAGAGGGGAGAGAAGGGCAGGGAGGCGACGCCGCGTTCGTACGCGAGCAGGTCGATAGTGAAATAAAGACGATAAAAACAACGGCGCAAAAAGCAGCTCACAGAAGTGCATGACGAACGCACCATCAACCGCGCATCAGCGCCACTCAATGCAAACTTCGGACTCCTCCTCATTTAGGAAAAAGGGGAATGGGAAAATCGGCCGCTAAGCCACGTTTCTCCTGCTTTCCCGCTCACACTCTTCATCGCTGCCGTGCCGGCAGACAGTGAGTCATGGACCGGCAAACAGAGAAGCTTGAGTACATCGCCTACTGGAAGATAAGCTTCACAACATATACCTGGATAAGATCGAAAAAGCAAACGCAGCAGAGCGCAGCGATACAATCAAAATGCCAAGAAAGACACACAAAAAAGGTCAAACCACACGGCACGAGAAAAAGGAAACGGGACAGGGGGAGGGGGTGAGAGCCAATACTTGCGGGGTATTGCTACCGAAGCACACACGCACACCGATAGTAGAAACACAACGAACAACAGGAAACTCTCAAACAAAAAGGGTCCGTTCTCGGGCGGCTTGTGCAGTTACACGGCTCCATGTGTCTAGATGTAGGTATCTGCACGTGCGTTGTGCATGCCATATTGGCCACCACTTTTCGATACATGGGGGTTTTGTTTACCCGCTCTCCACTACTTCCACCGCACTAGCGCTTCTTTCTTGCGGTTTGCCGCGTCTGTTGATGTACCGCTACACGCTCGACAAAGATGCTGTGCAGTGCAGAGGGACCGCCTTCCTCCGCACTCACCCTTACCGCCACCTCGCATGTGCCTAAAAGAAATGGCTCCAGGTGTGTGTGCGTGTGCGGAGGGGCACGCACCCGCTGCTTCTGATGGTTCCCACTTGTTGAGATGTGTGCTCACAAGGGGGAGAGACGAAGGAGGGGGAGGGGGGGGGGAGGGACGGGGAGGAATAGGATGCAAAAACAAAAAAATGAGCGCTTTCGTTTCGGTGAGAGGGTGAAGGATGTTCCGTGCTTGTGCCCATACACACGCATAGATGTCTCGAGCCTCGCCCATCGCAGTGTGCCTACGCTGATCTCGCGTGAGAGGGAGGGGGGTGGGTGGGGAGGGCTGCGGTGTCTGCTGCCCTCCGTCTTGCGCCCCTTTGCGCCCGCGAGTCCCCTGTCCTGTATGGCAGAACGAGGCGCAGAATCGAAGGGGCGTAGAGAGCGGCAGGCGGAGAAAGGGCAAATGTTAGTGTGTCAGTCTTTGTACGGAGGGGAGGACGGGTCGTGGTCGTGGTGGTGGTGGAAGACACTCCAAACTGCTAACTCTTGGTGTGGCCGTACTGCAATTCAATCTTCTGCTTCACACCACATCCTTTGTGCCCTTGGCATCGCCGCGCGTCGGCGCGGTGGCAGCGGCGGGCATGGACGAATAGGGCACAAAAACAAACGACTCCGGTGCGTCCTTATCGTGCGTTACCTCGTCCATGTAGGCAATCCAGATTCGACAGCGGAAGGTGCGGAAGAGCTTGCGCTGCATGCTGCGGAAGTCTACGAAAATGTTGCGAGACGGGCGGCTGACGTACAATGTGATCTTCTCGCGTGTGAATTGATACTCGCAGTCGAGCAGCGTGACCTCACGGCTCAGCTCGAGCATCTCCAGTTCTTCCACGGACAGAGGTGTCAGGTTGCGATGCCGATCGCCGTCGTCTGTGGAGGCGTGATCGGCGCTGCACTCTCCCGCCTTCTCAGCCGCAGCAGCCGCGGTATCGGCCGTCTTAGATGCCTCAGCAGTAGCAGCGGCGGCCGCCAGTGCTGCCTCGTTGCGCGCGGCGCGCTGCTGGTAGCGGTTCTCGATGAACTGTTGCACAATCGGCTTAGCGATGGCGTAGGCTTGCTTCTCGGCTTCGAGCTGCGGCCCCAGACTCGCCATGTCCTCCGCCGTGGTTGGCCCAATCAACCACGGCCACGTCTTGAGTGACATGACGTACTCCAAAGCAGCCTCTCCCGTCAGATGCGGCAAATCGGTCTCGTCGAGCTCGGCATTGGCAGCGTCGTCATGCGCGTTAGCGACGATGCCTTCCTTGCCCCCGAGCATTCGCTCCACCGCCCGCTGTCGTAGCCGCTCCACGATGGCGCAGTCGCGTGCCATTTGCTCAATCGACACGTGGCGGATCACTTCGCCAATGTCGGCACCGCGGTCTCCCTCCACAAGCATGTGGCTGCCCACCGGCACCTCCTCAGGGGGGAGGGCGCAAGCGTACCGCTGACCTTCTCTCTTGCGCTTCACGACCACAAACAAGCGAACTGGTGCGTCACGGTTCACGTGGAAGCGCACATCGTCTTGCTTCTTGGGGAGCTTCTTCGAGGACGAGCTGACCGGTCTTGGCGCTGGTGGCGTGCGGGTCACGGTCGACGCGGACTGCGTGCCTGCCCTCGGGGCCGTGTCGAGAGTCGACGCCAAGCTTGAGACAGAGGCTGGGGCGGCGACCTTCTTAGCGCCCTGATGATGTTGCTGTGGGGGGTCCGCGTGCTGCGATTTGGCCTTCGTGGGCTTGCCGAGGGCAGAGGCAGCGGCGGCTGGGGTGGGACCGGCGGCGACCACCGCCAACGCTTGGGTGTATTGAACTTGAGCCGTAGCATTCCCGGAACTTTGCCGTGGTGCAGTGCTCTGCACGTCCGCAAAACTGCCGAGGGCCACGCCAGCGTAGTGCGCCATCGGAGGCGTCGGCAGATAACTGTACGGGCCCATTATTGTCCCCGCGCTGGCCATGTAAGGGGCCTGCGCAGGCTGTGGCATTGATGCATACGCCACTTCTGCGAAAGTTGGGCTAGGAGCACCGTCAGCCGCGCTTCCGAGCACGGCCATGTTGCTGTTGGGCGCCGGCGGAGCGTAGTACTGCTGCTGCTTTGGGGGCGCGGTTATTTGTGTGTAGTAGCCCGGCTGAGGAGAGATAGCAGGGTAGTTATGGCTCGGGTAACCACCATAAACGTAAGCCTGCTGGTGCTGCTGCTGCAGTGGGTAAGGTCGGGCCTGTACGCCGTAGCCGTACGGCTGCTGCTGCTGCGCGTGCTGCTGTTGTTGCTGCTGCTGTGGGTGCTGATAGTACAGGGTCTTTGGAGGGTAATGGCACGGAATGTAGGGGCTCACTTCAGGCTCGCTCCTCCGCTGACCTGTCAGCTCGATGCCATCCGCCGTGCTGGGGGTACTCGCTGCCACATCAACGTAGCGGTGATCGAGTTGCTGGGATGAAGGCCCACACGAACTGTGGTCCTCCGAGGCCGAGCCGCCGCTCGTGGCGAAGCGGGACGCGTTGGAGGTGGCACCAAGTGACACGGGTAAGGTTGCCTGAGGGATGCTAGAGACGTTGTGCGCCATCGCGGAAGCGCTGTTCGGCGTAGGTGACACGGACTGGACCACCGGCATGATTGTACTCGAGGTGTTGAGGGAGCAGCTGGCGGAGTTGGTGCCGGGCCGCACGCGCTGCTTCACGTTGACGTTGAAGTTCTGCTCCTTGTCGCTGCAGGTCAGAGTGCCCACTGTCGTGGAGATGGGACGAGCATCGGTCGTAGACAATGTCATTCGGTTGCCATCGCGCCAAAGCCGTGTCGACGGCGAATCCACGGGCTGCTGTTGTTGCAGTTGCTGGCTAGGGTACCGGCGAATCGTTCCGCTGTCAGCGAGGTTGCTCGAACCGAAGTCTACAGGGGTCGGAGTGGAGGTGGAGGTGGAGGCGGAGTTAAACTCGAACATGAGCGCATTCTGCGACGTGTTGTTACTGTAGCTGTAGCTGCTGCGGCGCCGTCGCACGGCTCTCGAGGAGTTCTCCATAGCAGATGCCTCCTGTTCTGGGCGATTGACGTCGCTGCTACTGAGGAGTACGTACGGGTTATGCGAGCTGCGGCTGAAGGTGTGCCGAGAGCGCCTGGAACTCAGCGATCCCTGACCCGCGCGACTCACCGACGAGGAGGAGGCTCTAGCGACGTGGTCACCCCGCTGAGCGTAGTTGGAGGAGGAATGCGCATCCTCGTCTCGGCCCGACGGGGTCGTGGCGGCACCCTGCCCATCGTAGCTGGCACAATGGGCTCCCGCCATCACCTCGCTATCGTCATCCTCGCCACTGCTGACATCTGGCTGCCCAAATGTTTGAAAGAGGGATGGAATTTCGGTAAAGTCCCGCGGGTCGTTCGTAAGCGTCGCCTTCGTGTTCTCAAGCGCCCTTACGCCGCCACATGGGTCCGGGTGTATACGAGCGGCCATGCCTGTACCCGATATGTAAAGAGCGACAGAAACGGAAAAGGCGGTGTGTGCAAGACCGGAAGACAACAACAACAGAGATGAGAAAACAACTAAACGAAGCAGCAAACGCGAGGCGCTCTTCAGGCGCGATACATGCACGGCCAGAAAAAACAATAACAGCACCAACAGCGGCTCACACGACGCCAAAGGAGTTCAACGGCGGTCTCTCTCTCTCTTTCACACAGAGAAGAGTAACGAAGAAGCAAAAGGCTGAACGCCAAAGTAGAGCACCAACAAGAGCAAACGAAATTGGAACAAGGAAGTGTGTATGTGTGTGTGTGTGTGTGTGTGTGTGTGTGTGTGTGTGTGGTGCCACGATACAAAGGACAACAGAGAGAAAGAGAGAGAGAGAGATGGCTTCGGCACACTAACCCAAACAGAGGGCACAACGCAACCAGCAAAAAAGGACTTGGGTAGAAACACCAGCTGATGAATGCGAACAGCTGAAGAAAGCCAGCGACAGCGGGACGGCCGAGAGCGCACAGAGAGAGAGAGAGAGAGAGTAAAAGGTATCTGCGAAGGGAAAACGAAATAATAGTAACAAAGAAAAAGGGGTCAAAGGAAGGCCTAGTGCTGTCTTGTTTCCTTTCCTTGGCGTCCGTGGCCTACCCTTTTGAGATGCTTGCCGAGGGGAGGGGGATAAGGGGGAACAGAGAAGGCGAGGGAGGGACTAAGCGAAGATTTTCTTTGCGGTTGGTTTGTTGAGCTTGAGTGGCCAAACGAAAAAAACCCAAAAGCAAATAATAAATGCTGCGACGAAGGGGCCGGAAACACACATAAAAAAAAAGACAAGGAAAGAAGAAGTGAGCGCCAATCACCGACAACACTAGCCAGGGCAAACGGAAAGATCGAGAGCGAGAGCAAGACAAGGGAAGGGAAGAGGGGGTGGGGAGGGGGCAAAGAAAAAGACTAGAACTTCCACGCACTTAGGCGAATACAGGAAACCAAGATAGAACTAACAGCAATCCGAAAGTGAACAAATGGCTGTACAACGTGCACTGATAACACACACACACACACACACACACACAGACACAGACACAGAGGGAGATGGAGAAAAAACGAAAGAAACGGGGAAGAAGTGACCAAAGAAGGGCAAAGACCGTCCTTGGAACGAGGGTGCCCCTCTTAGATTGTAACGAGAAACGAGCACTGAGGAGCAAGGAACGTGAGCAAAAAAGCACTCGAGGCAGAGCGAAAAAAAATGAAGAAACGAAATTTAGAGGAACGCCACGTGGGAAACACAAGAGAGAGACAAAGAAAACGCACCGAACGGGTGCCGCTAGAAGCTCACTTGGGTTTTATGCCGTGTGCTGCGGTTGGCAGTGAAGGAAGAGAAGTGTGTCTTGGATGTAAAGATGAAAACAGATGGTGACAAAGTTGGCGGAAGGCAAGACAGCTGTCTGGTGTAGAGAAGAGGAGTGGCTGTGTTGCCCGAAGCAGGCTTTTGCCGGGGATTGAAGTAGTGAGACCAACCTGTGGTGCGTGGGGGTGCGTGATAGAAGAGAAGGGAGATATGAGCGTGAGTGTGCAGGGGTGACGGTGAAGGAACACCGAGGCAACCGCTGAAAAGCCAAAGAGTAATGGTGGAAAAAGAGGCGCAAGCGAAATGTGATAATATTTGGCGTACTAAGCAAGAACGAAAATGGGCGAAGAGTGAGGTCAAGGTCGAGAGAGGGTAGAGAGAGTGTCAATACACCGATAAAGCACCAGAGAAGGAGTCCAGGTGGAAATGAAGGAGAATGCGAAAGAAAAAGAGGACAAAGATAACAGAAGAGGCAAGAGGTGAAAAAGTGGGTCGCCGTTGCGCTCGCGCATCAAGAGCGCCACGTTGTGCGAAGGAGACACAATAAACGTCTCCCACAGGGCTCCCTGTCACTTTAGAGTGCGTGTATGTTCGTGTATGAGCGCCGCTTCGACGAGATTATGCAGTAGTCAGAAGGTGTGTGTGTGTGTGTGTGTGTGCAGTGAAGGGGAGCACGCATCGACACACAAGCACCGATAGCGAAGAGAGAAAAAAAGGAGCGGCAAAGAACAGCAAAAATTCACAACAGCAAAACGCAGTCGAAGACACCACTCCTACGCTCTTAAAGACGATGCACCGATTCCGTACTTCTTCGTCGACTTCGTGGGTATGTAAATGTTCTGTTTAAGGAACGGGTTATCTTCTATCTCATCGCTTGAGCCACAATGGACCCTTTTCTTGTTCTTGTATATCCGTGCTCTGCTTACCCCCTCCCTTGGGTGTTACTCGCGCTCTTGTGCCCGTGAGCTCGCAGGGTATATATATAGAGAGAGAGAGAGACACACACACACACACACGCGTGCGCTTGAAGAAAAAAAAAACAAAAGGCGGCAGCCACCTTGGAGAGAGAACGAAAAGGAAACGTGGGAAGACTAAGATGCTTTTTTTTTGTTGTTTCTTCCGTTTTCCTTTGGTGGTGGGGTTGCTTCTCCTTCCTCTCTAGCGACGAAACAAAAACTAATGAAGAGAGCAAGAAAACACACACACACACAAAAAACGACAACAAAACAGCAAAAAAAGGGGGCGGGGGCGGGGGTGGGCGAAGGGGAGATCAACGAAGAGTAGTAATAATAATAAATGGAAGACAACGAAAGGCAATGCTTGTTCCTTTGTTGGGGTACGTCGTTCTTTTTTTTCTTTTACGCGTCCGTGTGTGCGTGCGCGCACGTTTTGTTTCCCTCTCTGCCCTCCCACTGAAGCTCCTCTGTCTCACTCCGCGAAGGCGATAACAGCCTTGTCATACACCGACACGCGCAGAAGTGAAGACGAGCAACAGAGTTGAGGGACGTATGCGTGTGTGTGTGAGGTGGGTGGGTGGGTGGGTAAGTGTGTGTGTGTGTATGCAGGCCTTTTTTCGTTGTTTCTTTGCAGAACGCGATTGGACAGAGACAGAGAGGTCAAAACAACAACACCACACAAAAAAGGTCGAAACAAGGAAATAAACCACTAAAGGCCAACGAGGAAAATTCTTTCCCCACTCCCCATAAAAACCAAAAAAAAAACGAAAAAGGCTGAAAAAAGGGGTCGCACACGCACTGGGAGAAGAGGGAGAAGAGACACAAACCCGAAAAAAAAAGTGTGAGAAAAAAGAGGACTGTGGGAAGGAGGGAGGGAGTAGAAGAAAGAGGACGAACACACGCACACACAGCACAAGATGACGCAAAGAATTCAGGCAGGAGGGGGGGGGGAGAAGAATCGAGCAAACAGACGAAGAGCAAAAGGCAGAAGATATCGAAAGGAAAGAGGCGAGTGAAAACAAAAAAAAACTTACAAGCAATACGCACACGCCAAGAGACAAGAAAAGCCGACGGTAACAGGCGCACAAAGGAAGAAACGTGGGCGTAATCACCACGAGCAAGAGAAAAAGCACGTTTACCCGAATAATGTCCGCTAGCCGATGTAGTGACCTGTTGGCTTGCGGTAAAGATGCACCGCTACTCAAGCACACGCGTCTTTTGTTGTTTGGTTCGTTGAGTACCGCTACGATCTGTGTTGTCCCCACCCTTTTTTTTTGACCTGCCTCGGGTCCTTCGTCTCTTCGGCACGTCGTACAATCGCTCGCAATGCCGGAACGAAAAACAAAGGGTTGTTCGTCGCACCAGACGATATAAAAAGGAAAGAGGCCTCACCTTAGGAAAGAGAACAGTAGAGGAGAACACGTTACACTTTTCGGAAGAAGAATAAGAAACAACAGCGCAAAAACGACCAACTAGCGCAGCTGCAGCCCGATGCGAAGGCACCCTTTTTTTTTTTGCTACTTCACCCCTTTGCAGTGCTTGCACCTTCGCCACAACGAGTCCTTCCGCTGGTGAATGCAATTGATTACGACGATTGTGTGGACGCCCTCCTCGGCTGCCCCTCGACTCTGTTTTTTTCGTCGTTGTTGCGTGGGTTTCAAAGGCCAAACCTAAAGGAAAGGTGAAACAGACCCACGTGTGGGTGCTTGAGTTTGTGTGAGCGGGAGGAGAAAAAGCCGACACGCACCCACGCGAAAACCACCACCACCACAACGAAAAAATCGAAAGTGAACGTCAAGAAAGAGCACACAACCTACAAAAACACCAAAGCAAAAAAAAAAGAGGGAGAAAAAGAGACCCAAAGCAACACAAAACAGAAACGATCTGAAGGACACACAGCCGCGAAATCAACGACAACAAACGAAAGAAACGGGAAAACAACGAAAAAGGGACGCGATTCAAAACAGCGAGCAAAAGAGATACGGAAGAGCGAACTCGATGGTAATGATTCTCCTTCCTATGCTTCCTTGATGGCGTGGGTGGGAAGAGGGAGAACTCAGCCTTGTCAAGGCGGACCGAGAAAACGAGACGGAGGTTGGGTGGTGAAGAGAGAAGAGATGAGACGACAAAATAATAATAATAATAAAGAAAACAATCAAAGCACAAGTAGAGGAATAATAATAAAAAAAAAACACACACGAACCCTCGTGCGTCTTCCCGAAACGGTTTGAGAGGAGGAAGAGAAAAGGAGAGTGGGCCAAGACGTCAGGTGAGAGATTCAAAATGGCAGAATAGCACGTGGCACGACACAGCAGCGGCGGCAGGGTCTCAGCAAAGATGCCAGAGTTACAGAGTAGAGAGGCAAGTAAGGGAAGACACGCAAGCAAGCACGCAAAGATGAAACCGACGCAGCCGACGTGAACCGTTGAAGGTGTGGGGGAAGGCCTCCGACAGTTGGGGAGTTTGCACGCCACTCTCGGAAGACTGGCTGCGTCGCGCTTGTAACTTAGCGTGAGCAGAAAGCAGACCTTCAGAGAGGGAGCAAGGAGCGGCAGACGTTGAAACGCCGTGCACAAGGAGAGGGAGGGAAAGGGAAGAGAGCGGGGTATGTGTTGGCAGGTCTTTGGTGGTGCGTTCACTGCGTGCGGGTGAAAATGAAAAACCGTGCAGCGGCAGGAAACGAGGGAGAGATGGCGACTCACAAAACCCAAGCCAGACACCACGTAGATGAATACTCAAGCCCACGCTGATACACAAACGCCCACACAAAAACAGAAATGAGCCAGAGCAGACGAAGCAGCACTATCGCAAGGAAAAGGGCGATAAACGCAGCCCCACTCTAGTGGCGACGAGCAAAATCAAAGGGCGGCAAAAGAGAAAGCAAGAGAGACGCGGGATGAGCGATGGTGACGCTATACAACTCAGGCGTGAAACGCCCACGCAAATACTGCATGCAGAAGGAGGAAGAAGGGGAGGGGAGGGGGTGAGGTGGCGGTGGTGGTGGAGCGACAGAGAGACAGAAACCCTGTAGGTCTCGCAGGAAGAAACTCACAGAAAAGAGTAACTAAAGCAGAAGAGAGAGAAAAACAGTTTATATATATATATATATGTATGTATGTATATATATATATATATGTATAGATTCCCTTTGTTGCCGCGTTTCGTTCGCGCAGCAAAGTCCTGCTCTTGCCTGTGAAGGTTGTCCTGTATATTTTTTCTTGCTGGACTCCTGTTGCCCGTGTGGCTTGCCTTTCGTCGCAGCGAGAAACGCTTGTGTGTATGTATGTCTGACTAACACTTGATGCCTCTCGTCCGAAAAAGGCAACAACAAAAAGGAAAAGCTGCTCACAGCAGCGGAAACAAAGATAATCAGATCAATGCCACACAAAGACAAGTAAACCCACGGCGTTAGCTGAGATGACGAACGTGTAGGAGAGAGCGAGAGAGACACGATATGGTGAGAGTGGGAGGGTGGAGGAGGAGGCGAGGCGTGCGTGCGAAGAAGTACGAGAAACAGGGAAGAGCCAATGTGTTACGTGCGTTGCGTTGCGTGCGTACCTAGCTAGGTCCTTCGTTTCGTTTCTATTTTCTCAACGGCTGTTCAGCTCGCTGCTCAGCTTCCTTACTTGCTTTTCGTCGCGGCGTCCGCGTGTGTATTGTGAATGCTCTCTCCTTCGTCTTTTGTCCTCTTTCTGTCTTTCGTTTCGGTACGCCCTCGTGCGTTTCCGTGTGTGTGTGTGTGTGTGTGTGTGTGTGTGTGTGTGTGTGTGTGATTGGGTGGGGCTGCACGTGCCGACGTGCCTTGCTCTCGGTCACGAAATCCAGCAAGGGCGGAGGCGAGAACACGGAGGGGGAGGAAGAGAGAGGAGAGGTGGGAAAGCGGGAGAGCACACACACACACACACACACACACACACACACACAGAGGGGGGAGGAGGAAGGGGATGGGGGCTGAGTCGAGCCTCGGAGTCCAAGTGCCGGATAATAAGGAAATAGAGATGTCAAGGAACCTAAATAATAGAGTGTTGTGTCAGTGTGTATGTCAGAAAGAGGGGGTCTTGCGGGGCCTGAAACGTGTGCGATCGAGGGGGCGCGGCGTGTGTGATGGTAGTAGTAGCGGTGGTAGGAGTTCGAGAGAGAGGTGATAGTCACAACGCGTAGAGGGAGGGGAGGGGGATTGAAAGGCTGACGAGAATCGGGTGTGGATGGACGTGGGGGAGGGGGTGGGGGCAAGGAAATCCACACAACAAAAACACGGCTGAAGCGGAGTGTGCCGCCGCGCCGGTCAGAAGCATGCAACACAAGATACGGCACACACACACACACACACACACACACAACGACCAGAAACAAAACGAAGGTGTCGAGACGACGTGAGAACAAGAAAGCGAGACAACAACGACACGGTCGCTGAGAACAACAAAAAAGTGCACGAATACAGAGAGGAGAAACGATAGACAAGCACGCCTTCAGCGACTACTTGAATCACGAGACAGAATAGTGAGAGGAGGGAAGTGTGGGGAAAGGTCCGGGAGAGCCCCCCAACAACAGCAACAAAAAATGAAGGTGCACTGCGAGAGAAGAAAACGGCACTTTTTTCAATTTCCTCTCTCGTTCCCACTTCCGCGGACACCTTTGTCTTCCGTCTACCTGGTGGCGATCAGAACTCGCGCGCTGCTCTTTCAACGTTGGCCTTTTTTTTTGGGGGGGGGAGGGGAGGGGGAATCCTTTCTTTCTTTTAACTGCTGCTCTTTCTGCGGGACACAAAGCAATTTCAGAGCTCTTCTGCTGGTGTGATTGTTTGCTTTTTGGGCCTGTGCAGGAGGTGTAGGCGAAGCGGTGAGTTTACGACAGGGAATGTGGAGAAGGAGAGCAGCGAGGTTGAGGTCCACGTGTTTATGTATGCGGGTGGGTGCGGGGGGGGGAGGGAGAGAGGGAGGGAGGGAGGGAGAGAAGGAAGGTGCTCCAGAAACAAGGGGAGAATAGATGGGGTGGGGTTTGCAGTAGACAAGCAGTCCTTAGGTCCTTGATAAGTTCATCGAGGGAGACATCTCGCCCGAGCGAGACAACAACCGAAAAGGGACGGCAATGATTCTCCTTTCGCGATGCGGCATCACGTCAGGAATGCCTTGTGCCTGCACCAGACCACGTCTGTACATCGACCGTCGCGAACTCGATAAGATCATGCTGCTCTTGTTGCTTCTTGGATGCATTGAAAGCGGACGCACGACGACATGGCCAGTGCTGTGGAGAGTGTCGCGCCATGTCCAGCAAAGTTGGTTGCCTGGTGTATGCGTGCGTGTGACGAGCGTACACGGTGGAGTTTGCCTTCCTCGTCTACCTGTGGTGGGGGGAGGTGGCGGAGAACAGTGGTCTCGATGACGCCTTACCTCTTCGCTTCCATTGCTGGGGCGCAATGAAGAAGACACCGGGAAAGACAAACGCTGGGAGAAGAGGACAGAGAGCAGGGACATTAGCGAGTGAATGCACCACGACTTGCTATACATTTTTTTCTGTCGCGTTCGAAACAACACGCATGGCAAGCACGCCTTCCAACTTCCCACCCCCGCCCACAACCAAGAAGGATTGGGCGACCCAAAACACAACAACGACGAGCCGGTACGACATCAAAAAAAGCCCAGAAAAAGAAAGGAGATCAGCGAGACGACGAAAATGCAAACGGCGCGCCGCTGACGCGATGCGCTCACCCCCTGCCACTTCAGCGAGCCCAGTGTGCGACGCCTCGAAACGCGCACGCGAACACTCCCTCCTACGCACGCATGAAGAGAGAAAGAGACAGGCATGGAAGGCGACAGCGCGTACGTGCCACCACTGCATTGAGAGATGCAAAGTGTGCAGGCGAGAGGTGAAGGAAGGACAGGAGGCGCCCTGAGCAGACACGACAACTGCTACCGCTTTCCCTTGAGCCTACCACTCTTCACACTGCGCCGAAGCCGCAACAGCAGCCCTCGCGAGCACCCGTCGCGCGGCAGCACGCGCTTCGAATAACGGGCATAGATCAAGCGCGAGACAGCGCCCACTGGGAGGGTGCCGCTTGCAATGAGGACAGAGTAGAACCACTCATGCGCTGTCAGAGGCACCGTGGACATAATCTTGCCGCCAAACTCCACAATTATGATCTGCAACACGACAATGATGCCGACAATAACAAAGAGCACGACACTGTCCGCCCAGTTGGAGAAGAAGCCCTCGCCGCGGTGTAGCAGACGTGCGTTAAAGAAGTTGAAGATCTGCATCCACACAAACGCGTTGAAGAGAAAGCAGATGTGGGCGTCGCTGAAGTAGCGCGGGTCGCGCGGCGACTCCCCGGAGGGCGGCAGCGGCTTCGTGTGCCCCCGCGCGCTCAGCAGCACATTCCCGTAGCCGAGCAGCAAAAGCTGGCACATGACCTGGAAGGTGCTCTGAAAGCCGATCTGGAACCACATGCTCGGCACGATGATTGCGGTATCCTTCGACTCGGGCGGCCGGGAGAGGAGCATGGGTTCACATGGCAGCTCCGTCGCCAGAGCGAGGGCGGCGAGTGTGTCCATGATGAGGTTTAACCAGAGGAGCTGCACCGGCTTCAGGGGTGACATGTTCTGCTCGCTCATGATGGCGCCACAGAAAGAGACGACGCACGCCGAAAAGTTCACCGTGAGCTGAAACTGCAGAAACTTGCGAATGTTGTCCTTGACGTTTCGGCCCCACATGGTCGCCTTCACCATGCCAATGAAGTTGTCGTTCAGCAAAATGATATCGGACGCGCGCTTCGCCACGTCACTGCCGCCGTTCATGGCAAATCCGACGTCGCTAAGCTTTAGCGCCGGCGCGTCATTGGTGCCATCGCCGGTCATTGCAATCACTGCGCTCGGGTCGATGCGGCGCAGGAGGGAGAGCAGCCGCTTCTTGTCCATCGGCGTTGCGCGAGCAAGGATGCGAATCTGTGGCAGGTACTGCTGGAGCAGCTCCGTGTCGCTGAGCTGCCGAAAGGTTTCTCCATCGAGGGCGTAGCCGCTATCTATGAGCTGCTGGGGCGACGCATTCGCGGTCGGTTCCTGCATCATCCACGCTGTTCGGCCAAACGCACCGTCCAAAAACTGACCCTCGACATCAGAGGCGGCGCCGCTGTTTTCGTAGTGGAGCAGCGACGTATTCACGAAGATCGCAGCATCACTGCTCTCCGTCGGACTGAACCCGTTGTCGTTGCCGTTCGCGAGTGTAGCAGTAGTCGACCAGCTAGGCGCCTCGGGGTTGCGCAGGGTGCGGTTGCCGTCCGGGAGCGGCGGGCCCCTTAGCGCGCCACTGCTTGAGCCGCCGCGAATCAGCCCGCAGCGGCAGGCAATATTGATCGCCGTGAGAGTGGCGTCACCGGTGATCATGATGACGCGCAAACCAGCTCCGAAGCACTGGCTCACTGCGCCAGGCACTTCCGGCCGCACATCCTCCTCAAGGCCGACCATTCCGATCATGCAGAGCTCGCCGTCATAAGCGGCACCCGCGCCGTGCTGCAGCTGCTGGTTCCACAGCTTCGCCTCTGCGGCACCGTGCGCATCGCTGAAGGCGCAGCAGATAGTCCGAAGCCCCGATTCGGTATAGCGCGTCAACGCCTGTTCATGGAAGGCCCGCATCTCAGATGTCAGCGGCACCGGCACACCCTTATCGTTAATGTACGAAGTGCAGCGTGCCAGGATGACCTCAGCTGCGCCGGCCGCGTAGAGCCGCGTGCGGCCCCCTCCGTTTCCCGCACCAGCTGGCCCCGCCAGCTGGCGCAACATGCAGAGGCTCATCTTGCTGTGCGAGCTGAACGGGTAGCGACGGCACCGGCTCGGGTCCTGCATCGCGGTCAGCATGCAGGCCTGGGTGTTGCGGAACGACTGCACATCGTGCTGTGTTGCATGGCTGCTCGAGCAGTGCATGAGATGGCAGAGCCACAACAACGCCTCGCTCGTCTTGTTGGTCGCGCGTCCTACCTCTGGGTCAATAGCGTTGGCTACAATACAATCCAGAAAAAGCTGCACGCTCGAGGGAGGTAGGGGAACGGTGATGGCTTTGCTGGGAGGCGCGCGCGAGAGCGGGCTTTGCCCAAACCCGCACGGCGGCGGTGGCGGCACGAACGTATGAGTACGTATGGAGCGTGTCGGCAACGCCGCTGGTGACTCCTCGTCACCAAAGGTTGAGAGGTCGCCCCCCACGACGGTGCCGGCGTCTTCTACCGCGTACGTGACCGCGGACAGGAATATTTGCTTCACTTGCATCGTTGGGGCCGTCAAGGTGCCCGTCTTGTCCGTGCACAGCACCGTCGCCCCGCCCATGGTCTCGCACGCTGCCAAGTGGCGGACAAGGTTGCCATCCTTCAGCATGAGTCGCATGCTGTAGGCGAGTGAGATGGTGACCGAGAGCGGTAGGCCCTCCGGTACGGCGACCACCACAATGGCAATCGCCGTGGTCAAGTTTTCAAAGAACTTCATGGCGTACAGTGGGCTGCTGTGCACAAGATACATGAAGACCTCCTTGATGAGCAGCGCTGCAAACGTGAAGAGGGCCGCGCCAATGCCGAACTTGCCGATGACCTCCGCCATTGCCTCGAGCTGGTCTTGAAGCGGCGTGTTCGCTTTTTCCGTTGACTGAATGGACATGGCGATCTCGCCCGAAAAGGAGTTGGGCCCCACCGCGCAGACGAGCGCCACTCCCTCAGCTGACCCGTCCAACAGCGACGACCCGCTAATGAGAAATGGGTCGGTGAGCGCCTGCTTCAGCACGTCATCGTTCTCCCCGGTGACGCTACTCTCGTCCGCCAAGATCGGGCCCAAACTGCCTAGCAGCACGGCGTCGAACGTTAGCTGCATCCCGGCGCTAACCTGTACAACGTCCCCTACAACAATATCGGAGCTTGGCACCTCCAGCGCCACGCAGGCGAGGCCGTCCGTGCCCGTCACGCTACTGCCGCCACCGCAGCCGTCGGTGCTGCTGAGTGGGGCATAGCGCCACACTGTGACCCTGCGGCGAGCGGCGTTCTCGGCCCGCATCACCTCGGCAAACTGCTCTTGCTTACGGTAGTCGTTCACTGCGTTCACAAATGTCACGATGAACACGGAGGCGAAGATGGCCGCCCCCTCAACCCAGCCCATGGCGAGGTCGACCTCGCCGGTGCGGAAGTCCGGGGTGGTGATGCCAAGTATCATAGATACAAGGGCAGCACCAGTCAAAATTTGCACAACGCGATCGTCCTCGATGGAGCTCTTTACGAAATGCCACACACTCTCCTTCGGCGGCTGGGATAGCACGTTCGCACCGTATCGCGTCTGCCGCTCTGGGACCGAGTGTGCTACAATGCCGAGCTCGCGGCGCTGCACCGCGGCACTGCGCTCCTCAGCGGAGCACATATTCACGGCGGGCGAGCCCGCTGGAGAGCATCGCACGTTAAGTTCATAGAGGAGCCCACCGGGGCCTTTGTGGTCGTTCGTCAGGATGTCGATGCGTTTATGACCAACCATGTTTGATAGCTTCACAGGACCTCCGTTACTCCTACCAGTACCGGCGGTCCCGGTAAACACAAACACATCGCCCTTCTCCATCAACGGCAGACAAGAACGCGCGATCGACCAAAGAAGGAGCGGAGAGGAGTCTTGGCTAAGTCGAGCAGATGTACGACGGGGTGGGGTGGAGGACGAACAGAACCGAAAAAGAAACTGTGAGGTGTGCAAGCCGGAAGATCGAGGTGAGTATGCGAAGAAAACTGAGGCGAAAGCAAGCAAGCATAGATACGTTCGAAGTAGAGAAGAGGGATGTCTCCGATAACGTCGATGAGATCCGCTCGCGCTGACCAACACCTGCGAAAGGGTTCAAGAGAGAGAGGTTGAAGTGCGACCAGCACCCAAAGTTCAGGTCAGGCAACGAGGAGTCTGTAAGGGAAAAGAGAGGGTGGGGAGGGTGGAGGGGGCGGCAAAATTCTGGCCGCCCTCTCCACAAACCCAACGGTGTCTACGTTGATCGGTCAGTTTGAACCCGCGTGCGCGTGCTCTTCGCGGTGTGTGGGTGAGTGTGACGGGACACGCTGCCCGTGCGGCTACGTGGAAGGCGCTGCCGAGGTGAAACAAATCAAGAAAACTTGACCAACGCATCGAACAAAACGAAACGCGTGTGGGGAGAGAGTGCGGGATGCATGAGGCGGTGGACAATACATTACATGCGAAATCACAAGTAGGGGAAACCATGACGACGGTGAAGGAGAGGGAGGTCGATACTCAACCACGTAGGAGCAGGTCTAGCGACTACGAAGCAGACTGTTGGGAAGGGTGGTGAACATGCGAAGAAGAAGAGCAACGTTTGCGGCAGATACACACGACAGTAAGGTGAGCACAGCGGCAGAGGAAAGCGCGCCCACAACAGCGCGCGCTCCGCACTTTTTTTTTCCGTTGTTGGTGCCTCCGTTGCGGAGCTGAGAGATACCGTAATACACCGCATACACCAGATGGTATACACACACACACACACACAGACACAGACACAGACATAAATGGATACGCATATATGCAGTGGACTCACACTGATCTGTCGAGGCGAGGGGAGGGAGGAGGGAGGCGAAACAACAACGAATGGGCCCGACGAGGAGAGGGTGACGAGCAGCACATAGGACAAGAAGGGACGTGTCTCGGCGTCGACCGCAGACACACACCTGCAGGAATACTCGACGCCGCCGAACACGCCAACTCTTGCGAGCGTCATGCTCGTCAACGCCTGCAGGCTTAGCAAGGCGGGGGTGTGGCGGCGCGAGTGAGGCAGTGATACCAGGAGGCAAAACATCACCGCCAACGCTGGTGGGAACGGGAAAAAGAGGCGCCAAAGCAAACACCAACGCCGTGCGTGCACGCATACAACGGTGTCTGCCAAACATCCGTGGCAAAAAAAAAACGATAAAAAAAGGAAGAAGCGTGAAGGGCGAAGACGCAGGAGCCCGCGCACTTTGAGATGGACTCACAGCGGCAGACCGACCGACAGATATGAGGGGGAGGTAGGGAGGGCGAAGCAAAAGACCTTGAAAGATGCGAAACAAAAACACAAGCAAAAAAAGAAGCGAAACAGCCACCGACCCGAACACCGTGAGTGAGGTGAGCAGGCTACCTACACATATGGATGGGAGAAAGAGGGAGGAGGAGGGAAGGGGCAGAAGACGAGAGTAAGCGCGCACATCGCAAGAGCACAGACAACAGAGCAAAGGGCGCACACAAGCACACGCCGAGCCCTGACGGACACCACCTTTCGGCACACACACACACAATACACATATCGATACATATACAAGCATACATCCCCATGCACACCGATATACACATACAAAGGAGGACAGCCATACACATGCCCGCGGAAGCACGAGACGAGAGCGAAACGAGCGCAAACCACAAAGTGAGTAGGGCGCGCGCGCAAAGGGCGGTAGTGCTGGCAGAAGAGACACACACGTAGTTACTCGCAAATATGCAGCTGCCCATGGTGTTTACTGCCAGCTGTGAGCTTTGCTCTGCCGCACAGCAACAACTCAACGCCGGCCCCATCCCGGCCCTGCCACAGGCCCCCGCCAGCGCGGTGCGAAGCATGCCGCAGACACGCACGCGTCACACCAGATGCGCCGACACGGTCATGTGAGCACCGTCCCCGCCCTCCAGCTCTACCCGCTCACCCACCGCCTCGCGGGTCGCCTCACAGCCGCTCCCCCGCTATGCCGGCTGCCACCCCTCGTGCATCCCACCCCCTCCCCCCTCGGGGCGGCTCAGGCCTCCCCACACCAGTGGGCCGTGCGAGGGCCGGGCAGTGGGATGCGTTCGAGTCACGCGGACACCCTGCCCATCATGTGGAGGGTGCACACGCGCGTTCGCGACTGCAGATCACCCGGACGCCACGCCGCCCAGGACCTGACGGTCTGCCGTCAGCAGCGATGCACCGCCCGGCCAGCGCCAGAGGCGGCTCGGCATTTGGCAGGGGATAGGGATGGGGATTGGGGTGGGGTGGGGGGATACTGCCTGGCTTCCTCTCACCGAGAGAGAGAGAGAGATACGGGGGAGAAGGTGCGCTGGGCCCTGAGACGCCACGCACTGGGGTGCGCACACACCCCGTCGTCGGTGAAATCGCAGAGACAGAAGCAAAGGGAGAGCACGCGCTTGATGGCGTGAAGGATTTGCCGTTTGGGAGGACACAAGGCAACACAAAGGGCAACAACAACAACAAAAAACATATTCGGCCGATGGTGATGGGCCTGCGGGGGCCGGCGGCTGCATTTGGGTGCACGTGCATGGGTGAAATCGCCTTGAAAGCCTTTTGACTCGTGTAGTGTCGTCGATGGCCGAGGCTCCTGACGGCACCTGTCCCCCCCCCCCCAAACAAAAGGCCCCGCAGACGGCATACACGCACCCACACAGAGAAACACACAAGAGTAGCCAAACGACAAAGCCAAAGCGTGATACCGACTAGCGCAGCCCTCTGCTCTCTCCCCTCGTCCTCTCCATTAATGTTCTCAGCTTCCTCAGCACTTCCCCCCCCCTCTCACGCCTTTCCTCAGGCGCCCAATGAGGCTCGGTAGCACAGCCAGGCACAGGCAGACGCGAAACCAACAAAAGAAAGGGCTCATGGTGCCGCTACTCCCGGTCGGAATCCTTGACAACGAGAAAGCCTCCGAGCAGAGTAAGCAGCAGACCGGATACCACATCCGTCAGCGATGCAGCGCTCCAGCGCACACAAGGGAAAGTGCACATAGCACGGAGAGAGAGGGAGAAAGAAAGAGGTTCACACCACTGCGCTACCTAGATGATCTCGAGCTTGCGCCGACCGGGATCCTTCAAGTACTGTGGCGCGTACTTCAGAAAGAGCTCTTGAAGTTCATGAAAGTACACCTCCTGCGCAGCCCGCAGCACCTCCTGATCCTTCTCCTTTTCGAAGTAATTCGCAGGGTCGGTGTACATGCGCTGCAGCTCGGGCGGCAGCTCGAAGTAGATGGGCCGGCCCACGACTGTCGCACCCGTGACGCGGTGCGGGATGATGTTCTTGATGATGGGCAGCGAGAGACCGAACGTATCCTGGAAGAGGCGCTGCACAACCTCTATAAAGCGCGAGAGGCGGCTGACGGTGGGGGGCGAGGAGGCCGCTGCCACCTTGCCCTCCGTCTTTGCTGCGTGTTTCTGGGCTACCTGATCAGAAACAGAAGGGAGGCCGCCCTGCGACTTTGCTGACAAACTTGTCTCGAGGCTCGTCATCGGTGCCGCCTCTAGCTCCCTCAGCGAGGCCGCGCTATCGCCGCTTTCGTGCCTCTTTTCCAAGGATAACGCCTGCACGTGCAGCGGTGTCGGCGACCGCCCGCTTCGGCCCCGCGCCTCGCCCTCCTCCCTCAGGAGTCTCCTCTCCCGGTCCTTCCATGATTCGTGTTGGTACGCCGTGCCGAGCGCTGCGGCCGGATGCAGCAGTGCTGAGGCGATGGGCGACAGCGTTGGGGACGTGAGTGTGGAGCCAGTAGGGGGTAGCTGACAGGGAGGGCGCACGGTGTTCCGTGGCCTGGTGCCTGTGGATGAGATGTTATCACCGCGGCGGTCAGTTGGGCCCAAAGCGGAGGTGCCATCGCCGTGTTGTCCTGCGTTCGGGCCGTTCTCGGGTGGGTGACGGTGCATCTGCTGCTCCTCTTGCGACAGCAGTGACACATCGGGCGCCGTCTGAGGTGCCTCTCCGTCGCCGCCCGCGGAGTCTGGTCTCAAGAGGGCGTCTGCCTCCGACCCCTGCCGCGACATGTACATCGAGCCCTCGTCGTCGTCAACTGGGGTCACGTGCTGCGTGGTGGCAGAGCTGCGCTGCTCAAAGTAGTCTGTCTCCCCAAAGGTGTACACGGGCACGAGCCCACTCTGTGTGTGGATTGCCAAGCGAAGGAAGCCTTTGCGGCGTCGCAGCAGCAGACGAGCAGGACCGTGGGCCGAGGATAGAAGAGCCTCGGAAGCGCCGCCCGGGAACAGCAGCAGGTGGTTGAGGTCATCAGAATAGGCGCTCTCATCATACCCGTCATCGCTGGCATCGCCGTCGCCGATGCCGCAATCTCTCGCGCCCGTGGCGAACTCGGCTTGCCGAGAGGAGGCCGGCGAGATCGGGGGTAAGCCCTCTCGCTCTCGCCGAGTGCTGTTGTTGTACAGCAGCACACGCTTACATGTCTCGTAGGAGGCGTCCATGTAGCCGTGAAACATGTAGACTTCGCGCATGAGGGGGACATAGAAGGGGAAGGTGGCGACCACGGCGCGTATGCGAATCTTGACCTGGCGGCGCGAAGCGCTGTGGCGTGTCGCGGCTGCACCGACCCCGGCTTCTTTCTTTAGGGCAGCGGCATCACGCCTCGCCTGCGCGGTGCGAAGGCGCCGGCGGTACACCTCCGCATCCGCGGGCGTCGCTGGAACCGCCTCGTCCTTATCGCGCCGCAGCACAAATTTCTTGAAGAAGGGGTCGTAGACATAGTAGCGCCCTTTCGCGTACGCCACACCACTACCTGCCGAGTCAGCACCGGTCAAACCTTCCGCGGCGACGGTGGTCGGCGACGCAGAGGGGCCCAGAGTTGTTAGGCCGGAGATGGGGAAGATGGCACGGGTGCTACTCGTTGTGAAGGTGTTGGCTGCGCGTGGCAGCGACGACGACGACTGTTGCCCCAGCTCCGAGAGCACCGAGGTGTTCGATGCGTCGCGAGGATGGAGTATCGTGCCGCGGTTGTCTAGAAAGAGCTTCTCGTCGCGGTGCGTGACGTTGCTGATCATGTTCACGCAGCAGCACCAGGGAAGGATGCCGTGCGGGTGGGCAGCGAAGAAGTAGTGAGCGCGTCGCATTGCCGGCGGCTTTGGTGGTGGTGGCAGCTGGGAGCACTCCTGCAGCACCTTCGAGGAGGAGAGCGAGACAGAGGGCTGACGCGCGTGCAGATCGCCGGGCTGGCCGCGCGCGTCACAACGCTGTTTCGACGGCGGCCTCGTCGGGGTAGCGGAGGCACCGCGGTGGCGCCGCCGCAGGAGCTTGCGCTCCTCTTCGTCCCAGTCATCGCCGCTATCGTCATCGCCACACTTGTGCGGCGTTGTTGCCGATGCGCTACCCAGCGCGGTCCCGCCGGTGCTGACCGGCGTCTGGCTCTCAAGGCTGAGTGGCGCTTCGTGGCGCTCTAAGGAGGTCACTGCCGTGAACGGCGTGTCCGTCGGGGCCGGTACGTCATATGTCGAGGCGGTCGCGGCGGAAATAACGAACGGGTTGTCGCGGGTGGTTGACACCACACCAAACGCGCGCGTAGAGGTGTGGCCGCTCTCCGCAGACTGGCCTCGCTCACCGGCCCCCGCCTCATCTGGGAACAGGAACAGCGGCAGTGGGCCATATGCCGGCACCAGCTGCAGGGAGAAGTAGCGCTTCCACAAGCGGCACTGGCAGTCGACGTACCGCCGGTACACGCAAAACTTGAACCAGTTGATCGCGCGGTCAATCCACCGCTTGTTGTGCCGTTTCAGGCTCACATCCTTATCCCGGTGATCGAGGTAGACAAAGCGAGCGTACCCCACGAGTGCGACGCAGCCAAAGCCGAGCATCAGTTCAGCAAGGGGAACCGGCAAAAGCGTCTGACTGTTTACGTCCACGGCAGCCGTCCCGTCGGTGCCTCGGCAGTGCCGATAAATCCACAGCAGTGCTCTCGGCTCCATCGTGCGCAGGTTGCAGTACCAAAACGCGAAGGTCGGGACCGCGAGGGTGAAGAGAAAGACAAGACGGATATTGTCATCGGCAGAGAGCTGCTTCTGATCCCACGCCGAGGTGACGCCGGAGGAGGTGGGAGCTGTAGACTGGGCATCCGCCGCTGCACCCGGCTGGCTGCTGGTCTGCAGCAGCTGTTGCCGCTGCTTTTCCATATCCGCCTTCCGCCGCGCCTGCAGGAACAAATCTCTGCTTTGGCTGTGGGGGGAGGCAGGACTGCCAAGGGCTGGCGCCCCGCTGCTCGATGTCGCCGAGTTCAGCGCTGCATCCGTGAAGGCCGGCGCTGCCCGGCTGCGCTTCGCTAGCGAGGAGGGTGACTTGCTGCCACGAAGAGCGATGAAGGAGCTGCGAATGCCCTTGCCCGGGCCCTGCGATGCAGGAACTGCACCGCCGCGCAGGATGGCGCCGTTGCGCAAAAAGGAGAGTAGCGGTAGCACCACGATAGCGACGAGCAGAAAAAGATAAAACGTGAACGACATTGCTGGTTACCAGTCCAAGAGCACCGAAGAAAGGCTCGTTCGCCTCTGCGCGTGGGGCTGGCGAGGTCTTCGCCGCCCGTTCGTCCGCCTATGTCCCGCAGCCGCAGCGGTGCTTTCTGGATGGACCACACGGATGCGCGGTCTACGGCACACCGTCGCGACTCAACGACAAGAGCGAAGGGGAGCAGAGCGAAAGAGAGGATTGTTTTTCTCGACACATACACACACATCACACATATACAAAAGCCGGTGAGATGAAGTCCGTGAAAAGGCCGAGTGGATACACAAGAGGTGAGCAAAGAGGCCAGGCGATAACAGATACGGCAGCAACAAAATTGTACACGAGAGAGCTTCATAAACACACAAACACATAGTGGAGTGGGTGCCCCGCCTCTCCTCTGTGGATGCAGGAGCAGAAGTTCGGTGAGCGTACAAGGGAGTGTACGGAGGAGGTGAAGAGCAGTGTCAACGATACTGTGGTGCTGAGAAGGGTAAGTGGCGCGCAGCAGAAAAAAGGTCGCACAATTCCGCGCGATTTACCACCCCCCCCTCTACGATGTACCGCACCGAGCAGGGAGTGTATTGGATGCGTGAAATGCAGGTTTCAGATACCTTTGGTGACCGATGGGACGGTAATATGACACCTCCACACGGTTCACCAGCGAATGAGAGCAGGGGGGGGGGAGGTTGAGAGAAACGACGAGATACTTGTGCGCAACTGTGGAGTGATCGAACGAGAAGGCTTCGCGCGTATCTACGCAGCCGTCACACGCGTGTGAGATGGCACACGATAAACAGGGAATGCGTGAGAGAGAGAGAAAGATGAGCAGTTTGAAATGGGGGATGTAGAAGGGGTAGGCTGTGATGAGCAGCATTGCGCGTTCGAGAAGGTACCAGTCGAGAACGCTTGACAGTCAAGGGTCGTGACTGGGGGTGCGCCTTTCGTGTGCTCAATGGGCTGCTCACATCTCTGCCTCACCACCTACATGCGTCTGCGCCTGCTCCCGCTACTGCAGAGGGCGTAGCTCTCGCATATCCCAGATGCCGAAGGGATAGCTACTTCCTCTATTGGTCCGCATTACTGGCGGAAACACACACACACACACACGCACACAAGCAGCACGTGGTGATGGGCGGGGGAGAGGAAGGCGCTGACGGCTCTTCGTCCCACCTGAATGACCGTTGCTCTTTGCCATGGTAAAGATGTTTCCTTTTTCGTTTGCGCTGCTGTTTCGCGTGTCTCCATTTTGTCGCTGCTCAGCATATCCAAACAAAACAAAGTTGGGCGCCGCGACAATGAAGAGGGGCCTAATATGATCCCAAGCGAATGGTCTCGACGTTGCCGCTGCAAGCGAAGGGGTTAGGGATGACGCATACCCGTCCACACGCACAACAACAAAAACCCTCCACACACACACACGCACACACACTCGCAAAGAAGGAGTGTCATCGCATGGAAGACACTCCTTTTTTTTTCGTGTATACATGCATATGTAGGAGGCTTGCGTGCGTGTTTGAGGGCAACTAGTTGACGGAGGCCCGGCACCTTTCGTGCCCTTCCGTGTTTGTCTGTCTCTCTGAACTCTGGTCCATGTCAGCGCGCCAGCACCTTCGCATATACTGGGCAATAAGACCATCACCGCGAGCCGCCGCGGTCTAGGGGACGCGCAAGACGCCAAAAGACAAGGGACTACGAGGTGCGGCTGCCGATGTCGGTGCTGAGGCTCTTCTTCCTTTGTATCTCCGACGTCCCGCTTCACCGGTGGCCTTTGGCAGAGCATGCAGAGGCCCTCTTCGCCAAAGATGGAGCAAGTACGAGGGTGTGACTGCCTGACTCAATGCGCGAGAGAGATGAGACGTGTGTTTGTGCATGTGTGTGGGTGGGAGGGGGAGGGAAGGGGAGGGTGAAGCCTGCCGAAGGGAGAGCAAGAAAAGAAACCCACAGCACCGAAAAAGCGTATCGTGAAAACACATCGACACAACAGTGAGAAGCAAAAAACACCGAGGGAAAGGGAGAGGGGCGTGGCGCACAGGGCGTACCCTCACGTCCACTCACAGATGCCCGAGCGGCGCGCGCGACAAGGAGGTTTCCTTATCGCATATTTTTTTTGTGTGTCTTTCGGATTGTTTTACGTGTTCCAGAAAAGAATACGACACACATGTATTTACATCCAAGATGTGTTTGGTGAGGACGTGAGGGGGTGGAATGGGACGCAACAGGCAAAAATGCACGTATGCGTTGTGCGCGTGCGCGGCGGGGGGGGCGAGGAGGGGGGAGGGGAAGGAGGAGAGACGCAGGGCGCGACTGTCTGGAGCGGCAGATCCGCAAAAAGACGGCACATCGATGCAATGGAGACAAGAGCGCCAGCGAAATGGCATTTGGGGGGAGGCGAAGCGACGAGACCCTTCGACACGAGCCACCACGCACACCTGCGCAAGCGTGCCTATACGAAGCAGCTGTACAGATAACATTCACGGATGAAGGAGAGAGAGAGAGAGTCACAGACGAAAAAAAAAGAGTGAGCGAGGGAGTCGCTGGGACGTGCTACAGCAGTGAATGGCTCCAAAGAAAGACCAAAAAGGACCTGGAAGAGATCGGGCAACACACAACGAAAAAAAACACGCGAACGAAAGCCAAACGACAGCTCCGCGTGTCGAGGAGGACGAAAACGGAAAAGGGGGTTTCCCCTCAGCCCTCTGTTCTTTTTTTTTGCTTTCCAGCTTGCGTGCATGTATGCATGCGCTTGGATACACACGTGAAAGCAGTGCGCGACCCTCCGCATAATTCACTCATCTCCTTCGCTGTTCCTCTTATTCTTTTTCTTTTGAGTTTACGCGGAGTAAATCTGGGACCAGGTATAGAGGCCACCCAGCAACACTCGAACCGAGTCCTTTGTTGGGGTAGCGGCGTGTGACTTCTCGTACTCGTTGATGTACTCGCGCGCCGCCAGATCATCCACGTCAGGACTTTGCGCAGACACAAACACCAGCATGTGCGCTGCGTGATTCGTGTGCGCTGCCACCTCGTCCGCTAACTGGGCAAAGTTAAGCTCCTGAAAGGGCTTGTTGATGCTCCCCGGGATGTGAAAGGAGGCGTACTCGTCCGCGTTGCGCACGTCAACCACCACCACCGACGCGTGCTCCGAAGAGTTGAGAACCTTGTGCAGCTCCTCAGCAGAGATCCCTGCCGGACCCGAGGCTGTGACGCCCGCCACGATCTCAGCCGGCGCTACCGTGTCGCGTTCCTTCAGCGATGCCATAGGGATCTAGCGAGAAGGGTCAGGGCGCACGAGTTATGAGAGCACCAGCGCTGTGTATGTGTGCTTGTGCTATGGCGTGCGTCGAAGGTTGGTTTTCTGCTGTTGCTTTTTAAGGCTTCCTTCTGCGTGAGAGCAGAGTGAATACGAGATCCGAATCGCCACTGGTGTGCTTCTTATGGGCGCTGTTCGCCTGCTTGTGTGTGTGCGTGTGGCTTTCGTTTGGTGAGACGAGTCGGGCGCGACGTCGCTAGAGAGCGGGAGCGCTTGCTGCGTGTTTGCTGTGCGAGAGAGAGAGAAGGGAACAAAAACACCTCATTCTCTGCTCATTGTAGAATGTGTATGTAGGGACTTCCAAGAGAGCCGCAGTTGTTAGGTGGTGGTGGTGGTGTGGAGGAATCGGATACGGAGGGCGAAACCAGCAGCAGAGGAGCGTTGTGTCTGTTCGACACGCGCACACACACGAGTGCCGACACACCAGAAGAGTTGAGACGCCGAAAATGGCGACAGAGAGAAAGGAAGGGACGTACAAAAAGAAGAAAGACTCGATGAGAAAAGGAAAACAACCCCCCCAAAAAACATAGCACCGCCATCGCCATTATGATAAGCACATCAACCAGGCGGCATTGCATGCAACCGTCTTGCATGCGCGGCTGCCTCATTCTGCATGCAAAGGTACTTGCAAGCTCACAGACAGACTGCCGCTAACCCGCGTACAGAAAAGACGGTGGCGTCGGTGATTACACGAGTACTTCGGCACGTATGTGCCGCAACGAGGGAGTCTTACACACCTTGCTGTGCGCCACCAACCTTCTCGTTTTCTCTTTTCGTATTCCTCGTTGTGTTGGTGCCGCAATGTTTTCATCTTTTTTTGCTTGTTTATCTTTTCAGCGGCCTTGCCGAAAGCAATGTGTGGTGTGTGTGTGTGTGTGGGGGGGAGGGCACCTACACACACACACACACACACACACACACACAACAAGCAAGCAAGAAAGTTCTGTGCCAGAAGACGTCCCCTCCCACACAGACAGGAGAAGGACAAAGAAATCGACGAATTGGACGCACACGCACACACACACACACACGTGCACACACACAGGCCCAGACGGCATGCCTCGATTTGAGCACGCACGGCAGAGGCTGGGCGGGGAAGGAAGCGATAAGCAGAGAGGAGCCGTGCGGGGTGCGGGATGGCATGACGCTGTTCTGACTGTGCGGACGGAGAGGGATGGTCCACGTGCAGCAACTCCAGTGACAGTGGCGATACGACGCAAAGAGCGCGGGGGCAGGGGAAGGGGGAAGGAGAGTCGGCCACAGTGCAGCGGTATTGTTGAAGACCAGCTCTCCTCTGCGCAACAGCACGCCTCCTCTTTCACGTTAGATGAGCCTCCGTGCACCAAATAAAGGTCTTCCCTTTCAGGGTGTCCCCGCTGTCACCTCATGCCTTAACCCGTCCCCTTCCTTCCACGGCCCGCCGGATTAACCCCCCTCCCCGGTGCTCTAGCGCAAGTAGTCCACCATCTGTTCCTTCTTCAGCTCAGCGTCCTCGGTGAGGTCGAAGTCGCCCTTGACACCAAGCAGTGTTCGCACCCCCTCCAAGTCGCGTTCGATAAGATATGAGGCCAGCTTTGCCGAGGCCAGTTGCAGCAGTTCCTCGTAATTGAGGAGGGTTGCCGCCTTCAGTATCTGCACCGTGATGAGCTCATCCCAGTCGGCGATGAAAGCCCGATCCTTTGCATCCAGGTACTCCACCAACGGCAGCGTCATGGGACGCGGGATCGTGCGCGTCTTCATGACGTACACGCGGTAGCACCCGTCCTCGCTGCCAAACGATGACATGCGGAAGCGGTACGACATATGACGGCACACCCGCTCCAAGATGTCGCCAGTAAAGTATGGGAACGGAACCTCCACCTCCGTCGGCGGTAGCGTGGGCAGCGGCGAGGGACGGGATGGGGAATGCATGGTCTGCGCCAAGGGCTGCACTTGCGCCATCGGCGTTGCTTGAACCGCGGAGGCGGGGGCGGCACAAAAGCTCGGCGAAGCGTTCGACAGCGGCGTCGCCTCCACCGAGGCAGGCATCTCCGCTGAAATATCAACTGGCGGGTCGGCAGCCGGCGCCACAGGGAAAAAGTCCATCAAGTCTGGCACAGATGCTTTCGCGGCTGCTTCGGCTACCAACGTGTTGGCGTCACCTCCCTCATGCTGTGGCGGGCGAGGTGGCCGCAGCGCCCCGCCAGACGTAGCTGGCGTCGTTGCGTCAGCTACCTCGAACAAGTTCTCCAGCTTTGTCGCCGCATCGGATCTCTCGGGGTTCGAGACATGAGGTAATGGCCTCTCGTCATCGATGAAACGGAGGCCAGGGCGACCATCATCATGGTGCACCGTGGGTAGCACGTCTTGTCCGTCTAGTAGGTCGCGCAAGACGAAAGAGGCCTCGGTGGCGATGGCGCGCTTGACTGGAACGCGTACCCCATCAGAAGCAACTAAGATAAGGATCTGCCCAGGAGAAGTGAGCGTGTTCGTCGGCGATAAAGTAGGCGAGCGCAACGCCATGGCGTCCCAAAACAGCAAAAAGAAGCACGTGAAGCCCTCGGCAGCTCTTTCTATCGGTCTCTGCGCGCGTGGAGCCGTCCTTGATGCCCCGCAACCTCTTCCTCTTTGATGGTCTTGCGTGAGAGCGCGATGCGTGTGTGTGTGTGTGTGTGTGTGCGTGGGTCTCTGTAGGAGAAATTCGTGCAGGGATCCCTCTGTGGCTCACCCACCCATCAGACACCCACAAACACACCAAGAGGGAGAGAGGCGTCGGTGCCGGGATCTTTGTCGTTCGTGCCCGCTTCAGGGCTGATGCTTACAGGTTCGTGTGTTCCCGTCAAATGTGCAGTAGATCGCGTGCACGCGAGCACCGCGACAGGTTTCCTGGTTTTCGCTGTCACGTACCGTTGGCGAATCTCTCTCACAGGCGATGGCAGCACCGCTGCCACGAAACTCAAGACAGAGGAAGAAGAGGTGTGTGTGTGTGGGGGGGGGGGGAGGGAGGGAGAGAGCAGCGGCATCGCAACGGTTCGAAAAAAAAGTCCGAGCGAGGGCAGCGGGACATGAATCATTTGCTTGCACGCGCGTGGGTGTGAGCGTGTTTGCGGAAATCGAGGCAGCGATGGCAACGAAACACACGCATAAATGTGGCTCGCTAGTCAAGCAAGGGCACACACGCCTCCCGCAGCACGCACAAGCACGCTCGTCGGCAGTTCGACGGCTGCAGTGCGCCATCTACACAGAGCAGAAAAAAGTCTCTCCCCCCAGGAACGGCGCGAGCACGGCCAAGCATGGGTTCGCTTGGGGAGCACCACAAGCGCAAAACAGAGGGAGAGGAAGATGCCGATGCATGCTCCAGCACCACGGCCACTAAAAACCGTCGCACGTTGGGCAGCATCTCCTTTCCCTTCTCTTCTTCCTCAAACAGCGAGGCTGACACTGTGCGCAACACGTGCGGGGCCAGAATACACGCATGCAAGATTTGTTATTGACTCTCTTCGCGTGGTGAGGGATGGGGGAATGGACACGCTTTTTCTTTGCTTAGAGACAGAATAAAAAAGAAAAACCAACACATAGACATGTAAGACGATGTTAGATTCCGTATGAAGACACCCAAAGCATACAACTGAAAACTGCATCCCGTGTGGGCAAGCTCACCCGTCTGTCAGCCAAGATATTACCAGCCTTACTTCTCACCGACATGCGAGCAGACGCGCATCTGCCTCAGCGACACTCGCGCGGAGGACAGAATGTGCGTGAGCGCGCGAAAGAAACGAGCCCCTCACCACCGTCACAACACGCAGATGGAAGATGGGGGGGGGGAGGAGGGACGCAGACAGAGAGAGGGCACATGAGGGAAGCGGTGGAACCTTCCGAAAGTCGATGGGACACATGCTGCTTTCGCTCTCCTGCCGCCGTTGCATGTTTTTGTTTGCCGCTGCACAAGCCTCCGCCCAATTCGATCATTCATCAGCTAATCACAGAGATCCCACCCGAACACACAACTCCGCCGCATCCTTTTGTGCATCCGAACAAGAGACAACAAGGCTCACGGGGAGAGCGAGAGTGCCAGATAGCATCAGCGAGAGGTTCTGGGGGTGGGGAGGCGAGTGATTGGGAGGCGGAAGGCGGGGATGAGGTGGTTGGCAGACGAGCAAAGGAGGTGTGTATGTGTGTGTGTGGGGGGGGAGGGGGGCAAACCTGCTGGAGCAAGCACGTTAACTGTGAGGCCGTTGAAGAGCTCACAATGAAACAACAAAGAAAACACGCGAGAGCAACAAGGGAAGCGCCCGTCTGCCTGCTGCCACCCGCTGTCCGCTATTACGCACAATACGCGCTGCTTTGCTGATCAGAAAACGCACGCGAAGTAGATCACTCCGTGTTCGGGGAGCATCAGTCGAATCCACTGCGCTCTTTCTGCTTGCGCAGTGCGGGGGGGGGCATTGACAGAAGAGGCTGGAAGAGAGGTCGGGAGCAGAGCCCTATCACTTCATTGTTCGCCGACAACCCATAAGCTGAACCACAGCAATGCGTGTTCCTCGTGTGCGCGCAAGCGTCTAGGGAGCGTAGCGCCTGTGCGCGAGCACGCGGGCACGAAACATTCAGTTTCGACAAGAGCAGCATCGTCGCCATGTGCACTCACACATACATACAAGCATACCTGCTACGCTACGCTCGCAGTAGTAGTACATTTACGTCGCACGCTTCGCACCCCCTCTCTCTTTCTCACACACACGCCGATAGCGGCAGCGGAGACGAAGCGGGGGAGGGAGGGAAGCAGAGCAGCAGTGGCAAAAAAGAGGCTGCCAGAGGTTGCTAGAGGGCATTCCCTGCCTCACGCTCAGCTATCATCTCCCTGAAACTCTAGTGAAACTTGTGACGTCATGTCCACTTCACGTATCGTCCCCTTCCCCTTACCCCCCTTCCTCACCCTCTGCCGAGTAGGCAAGAAATGCGAGAAGGCCTGAACATCGCAGAATGGCGTCTGTCCATTACCAAACTCAGGCAGGAGGCGGGGGTGCGGAGGGGCAGACGGGGGGGGGTAGCGTAGAGGGAAAGAGATGTCAAGATGCAGTAAGAGCAATACGCAAGGCACGCAATGCGAAGGCGCTTCGGTACTCCTCCGCCTCTATTCTGCCCACCCCCTCTTCTCGTCTCTTGCCTCCCTAGCAGTTTCCTCTGTCATTGCAGAGCATCCCCCACTGGCTTCTCTCAAGCTGCTACCACCAGGCACCTCCTCGCATAGTGCACACTTTTCCTCGCTGTGCACGGCAAGAGTAACGCGCTACGGCAGTGCTTACGTGTCGCTTGCGCATATCAAGGGCACACACGCGCGCACAGACAGCACAGAGAACAGAGACATCGCACACGGGTCCCAAGAGCGGAGCGAGAAATCCACGCCCTCTCCTCAATCAGGCTAGAAGGCAGCGATTCCATTTTGTTCGTACACCGGCACACATACACACAGTACGGCAACGAGACGGTCAGAGCTGCGTCGCGTGCTTCGCTGTGCGAAGCGAAAACACGCGTACAAAGGCACGCACCAAACACCCAACAGAGTTACCCCGCAAGGAGTGTGACACGCTTCCGTTTCCTATCCCGAATGGCTCCTGGCCACACCTCCGCTCGGCTCTTTTGCATTCGCGCCGGAGAGAGAGAGAGAGAGTGGGGGAGGGCCGCTTATGCGGGTAAGACTGGGTGCACAGACAGGTGCAACACACGGGCATGAACGCTATTCCTCCCCCACGCTCATCTGCACCCCACACAGCTTCATGTAGCAGGTCGCTCCCACGTGGTGGTTTCCACACCGGTGTTCGGGTCACGGTAGGCGTAGTAGGTTTGCTGGTACTCTTGAGAGAAAATGGGGCGCCACCCGACCGGCAGAGGGCCGTGGCTGTCGTAGGCCACCGCCGGCAGCGCAGGCGTTGCTGACGCAGGTTTGCACATCACGTGTGTCTTCTGCTGGAGCTGTGTCTGCGCATGCATCGCCGCGGCCGTTGACTGGGCCTCGACGCGGACAGCCGTCTCGGGGGCGAACGCCGCAACGGGGCCGGCTGCTTCAGTATACTGATGCTCCCTTGGCGCTGCCGCGCGCGCTTCGTGCCACCGCTCATCGCCGTGGCGGCGGTCAACGCGGCGACCGTGGTAGCGGCGGTAACGCTCTGACGATGACGAAGAGGCAGGGGAATACGAGCGAGACGAGGAGCGGGAGGCGGAGCGGCTGCGTGCGTACGACGGTGACCGCCTCGAACGCCGCTGGCTGTCGCGCGGGGACGGCAAGCGACGACGCTTGGAAGGCACCGCAGGCGACGCCGATTCGTTTGGTCGTCCTTCCTCCTCGTACACGTCGGCTCTATTCGGCGATTCGCTATCACGAATAGACGCAGGCCTTATTGCATGAGGATCGTGTTTCCACTCGCGCGGGGCTCTCACCTGCAGCCTCGCCAGGTTCTGCGGATCGGTAAGGTCCAGCTCGGTTTTGCAGAAGGGACGCACCGCCACAGTGCGATGATAGTTGCGAGTCCCGTTTGGAAGAAAACGGCTCTGGCCCTTGCGCACACTGTAGGAACAGCTCACATAGTAGCGCACCTCGGCGCAGATCGGCAGCGGCCCCTTCTCCGGCGGTTTGCGACTGCGCTCCGGCACCTTGTATGCGTTCGACTCACTCATAAACTCCACGGCGCGGCGCGTGAAGACGCGAATCACTTGCGCCGCCACATCGGCGTTCTCCAGCTCCACCAGTGCCCTCCATTCTCGCTTCGCTGCGGCGCGCTGGCACTCGATGACAACAATTTTTCTGGGCTGACACTCACCTACCAGCATTTGGTACACCATGAACGGTGACAGAGGGAAGCTCGCCGCAACACCACCCCGTCTTCCATGCGCGCAGTCCTCTCTGTTGTCGCGGTGGCGATTATATAACTCCCTGAACAGAAAAGTGACCACCACCGTCTGGCAAATCTCACCACAACTGTCCACACCACCCACCGTCTCTCCGCGACTCGAGTGCGCTTCGTCATTTCGCGGTGCACGCACGGCTTCCGATGCTGTCGCTGAAGTGGTGGCCGGGACGGAGACTGGCTTCGGCGCCGCTGTCGGCGCGCTCCCCGGCATAGCAGTGCTTTTCGCATCCTCGGCACACGGCGCCACGGCTGGCGCGAGTGTGGGGGTGGCGGCCTTTGGAACAGAGGTGGGGCGCTGTCGCCCTTCTGCGCCCCACGTCACAACCCCCTCCACCAACACCTCATGCACACCTAGTGTCAAGTAGCCACGCCGCAACTCTAGCACGCCGTCCTCGGTGCGCAGTAGCACTCGCACTTGGTCCAGAATCGTCCACAGCGCTTTCGAGGACGAAAAGAACACGGCCCCACACTCCATGACATTCGCGCCAGATGTGCTGCGGATCGGCGGTGTGTTCAACAAGATGCGCGTTATTCCGTTATCGGGGTAATGCGTGTCGAACAGCTTTTGCAGCGGCTGGGCGGCGTTGCGGAGCGCCGGGGGCAGGTCCAGCAACAGCAGGGCCGTTCCTCTTAGCACGGCATCCTCGTATCGGTTCGACATCTTCCTTCGTCCGCAGAGACGAGTTTGTGTTTCCGTGAGGAGGTGGGCGACACGGTGCAGATCCGTCCCACTCGATGCAAGCGCGCGCGCACACACAGACCAATAAAAGAGATTGTGGTGTAGCCAGGAGCCATTAGGCGGATGCGCGCGTGACACACGACCACAGTATCACAGAGTGCAGGCGCGAGAAGAGAGTTAAGCAGTCGAGAGAGAGAGAGAGAGCAAAGATATGAGGCCGGCACGGCTGAGCTGAACGGCTTATTGCTCAAGTGCAAGCACAGACTCCAGGAATGAGTGGAGAGGAAAAGTCCATCCGCCCACGCTCATGCGGCGGCGGTGTCCTCTGTGAAGATGAGGGGGCGCCGCGCCTCACTCCTTCCCCCCTTTTCCGCGGTGTGCAGCACATACACACACACATATATAAATATATATATATATTTATATATACACTTTTTGTTTGCGGAAGCAGTGTCTTCCGTGCAGGCACCGCTGTGTTTGCTCCCCAAGACAATGCGTGCACCACTTTTCTTATTGTTTCGTGCTGTCCTTCTCCGGCCTTCGCCTCGCCTCGTCCCCTCCACCCCTCCCCCCTGCACCCCCGCACTTTGCGACGTCGAATGAGCGGACGGAGCGCGAAAGGAGTGGTGGTGGTGTGATGGTGCGCAGGGGCGGAGCGAGCAAGAGCAAAAGCAAGAGGGGAAAGCCTAGCGACGGCATGAGAGAGCCACGGTGGGCGGTGCGCGGAACTCGCAGATGCGAGCACGCGCCACAATCGGAGTGGCTGTAGAGGGAGACCTACGCCTCGCATGGGTGATCCAACGGCAAACGCACGGGGCCCGACGGCGGATGAGGCGGTGGTGAAACAAGCGCGAAAAAAAAGGTGCGATGAAGACCAACACTGGGGGAGGGAGCTTGAGGAAGGCTGTTGGACTAACAGTACTAGTAGCGGTAAGAGGTCGTCCCGGAGACGCACCTCGACACACGCACGCAAACATGCAGGCAAAGGCTGAGAGCAACGCCAGCACCGTAAGCACCTAACGGGGGAAGAAGAAGGGCAAAAATAGAGTGTGATGGCGTTACGGCATCTTTCCTTCTTAGTCGTCATATCGTGCCTGGAAGTACCATGAGACAAGCAGAGAGCAGAAGTCAACACGTGTGCGTGTGTGTGAGAAAAGATACGGCGCATCTCGAGATACATGCACATACACGTTCACACATATGCACGCACTAATACATGCGCGCCTTCTGCATCGCCAAAACGCCTCACCCGCTTGTGCTCCCTAACACCGACAAGAAAGAGCCAGATTGTGCCAGCGCGCATCCCCAGATGTAAATGGCCGGAAACGGGCGGGACCCACGGCATCGCGGAAGTGAGAAGTGGACGGACAGCATCACTACGGTTCCAGTGGCGGCCGTCGCTCCTGTGTTGTGCGGCCACTTACACGAGCACGCCCCTGCCCACACGCACGCAGACGTTATCCTATGCCTCAGCGCAGAAAAGAGGGAAAGAGACGAAGTGAAAAAAAGACATACCTCACACTGGCCATTATCTTTTTCTGTGTCTGCGAGCGGGAAGGGCGGGGCGGGACGGGGCGGTGGAAGAAGGAGATGAACCAAGTATGTACGCTTATTCTCCATCGTCTTCTCCCCAACGCACGCCTGCGGCGATACAGCGTTGCAACCCTCCCCCTCCATTTGTCACACCTTGCCTAACATCCTTCATACCAGCGGCAGCGCCGCATGCAGAGACACGAGAGCTTGCATCCGAAGCACACCGAAAGGACAGACACGCAGCGCAAAGAAAAGCATCTGCGTGACATTCCCATCAGCCTCACGTCTCCATCGTCGGTACCACATGCCAAGGAGTGCACGCATTCCTCCGTGATCCATTCCTGTCTCTCTTTTCGAAGGCGACCACACACGGGCGACTAGCATGTGCATGCACACCCGGATAGAGGCAACACTCTACACGATACATGACGTGCACAGAAGAACGCAGCGTTTTCTCCTCGTTTCGCTGCACCCCCTCCCCTTTGGCTTCAACGTGTCATGCGGGCCGCGAACGAGCCGGGAAACCGACGCATGCGCGACTGGGCACGCCGTGTGAGAATAAACCGAAAAACGCGTTGTAAAGGGGCAGAGGGGGAGGGGAGGGGGGGGGGACACGCAATTCGGGGAGGCAAGACTGCAGGTGAATGGACCACCAGAAAGCGCGTCAGAGGAAGAGGACTCTCAAAGGAGCCAGCAGGACAAGAGGGGAGACCATGAACAACAAAACAGAACGGAAACAGGCCGAGGGATGATGTGCACGCAACAACCAACCAACGGACGAGCCCCCCTCCTCTCCAACGTGGAGCGAGTAGCTCGCTGCCTTGTAAACTCTGTGTCCCGCAAACACACACACACACACACATATGTATATATATATATATACATGTACGAGCTGCAAGGCAGCGCAGTGCATGTCAAAGAAGGGACGAAAACCACAACCACAGAAACAGGGAAAGAAGCATGCGAAATCGAAGTGATAGAGGGGGAAGGAGGGCTGCGCTCTCAACGTCAGTCAGGACATAAGTCTGAGAAGAGGAGTAGGTAGCCGCTACTAAGCCAACAACAACACACACGAACAACAACAAGGAAGACATGATGTCAACACATACCCGTGATGCACGCCCATACGTGCCTCTCAACTCGTCCTCCCTGGCGAGTTTTCTACTTCTGTGGCAGAGCGCACAAATCTGGCATCCCTGCTCCCGCGCTCTCCATGACACAGCGCGCGAATAAGCAAACGTACGCAGCACCCCCTTTTTTTTTTCTCGCCCGAAGAAACTCTGCCATGGCGGATAATGCAGAGAGGAAGAGAGAGGCGAATCAAACACTGACAGTCGCTCGAGTCGAGATGCAGAATTGGTAGACGATCAGCCGTGGGTGAAGAGAAGAAATGTGCTTAGTGAGGCGAGTTATTTGGAATCGCGGAGAGTGCCTCGATGCACCCACTCGCTCCTCCTCTTCCCCACCTCCTCTGTCCATCATCCCGCTGTCTGCTCATTCTCGTCATAGCCCTTGGAGATACTAAAACGCAGTAGCCCGAACAACCAGGGACACCATTAGGCAGCACATCGAACCGAACACGACGCTCACACTCCCACAAGAACAACACGAACAACAAAAAGGAAAAGACATAACCGTTTTCGTTCTAACATGTGAAGATAGACGCAAGAGTCGAGCGACACGCGTCGAACCCACCTGGGCATGCGCGCAGAGGAGCCGTGCACAAACAAAAGAGGGAACTGGAGGGGTGAGGGGTGGAGAGGCGAAGAGCGAGGGTCATGGGCGACGCATACACAAACACGCGGTCAGCCATGCGACACCTGCCCTCGTGCAGTGCCCGTTGTTGCGCACTGGCGTTTCTGCTTTCTGACTCAATCATCATCCATAACTCCCTCGATGTGGACGCTTCACTGTGCTTGCGCCTCCGAACAAAAGAGACAACCGAGCTCCTGTCAGGCGTCCACATGCCAGCGTGCCTACTACAAAGCCGTCTGCGACCACCAATGCGCCCGCAAGGCTAGTCGTCAGCACCTCCCTCCTCCCTTACGGTGTAGAGAGGGAGGGGGGCGAGAACACTAGAAGAGGGCGGGGCCGGGAGAGGTGTGCCCAGCGCACGCATACTACACAAGGCAAGCGCTGCAACGGCAAACGCGAAGTGAAGCGCCGAAATGAAAGAGAGACGACAGCGAAAACGCACAGAAGGCAGAGCGGGGTGGGGAGGGAAGGAGGGAGACAGAGAGATGATGATGACGATGCGGGAATCGGTAGCGCCACTTATGCGTATGCTTATGCATGCCTTGAGAATATACATACACACGGAAACAAAGGGCGAGGTATATATATATATATATATATATATGCATGTATGTATGTATATTAGGACACTAGTGGGGAAAACAGGGAAAGGGAAAGAGAACAGCCACAGCAGCAGCACCAACAGCACATGCGCCACCCGTGGGGAGAGGACAAGGTGTGAGGCGAAGCTGCTTGAGAAGAGAGGTACGGCGCAGCAGCCTAGGTCCCGCTACACGCGCACATCTTTTCTGTTTGTTTGCCCACCGCTACTCGTGTCTCTTCCCTTTCTTGCACACTCGCCACCGCTAGGTACTCCTTGCCGCTTACACTTGGAGCGATTACGTCCTTCCTCAGCCGTGTTGGATCGTCATACTATACGGGGCTCATTTACACGTTAAACGCCTCCTTCAGCTTCTCGACGTACTCGAGGTCGTCGCACATGATCTTCCCGGGGCTGTCCGACAGCTTCGCGACTGGCCTGCCCTGGCATCGGACCATTTTCATGACGATGTTAATCGAGCGAACTCCTTTAATGGAGCACGTCAGCTGCGTACCGATGCCGCATAGCACATTTATGTCCTCCTTGAAGCCGTTGTATAACTCCGCCGCCTTCTCCAAGTCGAGCCCGTCTGAGAAGACGAGAGTCTTGGTGCGGGGATCGATCCCGAGAAGCTTGTAGTGATTCAAGGCCTTCTGGCCCCACTCCGTCGGCACACCCGAGTCTTGCCGCAGTCCCTGATAGGCGTTCGCCAGACGCGCGTCGAAGTCCTTCAAGAAGGCGTCCATTGTGATGCAATCCGTTAGCGCGATGCCGAGACACTGGGGGTACTCCTGTAGCCAGTGGTCCATCGCCATAATCTGGGAACGGCGCAGCTCTGAAGAGAGCTGCTGAAAGGCCTGAAACCACTCGTGCGCTTGAGTGCCCACAGGCGGCAGGCCAAGGCGCCGCGCCAGATCATAGTTACTCGTGCCCACGAGGCGAGGTCCGAATCGCGCATCCTCCTTCAGCGCTCGCACGACCACCTCCTGCACCGCCTGGCTGCAGCGCCGGCGCGTGCCAAACTCAGCGACCTTGAAAGTGGCAAGCTCCTCCTCCGTGTGATTAGCGAAAAACAGATCCAACTTCTCGTGCAAGTTCGCCAGCGCCTCGGCCGGACCCACGCGGGAGTGGCGGCTGCGTTGGGTGACCTCGCTGACGATCGCCAGTAGCGGGATTTCCCACAGAATTGTTTCCACCCATGGCCCCTCCACCGTCACCTCCAGGTCGGAGCCGTCCTCACCGAACTCGTTCTTCTCGCATGCCATCGTCGGCAGCACGGTGCGAATCTGCACCTGCTCCGACTTGTAGCGGTAGCCGCGCAGGTACTCGAGGTAGTCCTCCTTAAAGTAGGGCAGCGTTGCCAAGTAGGCACACTCCTCTTCGGTCAGTCGCACATGGGCCATCTGCTGCACATGCGCGTATACCCGATCCGCGTAGATGCCAAGGTGGACATCCTTGTCACGGCAGCTGAGCTTGTAGGCCGCAGTCACGGTTGGGTTCTGGTGAAAAACGGCCTGCTGCATGTGCAGTTTGTAGGCATCCGTGTCGAGGAACGATTTGATAATCGGGGCGAACTCGTTCGAGTGAGCCATCGTGCTGCCGGTCGTTGCTCTCTTTGTTTTCTCTTTGCCGTTGGAGGAGGTGGAGCGAAGGAAGCGAGTAGAGGATGTGACGCGCAACGCACCACAAAGCTCTCCCGTGCTGTGACCCGATGAAGTCTGTAAGCAAGAACTGAACCGAACGATGCGCGAGAGCGACTGCAAGCGCCCTGGGCAGGTAATAAAGCGGCGGTGAGAAACGGTGAGGGGACACCTCCCCCCCCCACACACACAGAGCAGAACAATGAGAGCAAGTGTGGCAAACAAGAGGAGGCGACGTTGATGGAGTCCAAGTTGGAGGCCGAGACCGCAACCGCTACAAGTTGTAGGAGAGGGCGGAGAGGACAACAACAAGAGCAGAGCCAGAAGATGGGATGCAAGCCAGAGGGAGAGCATCCGACGACGAGGCCAGCAAAGATCACACACTCACCCACGCGCGCGCAATAAAAAAAGAGCGCTCACATGCACCTTGTGCACCTTTACGACGCGCGGCGGAGGGAGGACGGACGGAAGGAAGGGGAACGAAAGGGGAGAAGAGAAGGAAACACGCCGCAATCCTGGATGAGCCCAAACGAAGAAAGCACCGTCAAACACGCAGAGGTGCTGAGGCGCAGTGGACGAGACACACGAAGGAGCAGCCAGGGTGCTAGGCACACGTACACACGGACACACAGACACACACACACACACACACACATATATATATATATATATATATATATAACAAGAATGATGGAAGAAGGAGCGCGAGCGAGGGACGTACCAGGAGACAACAGTGGGCCGGGGATAACCACAACGACAAAATCATGAGACAAGGCGCTGATTGGAAGGCACACAACGAGGACGGAGGAAACGAAGGAAGGCGAGGAGAAGAGGGAGAGAACGTCAGCACATGCGCTGCTGCTAGGGAGCGAGGAGGCTTGTGCGACAGCTTTTCTGCTGCTTGCAGAAACCGGCCACGATGTGTGCGACGGCCGTGTGTGTGCGTGTGCGTGAGTGACAGGGGCTCACGCGTGCACAAAGAGAGGAATGAAAAGGAGGAGGTATGCGGTAAAGCTGCTCGGCAATGAGATAAGGAGTGCAAGCTGCTCGAAGGCCCACATAGACGCGGAAAATGTAAAGAAGGCAGACACGCCGAACAAGCGAGATCGAGGATGGCAAGCTTCGTGCCTGTGTGCGGTGCGAAGTCGTAGCTCAGAATACGGAGGAACAAAGAGGAGGCGATGAAGAGGGTGCAGTTTCGGCAAAGTGATATGCCGAAGCGTCACGTTCTAGTCTTGTGGTGGCTGTGCGTGTCCGTGCCACGTAATCGGTAGATGGAGTAGGCCCGTATGTGAGACAAGGAAAGAGAAGAAGTGCAGAGTAAGATAGGGACGGCTGGGCAGCAAAACGCGGCGATCCGTGAAGTGGGTTGAAAGGCCGAGGTGGCGCACAGTTCGGCGGCAGGACGACCGAAAAGAGCGACAGAGCAGAGGAAGAACGGCAACTGCGCGTCGCAGGCAAGCACTGACGGATGTGCATACTCGGCTGCGTGTGGCGTCGTGTCAGCCCCGTCTCGCTGCTGCTCACCGAAGAACGGTTTCGATCACAGAAAATGGGGAGAGGGCATACTTGCCCTGCCTCTTCGGCATTGGCAAGTTTCCGGTAGTGTTGCTGCCGCGATCACTGCCCCCTTGCCTTGTCGAATTTTGTTTCCTGGTGTGGCCTACAACAACTCACGCGACCCCACAAGCACATGGACGTCGGCACGCTCGCGCGACAAGGTCGGAATACATTTGCTCGCTTAATGTGCCCATCCTGTCAGACAGCAAGAACTCAACGCCAGCCCCATCCCGGCCCTGCCACAGGCCCCCGCCAGCGCGGTGCGAAGCATGCCACAGACACGCACGCGTCACACCAGATGCGCCGACACGGTCATGTGAGCACCGTCCCCGCCCTCCAGCTCTACCCGCTCACCCACCGCCTCGCGGGTCGCCTCACAGCCGCTCCCCCGCTATGCCGGCTGCCACCCCTCGTGCATCCCACCCCCTCCCCCCTCGGGGCGGCTCAGGCCTCCCCACACCAGTGGGCCGTGCGAGGGCCGGGCAGTGGGATGCGTTCGAGTCACGCGGACACCCTGCCCATCATGTGGAGAGTGCACACGCGCGTTCGCGACTGCAGAACACCCGGACGCCACGCCGCCCAGGACCTGACGGTCTGCCGTCAGCAGCGATGCACCGCCCGGCCAGCGCCAGAGGCGGCTCGGCATTTGGCAGGGGATAGGGATGGGGATTGGGGTGGGGTGGGGGGATACTGCCTGGCTTCCTCTCACCGAGAGAGAGGTACGGGGGAGAAGGTGCGCTGGGCCCTGAGACGCCAAGCACTGGGGTGCGCCCCCTCCTGTCACCGGGGCCGCTGTGTCGGTACAGACACAAGACAAAAAAAAATAAACGATGCGTACGAGAACGAACGACCTGGCCAAGAGAGAGAGTAAACATGACGAGAGGACAGAGGGAGGGGCGCGTCGAGATCTGAACACACATGCACATGAATATAAAAACACGTACTTACAAGCTGTACGGACCTGGAGAGTTCCATCGGAGATACACAAAGTTGCACGTGTCTGGAATCGACAGCAAAAATAGAATAGACATAGACGCAAAGTGACGTCAACTGCGTCGAGGGAGAGGAGACGAAAAGACCGGGGAGGTGAGTACATCGTGATGATTTATAGGACTAGAGATGTATGTATACATATACGAATATATATAGAGAGAGAGAGAACGAAAGATTCCTAGATACGCGACTTTCCCGTTGCCTTTTTTGAAATCGGAGGCAAAGGATTCCGACACACACACACACACACACATGCACATGCACTCGTTCCATACCGCGCAGTGCTGCCGGGCACTCGGGCTATGTCATCTTCTGCTTTCCACCACACCACACAGCACACACACGCCCTCCCCTCGCCGCTGCGACCTCGGTCTCACCGCCGAGTGCGTGTCGGTAGCGTCATGCTCGAGTGCTGTCGCCGTTAGTATTCCCAGGAGGGAGTTGACGGCTCCCCCACCGGTGCCGTGCACACATGCAATGTCGCTTTACCCAGAAACCCCTTGGCAGAGTTTTTTCAGCTCCCGCGCCGTCGCCGCATGGATGCTCACGACGAGACCCGCCCGCTCAAGAGACAGGTAAGGAAAACCGTATGCGAATCCCTGTTGCTCAACTACCACTCTGCTTCGCTTTTGGAGGGCAGCTGCGGACAGCAGTCCTGCTGTCTTGATCAGCACGTCACACGGCGCGGCGTTCCCGCGTGGGCTCGCTCACTCAAAGCGGGACTGCCGCCGCGACTCGCCATCGCCGTGATTATTACTGCCACAGATGTGGAGAACACGTGCAAGGTTGGCGGGGCTGTGCGTGCCGGTACGTGTCGCCTCCTCGTGTAAATGCACAACGGTCAGCAGCGACGATCGCCTCCTCGACTATGGCCGCCTTTTCCGGCGACGATCCCCACGGGAGAAGGCGGAACGAGAAGCGGTGCCTCAGTCGCGTACAAGTTGAGCTGCGCCAACATGCCCATCGCAAACGGTGCCGCAACCATGCAACACAGCTGCCGCGAGTAGTTCCGCAGGCTTCCATCGGCGCTGTGAGGCGCACCCGTGGAGGCCGTGCTAGGATGGCGGCGCGTCATGGACGCTTTCGCGCCGTTTGACAGAGACACCGTGCAAGCACCGCTGCGGCGCAGCGCAACGAAAACGGGGCAAGACTCGTGCGGTTCATCTGGTAAGTTTGCAGGTGTCGGCGGCATGCTCCAACGACCCGCGAAGCTACTCTGCAGCCTGGCTTTGTCCAGCGGATTCGCTGTGCTCGCTGGCTGCAGCAGATGGTGTCGCGGAGGTACTGGGCAGGATGGAAGGCAGCTCGGGTAGCGCTGCCAGTGGCTGTTGGAACGACGACAACGACGATGGGTGCCCCTGGCGGTGGAGGTTTTGGAGCTGACGTACATACGAGTGCTTTAGCACCCCATGAAGGGGTCGATCTTTCTCGCACAAATGCAGCATGTTTTGCCGGAGGCGTGCGTGGAAGCCTTGGCTGGCGGGGCGCCGTTGGTCGGGGCTCAGCTGAGGCGGGAGAAGACTGCGACCGTCCTCGGAGAACACCTCGGGCGCAGCCCTCGTGCCCGTTTCGACGTTCTTCGTGAAGCCGACGACTTTTGAGTGCCCGTGGCTCTGCCGCTTGTCCACTCCCGCGGCGCTCCTGACCCTGTCCACTGGGTGCGGGGCGTCGGGAGCAGGCGACGGACGGGCCACCAACGACGCCCTGACGGTGGCGCGTGATGGGGGGATGTCGGGACAGCCAAGGTAGACGGTTCCGCCCATTGTTCGTCGTAACGCTGCGGAGCTGCCCGGCGGCACGTTGCCACTGCATGCAAGCCCCTTGGTAGGCCCGGTTAGCATCGCAGGTCGTGCATGGTGCGTCGCGTACAGGTCGGCCAAGTAATCGTGGTAGCAGCCGCTCCTCTTGATTTTGTCGTGTCCGTCTTGCTGCCACGTGAAGTTGCCGGCCAGCGAGCACGGCAGCGGGACGGTCGGCTCGCCCATGAAGCGGAAGGTCGACGGCCGCGCCGTGTCCCACTCGTCCATTCCGAGTTCTCCAATAGGGACGCCTGCCAACGTGAAGACACGCACGAAGTGGTCCATGCCAGTGCAGATGATGAGCAGACGAGGCCTGTCCGTATCCCTGGGCGTCCCCGGCGAGGAACTGGGTGCGTCTCTGCCCCCGCCCTCTTCCGGTGCCGTACCAACATCTTCAGCGCCAGTCTTCGTCTTGGGCAGCGGCACGGCGGCACGGAAGACCGCGGTCTCCTCGTCTGCGTGGACAAGACGAACGCCGGAAAGCTTGAGCCCACTTGAAAACACGTGCACGCGCTCCAGTTCCTGCAGCGCCGGCAGCGCCCGCTCGGAAGCCGTCGCATCCTCTGCTGAGCTCGCCGTCGACGCTGCAACCGCGGGAAGTTGCTCCTTCCTTGGCGTTGGCGTCCGGCAGTACAAGGCCAGATTAGGCATCGCGAGAGCAGCCGTCTGCTCATGCAAGTCGGCCAGCATCTTCCACTTCAAACGGCATACGTGAACCTTGCCCTCACCGTCGCCGAACACGAGCATTTGCCCGTCTGTCTCCTCCATGTCCATGCCCACCACCGCCTCGCCTCCACCCCACTCCGTGCCCTCCCCTTGCCTCCCATCCTCGACACCAGCCGCAGTTGTCAAACTCACGGCGCCCAGGCAAACGCGACGCAGCGTGTGCCAGAACGACACGGTGCCGTCCTCCTGTCCCACGAACAGCAACCGCGGGTGGACAGCCGGCAGCATCATGAGGCAGCTTACGCGCGAGACAACTGCACCTGTCGTCGCTGCCGCCCCGGCCACCGGGTCAGCACCAGCAGCCTGGGCCGCCCCAGCAGCCCTGGCTCTGTTCGCAAGGGACTCGAGGAAGAGCGTGGCGGCGCCAGGGCAGGTGCGCTGACTGTGCGTTCCGGCAAGCACGCCGCTGCCGTTCATCTGCTGGCCGGCAGTCGACACGGTGCCGTTTCTCCACAGTAATGTACTCGAACTTCCAACGCTGGCGAAATCGCATGCGGCGTTCACCGTTGACGTCGGAGAGAGAACGCTGCCGGTGGCCCACGTCGGGGATAGCAAAGACTCGTGCACCCACAGCGGTGCACCTTCCTGCCGATCGAAGAGCACGTTATACACGAGAACTGCTCCAGAGGCGGTCGCGCAGCCGACAAGCTGCATCCCTAGCTGCACTAGCGTTGCCACATCGCCAAATGCACCCGGCACCGTCCACGATGACGCCGGGGTGGTAGAGTACTCGCCGAGTTGAGGGCCACTGCACCGCTCTGCGGCACCAGAGCTTTCCACCGCCGCGTCCACATACACGCGCGAGCCAAGGGCGAAGATGTACGACACGGAGCGGTGCCGCAGAAACGAGCCGACGGCGGTGACGTCGCGACTCGGTGAGGTCAACGCCACCGCTGTCGCTGTCGCCACAGCTCGCTCCACAGAGGCCCTGGCGGTAGATCGACCATGGCCGGATATCGGCTTCACTCTCTTCCTCGTTGTGCCCCTCGAAGCCGCCGGCGAGGACGAACGCGACGGTAACGCAGTTGCAGCGGCAGCTGTCAAGACGCGCTCGACTTGGCCGTTCAGGATGTTCCATACAACCATGATGCCGTCGGCAAAGCCCGTGAGTAGGCGGCGCTGCAAGAGGTCCATGGAGACAGCCGTCGGTCGAAGCGGAACTGAAGCTGTTGCCATGTTCGAGAAGTTCGAGAGTGGAAACGAAAACTCGTTTGCCCCTGTCCGCGGCGTCCACGTCATGACGACACCGTCTGTGCCTACCGTCACCACCTGCCGAAAGGCACGCGAAGACAGCGTCGTGAGGATCGGCACGTGGTGACCTCGGTAGCGCTCCGGAAAGCCAGAGGAGACTTGCCACTTTACGCGCAGGGAAAACGGGAAGTGCCCAAAGCACAGCAGCCACTGCCGCGCCTCGTCCACGTGCACCTGCGAGATGGCGGAGTGGGTGGCCCCGACGGCGCTGCCGAAGCGATCGAGGGAGCCCGCCGTGGCCAAGGAGACTTCCTGCTGGAGGTGAAACCCTTTGCAGTCGTAGACGTGCAGCACCCCATCTCGGCTAATCGTCAGCACTCGATCACCGATGAAGGCGCCGCAGCAGCATGGGCTGTTGGCCGGGTCGAGCAGTGCGATGGGAGAGGGCTGAGTCCATTCCCACACGAGCGCACGCCGCTCTGGGCCGACAGTCAGCAACATCTTTAGCTGAGGGTGCAGGTCAAAGTCGGTTACGCTTGCGTGCTGCTCGGGGAGGTCAGCCGCGTAGAAGGTCCGAAGTGGCTCCCCAGTTACAAGGGACATGACGCGGACGTGTCCGTCGTCGCCGGAGCTGACTAGGGCGTGCAGAGGCAACAGAAGATCCAGTTTTGTGATGCGCCCGCGGTGCAGCTGGCGGAAGACGTGCCGCGCCACGAGCACTCGATTTGCGTTGAGGTGGTGATGCTGCGCAAGCTCAAAGAGAAAGACGTCGCCAGCGCTCGTGCCTAGCAGCAGCACATCTTCTTGGAAAGCAGATTCGTGAAACGCCGTCGCCGTCACAGGGTCGATCAAGGCAGTGAGAACGCATTCGTCCAGTTGCTGGTGAACATAGGGACCTCTGCCAGCCCCGGTTAGCGGGGTGTTGTTCTGGTGCAGCACCTCAGCTGCGTCGGCGGTTGTGAGCGAGTACATCGTCGTCAGAGTGGATGTAGGCAACGGAGATGACGCCTCTGTGCGTGACTGGGACGGCGGTGACGCGCTCGCACCCGCTGCCGCGGTGGCATCCCCAGTCTGTGGTGAGCAGTTGCGGTGCGGGTGCTCGGCGGCATCCGTCTCTTTGCTCGCGGGACGCACAGCGCGGCACACGTGCATGGCAGAGAAGAGCAGACGTCGCGTGCGCTCCTCATGCGACTCCATCGCGCCGGCGCGGCTAGTGAGGGGACGCGATGACGGCGGCGTCCTCGATTTATCTGGGGAGCCGATGCCCTGTGGGATAAGGCGCGCGCTGCCGTAGCGGCGAGCACTCGATGCGGCGAATTTCGATAGTGCCACTCCGCCGACGTGCACAGTGTCGATCGTCTCGTTCGCGTACGTCATGCTGACCGTGGACTGAGTGATGCCGCGGCCGTGGTAGACGCGGAGCACCTCGTACGTGGTTCCGTCCAGGATATAAACCCAGCGATCCATGGTGACGACATAGAGGACACGCTTGTTGCATCCCCAGTGCAGCCCCACAATCCACTTATCCACCTGCAGCAGTAGGCCTCGGTAGGCAAGGTCACTGCCGCTGCTCCAGGCCCGCACAGAGCCCTCACTGCAGCCCGTCACGAGAAGGCGGCGCACCGGCTCCACCGCAACGCAGGTGATGGAGCTGCTGTGCTGGTCGTCGAAGCGCATCCCACATGGCGGGCCGCCAAGGACGAAACGCTGATTCTCGAGGGCGAGGTCGGCCTTCTGTCGCGAGCGGGTCACCAGAAACGCGGTCAGTTCATTCCAGGAGACGGTGTCCTGCGTCTCGGAGATCGTCTTGCTGAGCAGCGCCTGGATCTCGGGCAGAGTGGCAGACGGCACTGCGGTCTGAATGGCATGGACAAACTCCTCCTGAGACAAGCTCCGCAAGGCTAGCCTCGATGAGGAATGCGGAGGAGCAGGAGCACGCGCGTGCATCTGTTGCTTACCCTCTGCGGGCGAATGCGCGCCAGTGGGGTCACCTGTGCGTTTCTGGTCGGGCGGGTGCGCTGAATGAGAGGTTCGGTGGAGGTCAGCCACGATGGCGGACAGCTCATTTGCCGAGCGGTGCGTCTTCAGTGGCGCTACAACACCGTCAGCGGTTCCGCTGCCCGGGCGCTCGCTTGATGCGGCTTTCAGCAGTTGGTCATCTGCCCCGAGCGGGGGCACTTGGAAGGCGCGCATGATGCACTTCAACTCCGGCAGACCGATTCGCTCCTCCAGGGGCAGGCGCGCCACGGCCCATGCAGAGCTGTGGCGCCTACTGCCATCCCTTGTGACGCTGTCAGAGCGCACGCTGCGCACCCCGCGCTCTTGCGCTGTGTCCGAAACAGTAGGAGCTGCGGAGGTTGCGGTAGGCAGAGGTGGCTGTTTGACGGCCAAGATCCACTGATGCAGGTTTTCTACGCGTGTCGCGGCGTAGCGGGCGGTGTTTCTGGACATAGCGGTTGTGATCACTGTCGTCGTTGTCGCTGTAACAGCGGTCGGTGACGGTGAGGGGTGCTTATCTGTCGCGGCCGACGAAGAGATCCTGGACGGGTTCGAGGGCAGGGCGTCGCTAGCGATCCAGTCACCCAGCGATGCAGCTTGTGAGCGACTAGCGCTCGCACCATTGCGCACAGGCCCCAAGCGCCTTCTTTTGCGGCAGAGTGGTTTCATGCGGCTCGCTCCTCGGGGTTGACCAGACGCACCAGTCCTCATCTGCAACGGTACGATGTGGGAGGAGGGATGGGCCGCGGCAGCGCAGTGCGAGTATATGCGCTTGTGCGACTACTTATGCATGTGGGTGTGCTGGTGTGATGTGAGGTGGGGGTGGGGGAAGAAGTGGTGCGCCAGAGGAACATGGGGCGGAGAAGAGCGCGCAGGCACCACGCACCCACACGTCAGCAGGAAGCCGTTCTTTGCTCTGCGCAGCGACGCGCAAAGACAAAAAGGAAAATGATGCGGAGAGGAGAGGCGGGCAGTAGAAGCGAAATCAAACGACACCACTCGCAAGGCTGCCCCGCTGTGGTGCAGTGAAGCACAATACCGCGGCATCGCGCACCTTAGAGGGCTGTGCTATGCTACGGACTCGAAGAGGGTAGGGCGCAACGCTCCCCCACCTCCCTCCCCGAGTGCCTTGGCTCGATTATGCTTTTCTGTTGTATTCGTCTCCGAGGATTGGGAGGGGGCGGGGGAGCGAAGGCTTTCGGCATGGGCCTCACTACGCGTGTGCGCGCATGTGTGTGCCTCTCTCGCGCCTTCTTGTGCGTGCGATCGGAGCTCCCTAATACGTCTCTCTCGTGCGGCGGACAGATGTCTAAACAGCACCGTCATCGACACTTACGCGCGCGCACACACACACACACACACACACGAAAACGGAGTTGGAGAGCGCGCCTAATCAAAGTCGTCCGATGCCATGAGCACCTGCGTGATTGCTTTCAGTGCCATCATCATATCGCTTACAGACTTGTCGGTCGCCATGTGGTCGTCCCTCGTCAGCACTGTCAGCTGGCGCCACGCACAGGGAAGGGCTGTGAGCAACATGCATAGTTCGCGCAGATACCGCTTGTCAATCACTTTCAGCACCATGCCACTTACCTGGGACGGCAAGGACGACGTCGAGGCAGGCAGGGGCTGCGCTGTCAATGGAGAAAGAGCGCCGCTGCTATTCGGCGAAGACCCACCCGCCGTGGGCCGAGCCGCACCCTCACCGTGTCCGCTTCCTGCGTCTGCGTCTCCGTCGGTGGGCTCGTCCTCGGACGCGCAACCACGACTTCCCAGCGCAGACTGCAGCGGCGACGAGGCAACGCCTCCGCTTGCGGGGCTGTTATGAGCAGCGATGGCCGCTGTCAAGGGCAGCAGAATGCTGGCAGGCTGAAGCAAAGAGGTGTTTACCACAGTAGATACCGCGTAGGAGAACGGCGCGCTCGCGGCCATACCTTCATCAACGCCACCGCTGCCTCCTACACCGGTGCGAAGGTTGGTGGCGCTGGCGCCTGTCAGCAGCGACATCGCGACCGCATTGCCGCCGCCTCTGCCGGAGGCTTGACGGGGAAGATGTCCAGAAGACGACGCACGAGGGAGGCCTGACCGGAGCGGTCTGCCGAGGTTCGTGCCACCGCGCGTCAAAGGTGCTAGCGACGAGGATGAGCCTTGATGCAGCGGCGTCGAGGCGGCAGCTGGCGCCATCGCACTTCCGCTGTCAGCCGTGGTGCAGCTCAAGTCTCCGTCGCTCTGTACGCGTTCACCGTACAGCGGCAGCGGCGGTCGGCCAGACGGCGCTACGGACGCGCCGATACTGGGCGCAGCGCCACCACCGCCCACCGACCCACCAAGCTGGCCAGATAGGGTGCTGGCAAGTCCTCCGGTCCCAACAACAGCAGCGGCGCCGGTCATGGTTGATGCGCCTGATGCAGCAGCGTTCATCATGCGCGACACGATGGCTGGCGCAGTTCTTGAGCTCAGAAGCTCCAAGTAGGAGTAGATGCGAGTGAAAAAGATGTCCAGGCCATCGTTGACGCCACCGTTGCTACTGAGAGCCACGCAGACGCGCAAAAGGTGCTTCATCAGGGATGGGAACTCCATCAAAAAAGGGCGGCTGTACTGCCCGTTGCCGCTGAACGGCGAGTGCACGTTGTTCGTGCTGAACGCCCCGCCTGTAGTCGGGAATACTGGTGAGGTGTAAGCGCTCGCGTTGCCCGCGTCAGCCGCGGCCCCACCAGTCGCGCCGCCCGAGTGTCCGTTGCCGCCCGCTCCAGCGGCGCCGCTCGAAAAGCTAGGCAACATGCCAGCTGACATTGTCGTTGGCGTTGCGATGCCCCCTCCACCACCGCTGACGCTGGGTGTGACTGGGCTTGTGGCAGTCACCGCCGCCGTTGCTGAGGCCATTGCGTTTTTGTCAACATGCGAAGATGTTGTGATGACGCGCTGCACCTCGTCTAGCTGCACCTGCCACCGCGGACGCATTGTTTCGCCAAACACGATCAAGTGCAGCTCCGACAGAATTCGATACTCGTCCAGCAGGCGGCCAAGTCGGCGGCACCCGTCGCGGAACGATCCGCTTAGGAAATACCCGGAACAGTCACACCACAAAGACGCCACGACGGAGCAAATCACGCCGTACTCGTTGAAGTTGTGCAAGTGCTCGAAGAGGCGCGTCTCGAGACGGTGTTCGAAGCCGAAGGCAGCCGTGGCATAATCTAGAGCCTGCTGATGGCGTAGCCCGAAGCACTGCTGGATGGTGGTCAGGAGCGGCATATCAAGGGGGACGCACATGCTGCCTTTGCCGCGATAGAGGGCTGCGACGGTGACGCAGACGTGCTTGACATTCTCCCACTGGCGGCGAAGAGCGTCGACGTGCTGCTCACTCAGCCGCGTCACCGTCGCCGCGTCCATCGCTGCAAGCTTACCGGGGGAGCCTTTCCACCGGCTGGTCCAGAAGGACGCGGCGGTGACGCCTCCGTCCGCTGCGCCGCTGCTGCTACCACCACCGCTGCCAAGTCCTGCCACACCCCCAAAGCCCGCCGACAGCGTTCCACTCACTTTCTCTTCGCGCGCTGCACTCAGCGCCGCTGGCAGGTCGAAACGACTTAGCTTGTCGCCGAAGGCCCAGCGAAAGACGCCCGCGTCCGTCTCGTAGTACAGTTGCAGCAGCTGCAGACGCGTTGCCACAGGTATGGGGATATAATAGTTCGAGAGAAACGCGTACGGGGAGCCGAGCTGCTCCTCGCGGGACAGCTCGCGAAACACCTGATACTGCTCCGTCACTTCTTCGAACAGGTAGCGACTCTGCAGGGAGGAGGAGCCGACGCCGACCCCGCCAATCGCCTCGAACTCCTGTAGCTGCCGCTGAAACTTCATGTAGCTCTCGCTCAAGAAGAAGCAGTGCCGCCCTGCACTGTCCTTGCGATGCTTCTCGCGGCGCTGCGGCAAAGATGAGGAGGCCTTCGTATCACCAAAGTTGACATGGTGAAGGTGGTGGCTGCTGCTCGCCCCGCCTGCCCGCGCTCCACTACCGCCGCCGGCATCACTGGGGGCGGCCGCTGCAGTGGCAGCGACGGTTGCGTCATCGGTGAAACGCCTGAAATTACTGAGGTCGACAGAGAGCGGCGATGCATCGCTGTCCGCGTTATTCAGCGTCGACGGCAGCGCAAACGAGGTGTGCGTGGCCGTCCTTGACGACGTGGTGGCTGTGCGCGAGCGGGATGAGTGTGGCGCTGAATGACACGACTTTTTGCGTTCGGAACCGCCGGGCGACTTGTCCAGACACTGGTGGTGATGATGACGATGGCGATGATGGCGTGTGTGGGCGCCACTTGGGACAGGGCGGAAAGCCGCGGAGGACGCCGACACGGCGACTGTCGTGGATAATGAAGCAGATGCGTTGGTGTTGCTGTTATCCACCACGGTCGTGGTGCTTGGCGCTGCGGCGGTGGTCGGGACGTGTGCGCCGCTCGCGGAGCCGCTTATTGAGGTCTTGCGGGGCAGAGCTGCCGCCGCGGTGACCACGGCAATCTCCTGCGGATTCTCATCTTCGACCTCAAGGCGCCTGTCCTCGGCCTGCTGTTGTGCCTTGTGCATCGCGTACAGCGAATCCTGGCGTTGCTGAGGTGTCCGCTGTTGCTTTCGATCGTGACGGTGCGCCATGGGGTGGGCGGCGGATTGCGAAGACGACGCCGATCCCGCGTGCGATGCTTTGCCCACGTCCGATGACCTTGAAGAAGAAGGCGACGCAGAGGACGTGCTCCGATGCGGGGACGTCGCTGGCGTTTCGCTCCGCAGCGCCATGAGCTGCTCCACCGTCTCCTCAACTGAGTACCCCGCCAAGAAAAAGCGGAAGGCAACGAAGTCGATGCTCACCGGCCACGCCGAGCATGCGTGCATGGATACAGCGACAGGCATTTTCGTCCGCTTCAACCAGCCCTTCTTCACGGATCGTGTCGCGAAAGGGCGAAAAGGAAAGACAGCGAGGAGGCAAGATGAGGCGCAGACAAAATCTACGCGGGAGGGGGGAGGGCAAGGTGCAGCGATGAGATTATGTGGGCGAAGTGAGAGGCAGGGTGGAAACGAGAGGGAGAAGGGGTCGAATATGGCCTGCACACGTGCCTGATGGGCGGACGTCTCCCGACCCCCCCCCAGATCCTGCAAAGCCGACGCGACGCACGACGGAGCACGGGAAGAGGGACACAGCAACGACAAAGGGGAAACGCCAACAGCGCTCTGCAAGTTATCGGCCGCAGGCGTGCGGGCACACATCAGCACAAACGGCAGAGGTAGCCTTCAGAGAAGGCACGAGTGCACAAGTCCACGTGAACCATAGTCACAAGCACGCACACCCGAACACGCCCCCCCCTCCACAGTGCCCACGCGCGCAGCAGACGGGCGACGAGCAGACTAGAGCGCGAACACCCCAAGATGGGCATCGGCGGGAATAGAAGAAGCGAGAGGGGAAGCGCCTGCAGTACAAGGCCGTGAGGCCTCAGCGCTTCAGCTTGCTTACATGACGTATCCAGCGTCCCTGTTATGAGTTCCTTCTGTTGTTTCTTGCGAAACGCCGTGAACCATCGGCGAGAGTTTTAGCAACACGTTTCGAGAGGCGTGGTTACTGCTGTGCTCTGAGTTGTGCAACGCGATGTACAAACATACAGAGACACGCAAAGAGACGGCGGACAGTAGCTCCTCAGCGTGTGTCCGTTGCTCTGCCGCACAGCAACAACTCAACGCCAGCCCCATCCCGGCCCTGCCACAGGCCCCCGCCAGCGCGGTGCGAAGCATGCCACAGACACGCACGCGTCACACCAGATGCGCCGACACGGTCATGTGAGCACCGTCCCCGCCCTCCAGCTCTACCCGCTCACCCACCGCCTCGCGGGTCGCCTCACAGCCGCTCCCCCGCTATGCCGGCTGCCACCCCTCGTGCATCCCACCCCCTCCCCCCTCGGGGCGGCTCAGGCCTCCCCACACCAGTGGGCCGTGCGAGGGCCGGGCAGTGGGATGCGTTCGAGTCACGCGGACACCCTGCCCATCATGTGGAGAGTGCACACGCGCGTTCGCGACTGCAGATCACCCGGACGCCACGCCGCCCAGGACCTGACGGTCTGCCGTCAGCAGCGATGCACCGCCCGGCCAGCGCCAGAGGCGGCTCGGCATTTGGCAGGGGATAGGGATGGGGATTGGGGTGGGGTGGGGGGGATACTGCCTGGCTTCCTCTCACCGAGAGAGAGAGAGAGAGATACGGGGGAGAAGGTGCGCTGGGCCCTGAGACGCCACGCACTGGGGTGCGCACACACCCCGTCGTCGGTGAAATCGCAGAGACAGAAGCAAAAACGTTACGTGTGCTATGAACAGTTCCTGAGAGCAAAACTTTAAGATCAGCACAGGAGACAGCAACATGAGAATAGCGACTGTAGCGGTGGCGTGTAAGGCTGAAGCAGCGTCGAGACGCACGGAGAGAGCACTGCCGCGGCTGTTGGTCTTCTGATCCGCGCGAAGGCGTTTTCTGCGCTTGTAGCGGTTGCACAAACTCCGCACCTCATCAGAATCCGAGCTGGCTCATGGTGTCCATGAATTTCTTCTTTGCTGCGGCCGGCTTCTTCGTCACGGTTGCAGCCTTGGCAGGTGGATGGGCAGCCTTCTTTGCAACATCTGTTGTGCGCGACGTGGATGCGATCGCCTTCGCAGGCGCTGAGGGCACCGGTGGAGCAGGGGCCGCTGAAGACGGCAGCGAGTCGGTTGGTGATGGCGACAGGCCCGAGACTGAGGCCGTTGTTGTGGGTGCCGTACCCCCGCTGTTTGTGGCTTTGTGAATCATCTGCAGGTGTTTCGCTTGCTCCGCGTCCAATCGCTGATGGGCGAGCCGCCCATGTGCATCGTCGATGAACTGGGATGGCAAAGATGGCCGTATTTGCACGGTCGATGAAGCCACCACTGCATGCTTCGTGACTGCCGCACTGGGGCTGCAAGCGACAGGGGCGGTCGCCGGCAAGTTCATTGAGCTTGGTGGAGGTGTCCCCTTGGCACAGGCTCGCAGCACGCTTTTCTTCAGTGGACCACTTGGCACCAAACCCCGCAAACTCTTGTGGGCTGTGCTAGCAGTTGTCGACACTTTCACTGCTGACGCCTTGGTCGCCTTTCTAGCGCCCGCAACGCCAGGCAATGGCGTTGTACTGCGTTTCAGCGAGAGAGCGATCCCTTGGGTGACTTGGGATGCGAAGGTGCTCTGCTGATGCACCGCTGCACTGGTGCCACAGCCGGCGCGCACGGTCTCGTTCACCCCTGTCCTAGCCTCTCCCGTACTGCCGCGACGGCGTCGTTTGCTGCGCCTGCGGCAGCGACGGTTTCGCCGGGGCACTCGGGCCTCGGTCAATACAGCCGCCGAAGTTTGCTCAACCCATGCAGCGCACGCCTCCCGTGCGGCGTGCTGTGTAGACAGTGAAGCGCTCTCAACGGTGCTTCTGACTGCGATGTCGTTCTCCTGCTGCCCACCCGTGGTGATCCGAGGAAGCGTCGCGTTTCTCTTCGCCGCGCGTTGGGCGGCGTCGAGACAGCGAAGGCAGCACAGCATGAATCGTCTGCGTGTGATGGAGAGACGTGAGGGGCGAAGCTGACGCCGCACGCGGCACTCCTTGATTGTGGCGAGTGTGGTTCGGCTTGCTTTGAGCTTGGACGGCTTGGGTGCGCTGCCGCTGCTGAGCCACACACCGCAGCGAGGGCACCAGCATCGGCGCACCAATCGTAGTAGCCACACCCGCATGTACCGGGGGCTATGAACTCCTGCGCGCTGAGTAGCAAGATTGCCTTTGCGAAGGACCGGATGCACGCATGGGCCGAGTGGCTTAGCGAGGCCGCGCCGGACTGTGTGGGAGCCGTAGTGAGCGGATAGGTCACGGTGCACATCCGCCATGAAGGAAAGCGGCGCGGAGGCGGCAGAAGATAATGAAGACACCAAAGGCGAGCCGTTAGCATGCGTTCCCGCGCCGACTTCAGCAGCAGCGGTAGCGGTACGACTGAATGCTGCAGAGCTCACTTCTAGCGCGACCTGGGACAGCCGGCCGCACAGCTGTGCTCCAAGCTCCTGGGAGCGGCGTGCAATAGAGCGTGTGCCCCTGTTCTTTCCGGTGCCTCGTCGCGAGTACAACAGGCTCTCGAAAAATGAAGCAGAGAAAGGCGAAGAGGACGGCATCTTGCATGCCCCCGTGCGCTCGCCACTACAACAGCAAAAGAAAATGAGAGTGGAGGCAACACAGGAGCTAACCACCAGGGGCGCGGTTGGTTGATCTGCGCGGATCGCACACTGACCCACGCGCTCGTGGGAGGGGGGGGGGGCTCAGTTCTGGAAGTGCTTTGTTTTATGCGTGCAGGTGCATGGGGTGGTGGTTTGTGGGGCGGGTAGAGAAGTACAGAGGGAGAGAGGGCCGGTGACCGGGAGGGCGGAACATCTTCCTCACGTTGGTGGCAGCTGCCCGCGCTGGTGTGCCTTTCCACGCGTCCACGGCAAGCCCCGAATGCGCCGCCCTCACGCTGGCAAGGTGAAGAGTGAGCAAGGGCTCGGGAGGGTCATTGGATGCGCCTTTTATGCGTGCAGGCGCTGACATGGCGACTCCATTACAAACACTCACACTGGTGTGCGAGCCACTCGTAGCTCGTCGACGCTGCAGTTTCGCGTCCGTGCGAGTGAGGGGGTGGTGGTGGTGGGCACATGTCATCATCCGGAATGTACCTTCGCGTGTAAGTGAGGCGAGCGCACGTGAGCAGGATACACAACACACCGAAAAGAAGGAGAACACACGTACACAGAGCGGGCGCGCACAAAAGAAAAGCACAACGAGAAGTTGAGACGAGCCAGCACAAACACGGCGGTACTTTACATCGAGGGGTCCACAGAGAGAGAGAGAGAGAGGGAGAACGTGGGAAGAAGGGAGGGGATGCGCGCTGGGCCCTGAGATGCCACGCACTGAGGTGCGCCCACACCCCCTCCTCGGGGAGGGAGGAGTTGTTGAATAACAAGAAATGAAAGACAGAGAAGGCAGCCGCTTGTTCGAATGGCCCAGAGAGAGAGAGGGCATAGGAGTGGCGATCACCTGCACTGATGAACGCTGTTGCAGGACACGGAAGCAGCGAGCGGTGTCGCGCAATCCTCGTTCGTCGGCCTGTTAGCAGCGCGTCTCAGCTCGAGCCGTACATCCGCCATCTGAAAGACGGAACCTTTCAGCGTTTCCAGCAAGCGTTGATGGCTGAGGTAGAGGAGCTCCTGTGGGTCTATGTACCAGCTGAGAAAACGACGAATTGCGGCTTGCTCGCGCTCAGCATACGACTCGGCAGCCCTTGAGGGCGAAGAAGGCTCCGTGCACGGCATCATCACCTTGCTCGACCAACCTCGGCGCTTGTTAAACTCCGACTCCAAGCGCAGCTCCTCTCCGGCGCTCAGTCGGGCGCTGCGCGGCCTCTTCTCCGCAGCGCTATCGGTGGCGGCGCCGTTTGAGTCGATCTCCCTGCGCCGCACGTGCGACGCAAACACGCTGTCCCACTCCTCGGTCTGTCTCCACTGAGCAAAGGAGCGACGCCGCGCCGCCCACTGGGCTGCGATGAACGAACGCTTGTAGCTACCCGAGGTGAGCATGTGCTCCTGCAGAATGCTGTTCGCCACCGCGTCAAGCCTCTCCATCGCCGTTGGCAACGGCCGGTATTGCTGCAGCTTCAGTCGCGCATCTACCTCCAGCTGGCGCCACAGGCGCACCATCCGCCGTACCGCTCGCTCCATCACGGCGAGGCAGCGACGAAAGAAGCGTTGCAGCACGTGGACGGCACCCACGGCGACGAGCATGCGACGCCGCTGCTCGTATTGAATACAGTACACCACAAGGGTTCCGTAGATCGCGTGCATCGCCTCGTCGAGTATGTCCGGCATCACTACTTGGACAAGCCGCTCCTGCACTATGGCAATCCGTGTGGTATCTCGATCCCGCTCAGCTGCGTCCAGCGAGACCGGCGTCGCAGCGCTAGAGGGTGAGACGTCGGAGACCCTGTTACCGAAGGCCGCTTCCAGCGAGGTGCTAGGATGCACGAAATTTACGCGGGCAGTAGATGCGGAGGGGCTCACAGTCGCCAAAGACGACTGCGCTCCACTCCCGGGACGCCTGCGGACTTCCGTCGTCTCGTGTGAGCTGCTCAAGAGGCGCTCCAGCGAAGATCCCGCTACCATGAGGAGGCTGTGCCGCGCATCGTGCAAAAAGACGTCCAGCGGTGTCACCAGTGTCACGCAGCCCGGTAGCGCAACGAGTAGGCACATTGTGATGGTGGTCTCGGGGAGAAGCTGGTATGGATTCGGCCGTAGATGTACTAGCTGCGGTGGCAAGAGGGAGAAGCACTGGACCACAACTGCGTCCACGCTGCCACCACTCGCGCTGAGGGGTCGTTGCTCATCTCCGACGATGCTGCACTCGGCTGATACCGGGATGTACTCTCTCACAAGCAGTAACCACGGTGACGGCGAGCCGCGCGTGTGCTTGGTGACGCTGTTTCCGCTCCCCGCGTCGTCTGCGCGAGACGCCGCCAACGCAGATGCATCCGCCGCAGGTGCCTGTAGAACTCGGACCTCCTCACGGAACGCATGACCTCCGAAAAGGTAGCGGTTCGTCGCCGGGTCGAAGAGCAGATTGTCGAAAAACAATGGTGGCTGCGAGGTGGCAGTCGCTAAAACCTTGTTCCAGTCGGCATGGTTGGAGAAGGAGTTGCGGTGCGTCAACGTGGTCGGGCTTCTCGCGGGCGACGGGTCCGGCAAGAACACGGCGGTGTTCAGCGACTGTGAGCGCGAGGCGGCAGCAAAAGAAGTTTCCTTGGTAGCAGTAAGTTTTGCGGAGGACGTCCGCGGCTGCCAACGGGGCCGAAACCCCTTCGCAGTCGCTATCGATGCTCGCCTCGTGCTGGGGTTGAGGAGGGTGTCCCCCGCCGAGCGCTGCGCAGCACGTCGCGCAAGCGCGTCGGCTGGGGGGCCGAACCACTTCTCTGGGAAGCTATACGAGTAGGACGGGCTGCTGGCAGCGGCGCCCGCGGCACGAATTGCTTGGTCGACGAGAGTCCCGCTAAAGCTCGCGCGAGGCCGACGGCGCAGCTCCAACGGGGGTGGTGAGCAGCGACTGTGCCGAGGTCGGTCCCCTGGTGCCGACGACGACAACGTCAGCGTGGAGGGTACCTGCGCCGTAATCTTAGAGCCCCTTTGGGGCTGCGACGGCGGTGAATCGGTGCTGCGCGTTGCCGCGTCATGTGTTGATGAGGGCGCCGACATTCCCGACACCCAATCAGCACCGCTCCCTGACGACGCACTCGAGCTTAGTGCGGACCGATCTGCATCGCCAGCAAAGAAAGACGTGACCGGAACGCTCACGCTGGTGGTGCTGACGCTGTGCTCGTCTGCACGGCCCCCATTCGTCATGATGTACTCACTCGCTACGGGATCCTCCATTGCATCCTCCAACGCGGCCGCCTCGATCTCCGCTGCCGTGTGGCGCAAGAGTAAGGCAATGCTGCGCAGAGTGGCCTCGCTGAAGAGACGCTGCTTACTTGTGAGCGCGAGCGCGGTGGCGGTGGTAGAAGAGGGCATCTGTGCTCCAAGACGTGACGACAGACGCCGCCGTGAAGTCAGCGACCCAGCCTCCAAAGGCGATCGCACAGAATCATCGCTGCAAAGCGCTGCCTTCTTCAAGAGCGGAGCGGAGTCCTGAGCGTTCATCAGGCGGAAAGTTGCACCTCTTCCAATGAATGGCCAACAGGCTTTTCTAAACGATGGAGTCTGGCCTTCTCGCCCTCTTTCGTTATTGTTGCAGACGACACTGCCGTGCGAACAGCGCGTTGGATACGTGTGTGTGTGTGTGTGTGTGTGTTCTGTGTAGGATGGGGGCATTTGTGGCATGAGAGAGGGGGCAAGAGGAGAGTGCAGGGAGAAGGCGAAGGCATCAAGCAGGAGGAGAGCACAGTGCCGCACTGCATTTTTGACATTTCGCCGCAGGGACGGGTTGTTTGCGCACACTATAAGACGAAAAAAAAAGATTCGCGTTTGAGTGTCGCCGCCGAATCCACGCAGAGGCACACACACACATATGTGCAAATCTGATTCGTAGCGCGCCCCCGAGAGTGTGAGCCGGCTTGGCGGCAACATACCAACCCGACGCGTCTGCTCGTCCCCTCCGCCATCACCTTCTCTTCTCTGTCTCCGAGAAAAGGAAGGAAGAGAGACGGAGGCACCGGGGCGTAGGGCTGACGGCAGCACCGCAACGCAAGTGCGCCTACGAGTGCACATGGATGTTCATTTTGTGTTTGAGTTCATCAAAAATCACAAAAAACAAAGGCGGAAAAAGAAAGAGTTAAAACGAAAGGGCGCATACAGAGAAAGCCGTTCACGCCACTGTTGGATGGGAGGTGCGCCGAAACACACTCTCTCTCTCACTCACACTCACACTCACACACACACACACACAAACTGTGGTGAGCACGTGAGCACGCACCATGCAAGGATGCATCCGTGATGGCGCACATCTTTCCATCTGTACCAGCACAGCGCCCCGCGTCGCAGAAGGTCTTCCCAGAAAGCACGGCTGAGATGTAAGTGCGCAGGCACGTTCACCAGCGCAGAGGCAACGCGCTCGTTACTCAGACGCGGTGATCTGCTTCGGCTCAATGACGGTGATGACGTCCGGCAGCGGCTCCGACGGGCCGTTGCGGCCAGTCGAGTCACCGGGAAGCATGATCTTGACCTTGACACCGATGCAGCCGGCGCGCATGTAGCAGTGGCGGCAGGCGGAGTCGACGAAGGACTTGTGAGCCGTACCGGACTTGATCATGTAGCCGTCGCGGAAGGTCATGCTCTTCGCACGCTGGCCCTTGATCTTTCCACCGACGGTGACCTCGCAGCCCTTGGCACCGGACTCCATGACGTAGCGGATGATGCCCATGGCGGCGCGGCGCACCTGCAGGTTGCTCAGGAGCTTGAAGCGGAGGGACTCCACCTGCGCCATCGCGGACAGGCCGCGCACCTCAACGCGCTCAACGTACAGCTGGAGCTTGCCCTCCTTGTAGTTGAAGCGCTGCTGAATGCAGGCTGTCAGCTCGCGGATGCGGCGGCCGTTCACGCCGAGCACCTCACGGGTCTTCGTCGCCTTGATCACGATCTCCGTGCGGAGCGTCGTGACATGGTAGGAGACACCGGAGAAGCCCTCTTCGGCCAGCTCGCGCTTGAGAAACTCAAACAGCTCGGCGTAGAACACGCCGTCGCGGATGATCATGCGCTTCTTGGAGAGCGGACCCATTTTCGCGTCTGGTGGGGGAGGCGGGATATTCGTAAACGACGATCCAACTGGAGACACCGATGAAAGGGATTCGACAAGATTTCGTGCAGTCAATGTGGGAAAAGAGAGCGTGTGTGTGCACAGGTGTTGGGTGGGTAGGAGTGCGAGCAGATGTGTGACAGTGCCCGCCACGTTGTAGAAAATGAGAGGAGGAGGGGGGAGGGGGAGCAGCAAATGAAAATGCATGACGAGTTTGTAGGCAGGAGCGGGGCGGACAGGACAGAGGTGTGCGCAGAAAAGGCACGTGAAAGACACCAGATTCTCTTGATGCGGCGCATCACGTAGCGGCCCATCGCAGCGGCACGGGAAGGAAAGGGACGCTAGCTGCAATGCGCCGTTTATAACCAGAGGAGTAGAAGAGAAGACCGACGGTGCTGCCTGTGATCTGTCGAGTTTGGCGCTCCACTGCCCGCCTCGCCGCGCACCTGACTATGTACCGATCCCTATGGTATCACCGTCTCTTCACCCCCTTCCATGGCCCTGTCTTTGACATACACGCACGCAATCAGCCACAACGCGAACGAAAAAAACGAATATATATATATATATATAACGAAGCGTGACAGGGCGAAGTGCTCGCCCTCCCCTTCCACGAGAAGAGCCAGCAGCACACACGCCGGCACATGCAAAATCGAAGTGCGACTTGCGTGCTGCTTTTATTCACTGTGACAAGGGTCGCTGCTGCGCGCTGCTAGGTGTGGAGCGGCGGCATCGGCGGTTGGCGTCATTGCCGTCTCGCCGCAACGCCTTCCCTCTTTGAAAATCACACAATTGGTTTCAGGCAAGTAAAGAACGGACGTCTCGAACGATGAGGGAAACAGAAAGGCAACGACACTCTTCACCTCGGCCCCCGTCACAGACGCGCGCGTCTACAAGATTGCTATATCGCTGTGCGGAAGAGTCTTCGTGTGTGTGTGTGGGTGGGGTGCGCGTAGGCAGCAAAGGCGGCCAAAGCCTGCCACCATCGCCTGGGTCCCCCTTCCCCAAACACACTCATCGCTGCTCCTTTCGTTTCTTTTGAGTTAAGCCGGGTAAGACAGGATCACGCGGTCTAGCATTGGGCGACCGGCCGACGTCCGTGGGTGGCGCTCCACCACCTGAAAGCCAAGCGCAACGAGCTGCTGCAGCTTCTGCTCTACCTGCCCGTCGATCTCCACCAGCTCCGCCTCCGTCATGCCATCAAAGACGTCGCGGATACCGGTAATGTTGTGCTTCACCGTGATCAATTTCGCGTTGCAGCGCAACACTTGCTGCTCTTCCTCCGAAGCGGCCAGCTTGTTCGGCTCCGGAGCCACGTCCACGTCACAGATGCCCTCCGCCTTCACATTCTCCAGCACCTCGGGATGGGCAAACTCGTGGAAGACAGCCAAATACATGGTGATGAGGATTCGTGCTGCAATTGATGTTTATGTCGCTTGGTGCTGTCACACGAACCCCCGAAGAATGAAGAGGAACCGAGGGCCTCGGAGTGCGTGGCGGGTGAGCGTTTTCCGACCAGATCTCGGCGGAAGAAGACGGTAGATGGATGAGAAGGGCAATATGGGTGAAGGAGAACGCACGAGAAACGATGAACGAGGCACAGGCAACCGCAAGATGCTTGGAGGTATAGTGAGGAGAGGGAACACCTCTCTTCAGCGTGTGTCCGTTGCTCTGCCGCACAGCAACAACTCAACGCCAGCCCCATCCCGGCCCTGCCACAGGCCCCCGCCAGCGCGGTGCGAAGCATGCCATAGACACGCACGCGTCACACCAGATGCGCCGACACGGTCATGTGAGCACCGTCCCCGCCCTCCAGCTCTACCCGCTCACCCACCGCCTCGCGGGTCGCCTCACAGCCGCTCCCCCGCTATGCCGGCTGCCACCCCTCGTGCATCCCACCCCCTCCCCCCTCGGGGCGGCTCAGGCCTCCCCACACCAGTGGGCCGTGCGAGGGCCGGGCAGTGGGATGCGTTCGAGTCACGCGGACACCCTGCCCATCATGTGGAGAGTGCACACGCGCGTTCGCGACTGCAGAACACCCGGACGCCACGCCGCCCAGGACCTGACGGTCTGCCGTCAGCAGCGATGCACCGCCCGGCCAGCGCCAGAGGCGGCTCGGCATTTGGCAGGGGATAGGGATGGGGATTGGGGAGGAGGGAAGAGCAACACCACGGGCTCCTTGTTCTTCATAGCGGTGTGCTTTTGTGTGTCTCTGTGTATTTCTATTCCTTTCTTGCTTGGGTGCAGAGTCTTTTCTCCGTTTGGTCGATCGCTCAACGCGTTACCCTCGGCAGGCTCCCGAAGCAGCTGTCGCCCTACTCGAATCGTGTGTCCTCCCGTTTCCATGAGTGAAGGGGGTCGTAATTTGCTCTGGGCGCACTTCCGTCCGCAGCAACAAGGACGATAGAATCAGACGAGGGCGCGCACCACCTCACAGTCAGTGTGTAGCCAAACCTTTTCCCTCACGTCGCCTTCGGGGACGACGGCTCCCTTGCAGCCGGCATGCGCACGCCTGCGGACCTTTAGGAGCTGCTTCTAGTTCTCGCATGGAAGAGAAAGAGAGAGGACAACACAGGAAGGCACGCTCACAAGTGTTGCGTTCACGTACACATACACACGGGAGTATAAACGAAAGAGGCAGAAAACGAAATGGCACGCATGCTCGCAAGACAGCTCGCTGCGTCCATATACTGCGGAAAGGGGCGAGCGAGGAAACGCGGCCAGTGGAAGAAGGGTGACGGAGCGGAGGCGGCGGAGTAGAGTTAGTGGAGGATGGCGTGGCTCTGCGCAAAAGGCTCCCTTCACGTGCCTCCGCCTCATCGCCCGCCCGTCCATCTTCACCAGGTCGCATTCCTGGGCCCCCAGTGCGCGCCAACTTCTAATCAACGTCGGAGAGGCGCGTGCTGTCCGGCTGGCGCTCCCGCGGCGTCTTGCCATGTTCGTCCGCTGACAGCGCTACAGAATGAGTCGTGGCAGAAACTGCTCCAGGCGGGCAACGTCTGGGGGCCTCATTTTGGTGTGTCAAATCAGCTACCGCCTGGCCAGCCGGCCGAGCCGGATCGGTGCAGACGTTATTCTGCATCCCGGCCTCGTTCCCTGCGCTGCTCTCCTGTTGGTTGCCGTGCTCGGGCACTGGCGCACCGCCCTCTACGACCATGAAGACACCGCAACAGCAGAATGTAAGGCACGCGATCAGCTCCATGAGCACAACGTTGCCAATAATAATAAAGAGTGGAATGCATGCCTTGGATAGGGACAGGACACCATCATAGGTGCCGTGGTTGGAGTAGTAGTTCAGCCGCACTGCTATCATGGCGGTCGACGCCATCAGCAGGCCAACGAGGATACTCGCGACAATCATGCTGATGAGAACTCCGCAAAAAGAGGCGTGTTGGCCAGCGTACGGGTTCTTGCCGTGCGACGCACTCTGCTGTGCCCGCCCGCCATCCTCGCCTCCCTCGCCGTCACGGTTGCCGTGATCTCGGGCGTCATTGGAGTGTAACTGCTCTTCAAACTCGGCACGCGGTTGGCGGTGGGTGCGGTTGCATCCCTCAGTGCCACCACCGCACATCGGATTCGATGACCCACGCCACGACGAGTGCGGGCCTTCGGCGCAGCCCTCGTTAGGGTGCGGCGCAGGTGCCTCGCCACCGTGTTCGTTCAACTCACGCGCTGCCGCCGCCGCCGCCACCTCGGGCGGCACGTCGCTGATGTAGCTGCTTAACACGTAAAGCACGACGCGGTTCACGAGGAAAAGCGTGAGCAGCAGAAATATCGGGAGACCAATGACGACGAAGTAGTCGATGGTGATCACCCCATCAGCGCGGCACGCCACCAGGGCAAAGAAGACCACGATGCAGCACCCCTGCAAGATGGCGAAGACGAAGCCAACGCGAGTGTAATTCGCGAAGTGCACCAATCCGATGGACTTGAGGTCGAAAATACGTCTCTCTGTCGGCAGTGACGTCATTACAATAGCAATGAAGGCAAATACGGAGAATAGGTATCCGGGGATAAGCCACAACCGCCATTGGACGTAGTCGGTGCGTCCAGCTCTGGCGACCGCCTCGTTGCGGTCCTTGGCGATCGGGATGACAATTGTCAACACGACGGCACACAGTAACGAGAGAAGCGTGCACTGTGCGTGCAGGCTGAGCGGCGACATGATGGCGAACACACCTAAGAGGATAAGAGCCGGCACGCCAACCAAGAAGTCCAACACAAAGAGCGGCGAGAACACCCTGACGTAGCTCCACGTGCGCAGCTGGCCGTCCACGAACGACACCAAAAACGCCAGAAAGAGCAACAGCATGACAGCGCAGATGAAAGAGATGGCAATTGTGATGATGACTGGCGCGGTGGAGCCGAAGGTGGCAAGCGCGGCCCCCGCCACCGGGTTTTCCAGCGCCTCCAGTCCGGCCTCGCCATAGCGGTCGTAAATTTCCTTTTTTCGCTGGTTGGAAAGAACCTCATAGGCGGTATTCACCTCCTTGAAGCGGGCAGCGCCTTCTGGGCCCGCCTTGTCGGGGTGGTAGCGCAGGGCAAGACGGCGGTAATTCCGCTTGATCTGCTCCGGCGTCGCGCGCTTGTCCACCTCCAGCGCGGCGTAGAGGTCGACCATTGTCTTTACTGTGTATGTGTGTGCCTGTGTCGACCTATTCACCTACTCCTTTAGCTGTGGGCAACGCGTGTGCTGTAAGTGGAGCACGTCTGTGCAGATTTCTGCGACGGCTGCAGGCGCCTCTACCTGTTCTGTCACTGAGTATGTGCAGATATATATATATATATATATATGGGTTAAACAACCCGCTGCGAGTGTTGCTTGCAGGGTGTATTCCTGGAAAGGACGAGGGCTTGAGAGAGCGAGACGGCGACGGTACAGCCGGCGTAAATGGTACGCGGTTCGGGAGGCGGGTAATAACACCCCGCAACAGAGCAGCACAGAGGTAGTAAGAGTCGCGCCCGTAAGGGCAACGAGAGGGACAGGGGCGGAGGCAGAGGCGCACCACACACACGCACACGCAAATAAACAAAAGGTCGAGAAAGCAACCGGAGGGAAAAAGAGGGGGCAATGTGAAAGCCCAAATATGGACGAAGCGAGGGACTAAAAGGCGGATTTGTGGCACCCGACCGTCGCGAGAAAGCGGACAGGCGAGAGGGGGCGGTCCGAGACCGCAGACAGTCAGGGAGATACGCACACAGGTACACAGGCACACACACAGAGAGAGAGAGAGAGAGAGAACACAATTCACACAAAGGAACGTGGAAATGAATTACAAAACTAAAATGAAGGGAGCAAGGCTGCGGAATACCTCGCAGAACGTGCGTGCACGGGTGTGAAGGTGTTCGTCTGTGTGCGCGTCTGCGCGTGCGTAGAGAGAGAGGTGTTGGGCAGCTATAGGATGCTTTCCTACGTGATTTACTCGTCGGCCAAGCTGTTGGGGGAGAGATGTTCGCTAGCACAAGAGATTTAGTGCGTCGCTCAAGAGGTGCCGAGAAGAAAATGGCGTCGACCTGTGGTGATGCGCAAGAAAGACCACAGCGAGAACGCGTCGGCAACTGTGTTCCCTCTGTGGCACTTTCGTGTCGTGTTTTGCTTTTGCAAGGTCCGTGTGCAAGTTAGCGATGAAGCGCGAAAAGGGGTAGGGGGTAGGGCGGACGCTTGCGTGCATGTGCGTGTGTGCGTGTGTGTGTGTGTGTTGGAGGGGGGTAGTTGCGGGCGCACCAGTCGTGCAGCAAGGATTGCACAACGGCACGTCGTGCCAGTGAGCAAGAGATGAAAACACACACACGAGAATCAGACACGCGGGAAGGGGGCAAGGAATCGAAATGAAAAGGAAGAGGCATCCACGCAAGCCTGCGTGGCGCCAACACACGGCTGCCTCACAGGTGCGCGCCTTTCGTAGGGTTAAGGCAGCTTTGTGCGCTTCTTCTTATGAGAAGACCCACCGCATTGGTGGCAGCGCGCGCGTGTGTGTGTTGGCGCATCGACTGTGTAATCACAGCACCACGCATCTGCCCTCTGCACCGAGGTGGAGCCGCGGTAGCAGCTAGAAACTGCTTGCTTGAGCCAACAGAAGAATCAACTTGGTAATTACTTGCTTGCCTCTCTCTCTCTGTGAGCACCTTTCAATGCGGACCGTGACTTACGTGTGTGATCATGCTTGCCACACGGCTAATGCGCGTCGCGCGTCCTTTTTTTTTAAAGAAAGGAAAGGGGTAATCCAGTAGACCGACACCAACATCAATACCAGCCACAGGCACAGGCATGCAACAGTCGGAAGGGTTTGTGCAAGACACCTATAAGCGAAATGAGCGACACCATCCCTGTTCACACGTCCGCAACACCCACACAGACACACACACACACACGCACGCACTTCCACACTCTTGGTTCGTATCGTCTTTTTGTTGTATTCGTCCCTTCCCTACCCCTCTGGGCAGAGCGCTCCCACTGCTACTGCTGCATTGCCCCCATCATCTTCGCGATAGCGTTCGCTTGCACCTCACGAACGGCGCCTTCGTTTGCTTCCGTGAGGGTGATGTTGAAGAGCTCGTCCCACTTGGCACTGCAGTTTTGCACGCACTTCTTCTCCTCCATATCCTTCTGGAGGCGATACGAGATCGGAGCGTTCGTCGTGCGCATCAAGGTGTACAGTTCCTGTGTATCGAGGCAGCGATCTATGCAGAAGGTAGTGCTGTTAAAGAGAATCGCTGACTGCATCCGGGCACCGTTGAGGTACTGGTACGACCGCGTGATGTTCTCCTCGTACGGCGTCATCTGTGGTGGTGGTGGTTGCATGGCTACGTGTTGGGGCTGTGCTGTGGCCAGGCGAACAAGAAGAAGAAGCAACTGCAAGCGGCGAGGGAAGCTAACCTCTCGAAAAACGGCGCCAAAGGCGACTGCTGGAGCGTGTGCGTGTGTCTTTGTGTGTGTGTGTGGGGGGGGGGATGCACTCTGTGTAAGAAGACACACACATACAGGGGACACACACACCGAGAGCGAGCACAGTCGCGAGACACCCCTGCTGGACTACATACAGAGGCACCCATACGCAAACAAGCACATGTATGCACGCATATATATATATATATACACACACATGCACCCACACATCGAAACCCGAGTTGTCACGTACAGGGTGGCGGGTACGACAAGAGAGAGAGAGCGACAGAGAGACAGAGACGCAGACGTAAGGAGACGGGGATGGACGAGGGTGTTCGTGGCGGAAATAGATGCAGCAGTGGAGGGAACGTGGATAGGGTGCGATGCGCTGATGTGAGGCCCTTTCCTGTGCAAAGCACAAGTAAAACGCCTTAGTGGAGAGGACAAAGGGCACCGGAGAAGGCGCGAGTGCCCTCCTCATCGTCCTCCCCCGCCCAACTGATAGCGCCTCAGATATAGTGGCATGCGTAACCGACCTCCCCCTCCCCTCGCTACGGTCCCTCTGCCACCAGCAACGCCTGTGGGTGTGGGTAAGAGCACGCGCACCTTCGCGCGTTTGCATATTCTTTTCATTCCTTTGATGACGCGATGCGGAGGCGGCCGCACACATACGCTGACTCCCGCATCCGCACACTGCCACTCGAACAAAAAAATCGTGAGTGTCCCACCCCATCGTGGCCACCGCCGCCGCTTACGGGTCCAACACACCGTAGAGCTGCTCCACAGTGGCAGCGACACACTTGCAAAGCACACGCACAGCGGGAAGGAGGAATGGCAATGCGTGGATGGCAGAGCGGCGCCTCTTGTATGCCGCCCGCAGAAACAAGGCTGAGGCCACGCACCCCGAAGAGCACGGAAGTGTCTTTTAATAGAGTCGGAAGAATGGAGAGCGTGTGCCCGCCACAGTCCGGGGAACCAAAAGGTGCCTGGAAGTGAGGAGCAACGGAGGAAAAGGGCGAAAAGGCGGCGTCGGACATGTGAGAGCACCAAAGCACGATACAGGAATCTTGATCATGCCAGAAGGAGCGCGGTCAGACACCTCTGTGCGCCTGTCTGTTCGCTTGCGCGCTTTCCCATGACGCGACCGCCTCTTCCCCTTCGACTTTCCGCCCTCGCCAGGAACTCCTTCGCACCCCGTCCCGTGTGCGCTCCGGTGAGCCCCACCACCGCCCATCAATCAAACACGCGCACAATCAAGTACCAGGCAAGGTAGCACGCCAAGAGCCACGACGCGAGATCACTGCTTGCACCGAAGCGAACGTCAGCGCACTGAAACGGTGCTGCGGCGCCGGCGTCACTCGCGGAGCGAGTGACGGCAGAAAACGAGGATGCTGACGACGATGGCGGAATCGCTTCCGCGAAGCTGCTGTGAATGACACCAACGGCACCGTCCTCAGCCCTGCTTCCGTAGGTTTTGACCAACGACGCGCGCTTGGCAGGTGCAAAGACGAGAGCTGGCACGTACATGAAGACGTTGAGGAGTAACGGCGCCATCACCTCGACGGCGCAGTAGCGCAGCGTCGCTTCGAAGGATGGTGGAACCGCCATGAGCCCACGTCGGTTGCCGAAGACGTGCAGGAGGACCAAAGCGCTTCCAAAACGCAGGAGATACTTGACGGTAGTGACAGCGTTGTACCGGAGCACATTCATCGCGCTCTCCACCAGCACCTGCAGTCGATGCGGAGCAGCGGTTGAAGACTCGGCGGCATGGTGCCGCGTCGGGGCGGATGTGGTAGTCGTGGAGCAAAGATATGGTAAGGCGCCCGGCTTGTTGCCAGCAGCTGCTGCCTTGTCTACTCGACCAGGTGCTACTCCCACCGCGGCTGCGTCGCGCGTTGGCCGACCAAACCGTGAAGCGAAGGAGACGCCACCGAGAAGCGGCGAAACGACTCGAGCCGCCGAGAAGGCGTACGCGAGACGCTTTTGGCGCTCTGCCTCGAACTCCTGACGCAGTCGCAGCGCCCTACGCATAAGGCGGCTGTGCTCGTACAGATTCGATGTGGTGCAGATCTCCTCGGCCTCTCTCTCCAGCTCGGCAATCTCCTGCTCCAGGGCCGACTCGTGGCGCCGACACAGACACGGTGCTACCGTGCGCTCCCAGTACACACTGCTCGCGTACCCGACGAAGGTGGTGGCAGCCGCGGCGAGTACCAGCATACGATTCAAATACTCGCCATGGGCCAAGGCGGGGGTGCTCGACATGCGAAGAGGCCGAACGGAAAGTTGCGCGGGTCGAATGCAAGCGCAGGCACACGTAAAGTGCGCACGTTGGCGAGTGGCTAACAGCGAGAGGACCTGTGTGTGCGTGTGTGTGAAGTAAATGCACAGCGCTACCCCACCCGCCGGTGCCACCCCAACAGCGCAAGGAAAACCAGAAATGAGCACACCGAGTGAGACGAAAAAGAAAATGGCGGCAAGCAAGGGATAGAAGGGGTCGAGTCCGAACGCTGAAAGTGTAGGCGACTGAGTCGTGAGGGGAGACAAGAGACGCAGCGATGAGGACGTCCCGCGACTAAACGTGCACCGCTTCGTCAGCCAAGCTGGCAGATAGCACAGAAAGTGCGCTGCTGCTCACACCAACGGTTTCCAAACGGCGAAGTATCCACACAGCCACTGGCGGGGGTCGCAGAGGGTTCGGTTATCCCTCTGCTTTGCTGGCGTTCGGCTTAAAAATTTTTTTTTGCGATTCTGGTAGGTGTATATATATATATATATATGTGTGTGTGTGTGTTCTGTCGTGTCATCCATGTGCGCTTGCTTACACGGACATCTCTGTCTGCGTCGGTGCACGCACGGCCACAGCCTTTCCATCCTCTGCACATGCGATGCGAACGTCGATGATGAAAAAGACACACATGCGCACAAACACGCACGCACGCACATTGCAAAGACCCAAAACATCTTTGGTAAGATCTTCACTAGCGAAGGGGGGGGGGAGGGAGAACGAAGAAAAATCGAAGGAACACACACAGGCGGCAACAGCTGTGGGGGATGGCGTCCGAAGAGAGAGAGAGAGAAGAGCGGGGCGGGGGAGGGGCGGGAGAGCACAAACACACGCACTCGGATGCACAAGACGCCACCATCAACGAAACAACGAATGAAGAAGATGGCACCCCCGCCGCCAAAACACAGAGAGCGGAGGAGTGAGAATGAAAGCACCTTCAACGAGGACACACGCATTCGTTAGCCGCCACAACAGCCACGACGTTTTCGCCGTTTATCTATGGAGTGCAGCCAAATGATGGACTGCATGAGTCTAAGACAACGAAATCGATCGAGAGGCGGCGTCACAAGAGAAAGCGATACACAAGACGCACTGAAGAGGATGTGACACATGGCAGCAGAAGAGGTGTCTGTGCCCGTGTGTCTCCTCGCGCCTCGCAGCATTTCTTTGCTCAGTGCCAGCAAGCTCCTCCCCCCCCCCTCAATCCCACACACACAGACCGGCAGACACGCGCGCAAGGAAGCGGACCACGCAAGGCCTGGCAGTCGGAGAAGGAGAGAGAGAGAGAAACGATGCAAGAGTCGCATCGAGGTACTGAGGCATACGCCACGCCGCCTCTTCAAAACGCACAAAAGAGGGGACACCAAAAAAGGACCACGACAACAACAACAACAGAAAGCGGTGGCCGTTCAACGACGTGAAGGGGTGTGTGCGGGTGGGTGGGGTGCACAGCTCACATAAGGTAGGCGATGCCGTTGTCATAAAAGATTAGCTGACGCTCATGGAAGCGTCGCAAAATCTGCTCGACGCGCGACTCGGCACCACCGTCACGGTACCCCATTTGCGATAATTTCTTCACCACAATGGCCACTGTCACCGGATCATACATCTGTACAATAGAGGCAACTTTGCGCTCTAGCAGTGGCAGCGACCACGAATCATCCTCTTCTTCGCCACCTGCACCGGACCCCTCATACTTGGTCATGTGCGACGGCGAGGCGGTCTTGTTGCTTGACCGCGCAAACACCGGCTGCTGGTAAATGACGTCGCCACCATACGCGTAATCGCTCGCCGGCGCTGCCACCGCCGCGTCGTCTTCAAAGGTGTTGTCGTTGTAGTCTTCGTACTTGAGATAGTGTTCCGTGACCGGGTTGGCTTGCGGCACCACCTTCGCTGCACGGCTGGAATTGAAAAGCGGGGCTGAAAACATTTTCTTCCGCACCACCGCCTGCTCCCTCTTCACCTCCGTCTTTTCGACCTTGTCGGCAAGGGTGGTGGCTGACTTTGCGACCGTCACGGCGGCCTTCTCCGGCGCCGCTGCCGTCACTTTCTCTGCGCGGCCGGCTGAGGACGCTGCTGACGCTACCCGCCTCAGCATGCTCACCTCCTGTTCCACATGCCGCTCGAAAACCGTGTCGCGGCTCACCCGTTTGCCGAGCTTTACGCACTTGCTAAAGTAGAAGTCAGCAAGAATGCTGTACAAGCCCAACTTGTTAGACACCTCGGTGTGGATGCCCAGCATCATGCACAGCACCTTGAGGGCCGGCACAGCGAGGTTGTCGATACCGGTACCAACGACTCGGTCGAGGAGGCTGCGCATGTACACCGCAATGCACTCCTTCACCGACTCCTCCGTTTCTTCGGCGGCCGGGTCGGATACAGCCGCACTTGATGACGGCTCCCCATCTGCTGGGGCGAGAGCGGCGGTACGAGATGGCTGCGAGCCCACAGTAGCTGACTCGGGCACCGTCTGCGATGCCTGTGGTGCGCAGCACAGCGGTGCGCCGTCTAGAGGTCCACCGAGGGCCGTTGCCGGGGCGCCGGTTGGAGAGGCCTCGCCCTCGTTGCGTGCGCGTTTCTGCCCAACCGTAACATCGGCCTCTTCGGTGGAATGTGCTGCCGTAAGTGCGTAGGGCGTCGGAGGCGAGGCTGATGCCGCGCTGTTGCTTGCCGTGGGTTGCGGAGGAGAGGATATAGCTGTGGAGGGGCCGATATTGTCGGACAACTCGGCAACCGCAGCAGCAGGCGTAGCCTTTTTCTTGGTCTTTGCGCCGCCGCGTGTCGTAGCCTCGCGAATCGCCTTGCACCATCTACGGCGCTCCTCCAAGGACGCCTGCTGGAGGTTGCGCAGGGCTTGACTGAAAACGCCTTTGCGAATCTCATCCTCCTCGCTGCGGAGCGCCGGCCGCAAGTCCTCGAATGGGTTTCCCATTGCGTTGCCGGTGCCTCTGTCTGCCGAGGAAGGGGGAGGGAGGGCGGAGAGACGGAAAAGGGGACGATGAGCACGCTGAACCGAAAACGGAGGCGAGCGATTGAGTCAGCCCACCGCTCGCGTTAACCCGATGACTCCCTCCTGGCGGCTTTGGCTCCTATCCTCTCCGCTGTTGCTTCTGCAGTGTATGTAGTGTATGTGGTGTACCTGTGCCTACGCACGCCTGTGTGCGGGTGAGGTGAGTATGTATGGGTGCAGATGCAGTGCCGTGGTGAGTCTTCGAGATCTGAGTCGTCGATCGGCGTTCTCTTTCCGTTGGCTGCTTTGCAGGGGCGGGGGTGGGATGGAGTGACGAGAGCGGAAGTCGGAACCAAAGCAACGACAGGCGGCAACGACGACAACAAACGAGCGAGTAAGTCGGGAATGCAACGAGAGACGCGGAGCGCTTCGCAGTCCCTGAAGCATGCAGCATGCATACGCGCTGCGAGAGACAGACAAGGGAAAAGGACGTGGGCGCCAGCAGCAACGCCCGTCATAAAAGATGTTTGAGGAGGAGTTTGTCCTTTGCTTCAGTGCGAGTGCGCGTGAGTGCTGCGAATGCCGCCAACGTTCTTCCCCCCGCTCTGACACACACCACGCCAAGCGGAGCACTGAGCGCGTGCATGCGCTCCAGCTCATTGTCTAAGAGAGAGGGGAGAGGGGGGGGGTCTACGTCTGTGAATAAGAGCCAGGGTGCGACACGTGCAGGGGTACAAAACACACACCGCTCGCCATCAGAGAGAGAGAGAGACGGGCGCGGTTTACTTCGATCCGACGATGCGCCCCATCAAGCCGGACATGGAGCCCATGGCACCGCCCTCTCTCTCGTATTCTTCGCCGAATCGCTTCGACGACTTCTTCGCCATGACCAGTGCCTGGCGTATCGTCAAGGCAGACTCGTCGCCTTCACGAACCTTCTCAGCGTCCATGTACGGCTCCAAGTCGCGGTGGACGTAGTCGCGGTAGTCGCGGTAAAACTGCTTATACTCCTCGGTAAAGGAGCTGAGCAGCAGCAGCGCGAGTGCCACAACGACCAGGAAGAGAAGCGACACGACAGCCGCGCTCTTCTTAAAGCCCTGGTGAACGAAGAGAAGAATGTCACTACCAGTGGAGTTGGGCGGAAACGCCACCGGCTCCGGTGGAGCACCGCCTGCCGTTGCTGGTGCCATCGGCACTGGTACCTGCAAAAAGTCGCACAACGGCTGCCACCCATCGCGCACTCTGTACACAAGCAGCCGGTCGCGCGGGACCACCTCCTTCACGTGTTCCTCGAACAAGTCGAGGGCCCCAGAGAGGCGAAGCGTCGTGTGCTGCATCGAGATAGGCACGTTCTGCGCCGTCATGGCAGCGAACGAGGACGGCGACGGGCGTGCACGGCCCCCCCGCTGGTTGTTGGGGCTGATGAGGGCACGGCGCAGGTCGACCATGTCAAGGAGCATCATGTGCAACTTCGACGCGTTCCACCAAATCGCACTCTTCTTGCACTCCCGCACCAACGGCTGGAGCCACTGCTCCATGTCCTTCTCCCACGCCAGCTTGTCCGGCTCCTCCACGAGAATGACGCGTGTGCTGCGTGGGCACTCTTTGAGGATGGACTCGAAGGCGACGGTGGCGGGCGGGCCGACCAACGAGTCAAAGAAGAGTGGAGCCCGTGGAGACGCAGACGGCGTTGTGCTAGCCGTCGCACACTCTGGCGTCCTCGACGCGCAAGGGTCACCCGACGACGACGGCACCGCTTCCGTGGATGCCGTATGCTGAGGAGCTTGGAGCACCTCAAAGTCGAACGTCTTCTCCCCACGCATGACCGCCATCCACTCCTGCGGATGAGTCAGCAGGCGGCCCTTGCGTACGCTGTCCTCAAAGGTGTAGGGGTGATAGCCGAGCATGCGGAGAGCGGGGCCAAGCGCGCCGCCGTTGGGAATCATTGTCAAGACCAACAATCGCGGCGGCACGGCCGAGGCGGCCTTGCGCAGTACCCTGGCAAAGTGCAGCATTGTAAAAGGGAAAGCAACGAAAAGTGGTAGGGTTATCGCCAAGCGGCGCAGTCTGAGCGCGTGCGCACACAGTAACGTGTGTCGAATGCGATACTTTGTCTCCACAACGGCAGCGGCGACCATGACCGACTCAAGCCATTAGCAGCAGCGACCAATGAGCGCGGCCATGTTAACCGCTTGAAAAGCAAACATGATAAGGAGTTGGAGACGAGAGCACCAGTTGGCGAGAGAGGGAGAAGGATAGGAAACAGGCGCACGCGCAGGGGGTGGGTGAGCGGTGAGATAGTCACATCCATACGTCAAGGAGAGGGTGAGACGCCACGGCTTCCGACGGGGCGCGCCCTCGGCCATCGGCTCCCGAGTCGAGGCAGAAAAAGGGGAGGGGTACGGAAATAGGGTGGTGCATATCTCGTTGGGTACATGCACGCGCGTGCGGCTACTGGGTCGTTTCGCTGGCACAAAGCCGGCGACCAAAGGTCTGAATCTTGGCTATGATTAACCTGTGAGGATCAACGGGCTGCACAGAAGAAATCAGATGAGTATGCGACCAGCGGAGCAGGTGAAGAGACACGGTGCACACCGCAGACAGTACCCCCGCACACATCAACACAGACAGACAAGCAGACGAAGAGCAGGCCAACGTCCAAGACCGTACACAGAGCTACACGGGTGAAGAGGCGCAAGAGAGCGGACGTCACACATGCACACGAGCATCACCGCACGTTTCGTTGCTTTCATCTTTTGCTCCTTCTTCCGACGGTCTCAACAAGCGCCGCGTGAAAACGCGCTCCTTTCTCGTCATGAGGGGAGACAACGCCAGGAGCGGTCGAGCTCCTCTAGGCTCAGCCCCGGCGTGGGAACGTGCAGAAGGCGCATGGGCGGTGTCTTGTGCGCGACAGCCGCATCGCTTGCCGGGGAGGCGGCGCGATAACTCTCCTCGACCGCCTGCGCGAACGTTTTGTTTGCTCCGCAGACCGTTTTGTTGAGCTGTGCCGCCGCCTTCCCCGCCGTCACACATGCCACGGCAGCTTCCTTGAACGCCTTGGACTCGCGTCTCTCCACCTGCGCCGGCGTCAGGAGAAACAAAGGGCGAGCCTCTTGGCGGATGCGGACGAGCGCCGGGCGCAGCTCCTCATCGTCTTCGCATAAGTCAGAGCAGGCCGGTGACGCCGCTGCAAGTTCACTCACACTGCCACCGCGACGCGCCCCCTGCGCCCCCTCCTTTCGAAGCCGCTGGTGATCGCGCAGCAGCCGGCTTCGCTCGTGCGCTTGATAGTCGCCTGGCAGCCTGGACAAGGTGTCAGCGAGGGCCACGTTTAGTGACGCAGGTAGCCATGTGTGCAGGGCTGTGCCCTCCTCCCTGCTCTGGAGCAGCGGCGGCTCTTCAAACCAGCGGCCCTCGCGCAACAGTCGCTCCACCTCTACATGCATTGCTGACTGGACCGGCATGTAGATTGGCACAACCAGTGGCAGCGGTGCGTTGCTTGTGGGCATATGCGCTTCACCATGGCCTACCCGTGGGCACTGTGATGCGTAATAAGCCGCCGTCCATGCTTGCACAGCCTCGTTGTTGAACGTTGGTGCGGTCCACAACAAGGTTGCATGTGTGACCTCCTCGACGAGGGCGTGTAAACACGACCAATACCCTGAAAACGCAGGCCAAGTGTTGAGCGTCACCCGGACATCGGCGCCGGGCGCGGCGTGCATCCGATTCATGATTTCTCGGTGAGCCGGCGACGTATGTGAGTGGGCTCGTGTGTAGCGCGGCACCTTCGCCATCATCATCTCTGCATCGAAGCTGGTTGTACCCGCTTCACTGGCGTCGTTAGCTTCCCTCAACAGCCGCTCCAGCTCCTCGGCCTCCTGCTTCAATGGCGTGCTCTCGCCATCCTCGCCAGCTGAGGTGGATAGAGGGCTGTCAGTGTCGGCGGACGCGGCGACAGAAGGTTCCTCCATTGTGCGCTGCATGAGCTGCCCGACATTCTGCAAGAGACGCTGTCGTTGTGACAGGCGAGGCGGAGCAGCTGCGTCGCAGTCAATGATCGAATTCTCGATGAGCGCGCGCAAATGGTCTGGCGGGGCGTCGAGAGAGAGCGAGAGGTCGCCCGGGCTGCCCGAAGACGCGAGAAGGGTGTGCGCCACCGCCGTCGCCGCCCCAGACGGTGACGTCGCGTTGGTGTGCTTCCACAGTCGCCACTCGTTCTCCACGTCATCGAGGTCCACCTGGTGGCTCTCGAGCGGCGTCGCACTCCGATCTCGCCACCGTAACGCATTCATCACACCGTTACTGAAACCCACCGCAGCCCCGCGTGCCGTTCTTGGGTTCTCGCTCATGTACACGTGCGTGCGCGCGCAGTGGGCATCGCTGTCAGTCTGACCCGACGAATAGGGGGCATCTGTAGAGTCACAGAGCTGGCGTGGGAGCTGCGGCGACGCGCGGTGGAGCTCTTCAGCAGATCGCCCGACGCTGCTGGGGCCCTGCAGGTACGCGTGCAGCGCCTCCTCTCCTGGCATCGGTGCGGTCGTGTCCACAACGATGGACAGCTCGAAGCTGTGGAAGAGCTGCATTTCCGCCACGGCCCACGAGTAGAGCACGTGGAAGGGGACCACGTCATGGCGACGCAGCTGCCGCAGCGTCCGCCCCAACGCTGGGTGACGGCACAGAGTCGGCCATGGCGTGCAGAGGACAGGTAACCGGCACCACGCCGCGTCGACAGCTCCAACGTCCGTCACGGAGGTGGCAGAGGGGGCGCACACCCCCGCGCGACTTCCTTCTGCGCTGCGGGAGTACAGTTGGTGAGTCGATGGTAGCTCAAAGGAGATGCTGCGCCAACTGTCGCGGACAAGCAGCGCGGCAAGGTCATGCAGGAACTGCTGCGAGACAAGCAGCCGCGTAGGCAGCTGCAGCACGAGTGCCAGCTGCGGAAGAAGTCGTTGACCCAGCTCGTGCAGACAGTCGATAGCGCCACGAAACACCCGCTGAGGGTCTGCGCCACTACCCCACAATTCCTCTGCTCCCAATATGGCGTCGAGCGGGTACTCATGTGGTGCAATGAAGCTGTTGCGCGCACGGCGAGGCGGGCTGCTACCCTCCGTGCTGCCACGGCGTAGAGAGGGCAGCTGCGCTATGGTCAAGTCTGGAAAGAGGCGGAGAACGAGACACAGAGGTGGAGACGGCGCGGCGGGCGTCACGCCGGACTTTCCTCCACCGTTGTTGTCAGCGGTGGCAGCGCTGAGCTGCGCTAGGTATGACTCAATGGGAGCCCATACATCTTCGTAGCGCCTCGAGCTGCCACCACCGGCGTCTGCGCAGGCACCCAACGCGCAAAGCGGCGGGAGAGTGACGCTAAGACCTGCGGCCGAATTACACGCCGTCGTTGCCTGAGGACGGGCGACCTGCGAGGCGGACAGAAAACGGTGCGCATGCATCACCGACTCGTGCTGACGTTGACGCAGAGCGCCGCTGGCACAAACAGGCCGCGAGCTCACAAAAGTGGGGTGCGCCTCGAGCTGCGTAGGCGCGGCAGCCGCCACGGACGTGTGTCGGAGGCGCCGCAAGGCAGTCCCTGACCTCCGCGCAAACATACCGCGTTTTTTTTTTGCGAGAGACGAGTTATGTGCTCCAAGGGTTGCGTGCTTTTCCCCCCTTTGGTTGCAGTCGATGGTTCCCCTCGACGGTAAAGCAGCGTGCCTACACGTACCTCAGTCGAGCGAACACAGTCTCTGAGGGCGACAGACAAGAAAGACCGCAAGGAGCGAAAGAGGCAGGGAGAAGTGAGCGGATAGTGCAGGTGAAAGAAGGTGGTGGCATGTGCCCAAGGACGAGCGAGGGGGGGGGGAAAGGTGTGGCAATCGCGTTAACCAGCTGGGCCGCAGCCCAGAAGCGGGCCCTTTCACGTAGCGAACCCCGAGAGCGGTACGTGTGCAGACCGCAATCGCACCTTTTTTGTGCCCTGCGTCTGCGTGTGCACTTGTAGAGGGATGAGGGTGTGCGCCGAGTGAAAAGACAGGCATACGCGTGCGATTCCCTTCCTGTTTTCGCTGCGGCTTTTAGTCTCTGCTCACGTGTCTCGAGCAGTTCCGCACCTGTGAATGGGTCGAGAGGTGATGAGGCGCGCGAAGCGATGACGCAGACGGAGAAAGGAGACGGGGGGGTGCGGTGTGTGTGTGTGTGGGGGGTCGCCTTTACTTAATACCCAGTCGCCGGTCCCGTGGTGCGTGGCCTCGAAGAAGCCGCGGCCCATCGTTTGTCACCTCTACCCGCTGCCGTGACGCCTTGAGCTCCTGTGCAAAGTTGTAGCGTGCCTTGAGCGCCGCCAGTCGCCGGTGTGCTGCAGAGGTCGTCGTCTTGTCACAGGGCGATGTATCGCTTTCATGATGCCTCGTCTCCGCCTGCGCCTCTGCCGCCTTCACGTTAGCGCCCTCGTCACGGCCAGCCCCACCCCTCCAGCCAACACTGCCGCACCCGCTGTCCAAGCGAGGCCGATCACCAACCAAACGCTCCGCAAGTAGCTGGCGTCGCAGCGCGTGCCCATCCAGAGGCTTCGCGTGCCCATAACCCCTCGCTTCCTCGGATGCGTGCATATTGTCTCGCAGGCGTTGCAGCCACTCGTCAGTATGCCCGCGAAGAGGAACACCGGTGACCGACTCTGTTGGTGTGACAGTGGTGTGCGTGCGTGCCTCTGCGAGAGGTTGCGATGTCCCGTTCAACAGCTTTGCTGTCCCTTCTCGCGCCCGTCGTTCTGCATACTCGGTCAGCTGTACTGCCTCGGATAGGGTCCTCGTCTGCGCTGTCTCGACCGTGGCGAAGAGCACTTCGATGCGGTAGTCCTTGGAGACGCGTGTCGCGTACTCGAAGGCGTGGAACGGCTGATGCGTTTGCTTGTACCCCATCGCGTACTCGCTGAGGCACGGCTCGGTTACCACGAAGAGGCTGCGTGGGATGAGGTGGAGGCGAGGGTACCACGGCGCGTCCTTGTGCTGAAGGTGCAGCACGCTCGTGGAGACCAGGTTCAGCATCCCCACGTAGGAGCCGATGGACGATGGGTGGCGGTGGACAGGGTAGCCGCTGAAGGTGCCCACCATCTCACTAACCTGGCACACGTTGGGCACGGAAGGGATCAGACCCAGAAAGAAGAAGCGGTAAAGCACCCGTTGCAGTGTCTGGCAGCTCGAAAGCGCGAAAGCGAGGGTGTCTTTCCCGGGAATGCCAAGCTCCGTCTCATAGAGGTTGACGCAGTAGCGCGCCTCCTCGGCGACGTAAGCGGCCCGGGGATCCTGCAGGAGGTGCAACAGCTCCTCGCTCATCGTGGTCTCCTCCGCCCTTGTTATCACGCCTTGATATCCTACAAGACCGTCCACGAACAGCTTCCGCATCGCGTATGTGCTCCGCGGCTGCCCCACGCTCTCCTGCATTGGAGCCAGCAGCTCCCCCTCCAAAGATGTCGACAAGAGCCCTTCATCGCGCTGCCGGCGGCGTCGGCAGTCGTCGAGCACTTCTTGATCCGTTTGCTCGTTTTCTTGGTGCGTGCCGGGGCGCTGCGCAGATGCGGCCGCCGAGTCGCCCAACAAACCGCCCACACTGACGCTGCCACCCACCCTGCCGTGACGCATCGCCACAGTCCACGAGTTCGCGCGCTGGCGCGACTCCAAATCGCCCACGCCGTACATGGTGTTGTAGAGTGCCGAGTCCTTCGGGATTGTTGTCCACCCTTCGTGGCCATGATACTGATCCGCTGGCAAGCCATTTAGATCGATGTCGTCCTCGCCACCGTCGGTAAACTCGACAGCAGAGGCGGCGTGCGCCTCGAGCGACTCGCGCAGCAGCTGCTGTCGGGCCTCGCGCGACGGGCGTGGCGCCTCTCGCGCGTGCTCGTCAATGCCGTCATAGAAACCACAGGAGCGTGGCAGCGGTGTGAAAAGTGAGCCGGCGACTGACTCGTCCACCGGAGAGTCTCCTGGGTTGTTGGCCGCGTTGCGGCGCTGTCGGTATTCCTGACGCTGAGAAGTGTAGCCGTCCGAGGATGCATATCCGCCGTCGCTTGTTAGGGGCGGTGGCAGCGGGTCGCCCGGCTTGAGAAGTCGACATCGTGGGCGGCGCTGGTGGTGGTAGCACCGCGCACCGTCGCCTTTAGATCCGCTGTCAAACGAGTCAGGCGTGCGGGGGTTCGAAGTAGCAACCTTAGCGTTAGCGGGCTCACTACCTTGTGAACGGCCATGGCTCCGCAGAGTCCTGGGAGCGACACGCCGCGCCGGTGCTGCTAGCGATGGGGGAGGAATGTGAAAGAAGAGACGACAGGAGCAACGCAGCCACATGCTTGCCGATCACAACCGTCGCTTGGGCAGTGCGGGCGTCGACGAGTGAGTGCTCCCAACGAGACTTGTGAAGCAACTTTTTCAGATAGCTGTGCGCAAGTGTCGTTTCTGAGAGGCTGACTGGCTGAGTGCGAGTGCAAGCCAAGTCGCCAACACGCATTCAAACATGTACGGCACGATGACGGACAGCATGAGAGACGGCAGGCAAAACAGAAAGCAGAGTTGATGCGAGCCACTGCACATCCAATGTTGACTAGGAGGGACGCCACAGAAACAAAGGAAAAGCAGAGAGACGACGAAGACGCCGAAGGTGGGTCGTTGTATTTTCGTCTCGAACGTCTTCTTCCGCTACCCAAGTATGACATCGATAACGGCCGCGGAGCAGACGTCTACATATGCAGCGATACGTGCTTGGCATCTTCCGTATTCGCTTTGGCTTCACCCACCCCCTTGGGGGTTCAAGCCCTTACCCTTCACAGCGCTATAGAATTCATGTCTTTACTCATCATCGAGGGGTGCCGAGACGAGCTCGCACGCACGCGCGGCAGACGGGCGACGAGGTTGCGTCGATTGCATTTTTTCTTTCGTTTTCTTTGTTGTTTCGTCAGGGATTTGGGGCGGTGCTGCGCCTCATGCGCTGTGCCTTGTGTTTCATGCCTAGGAGAGCATTCAAAAACAAAAGCATAGAGAGGATAAGCCCCGTGCATCGCCCGGGAGGGAGGGGGGTTGCGTTTGCTTGTGTGTGACGCAGTACGAGGGGCAGAGAGGGGAGGGGGAGCAGGTTTTCGTTTTTTTTGTTTGCTTCAGCGTGTGTCCGTTGCTCTGCCGCACAGCAACAACTCAACGCCAGCCCCATCCCGGCCCTGCCACAGGCCCCCGCCAGCGCGGTGCGAAGCATGCCACAGACACGCACGCGTCACACCAGATGCGCCGACACGGTCATGTGAGCACCGTCCCCGCCCTCCAGCTCTACCCGCTCACCCACCGCCTCGCGGGTCGCCTCACAGCCGCTCCCCCGCTATGCCGGCTGCCACCCCTCGTGCATCCCACCCCCTCCCCCCTCGGGGCGGCTCAGGCCTCCCCACACCAGTGGGCCGTGCGAGGGCCGGGCAGTGGGATGCGTTCGAGTCACGCGGACACCCTGCCCATCATGTGGAGAGTGCACACGCGCGTTCGCGACTGCAGATCACCCGGACGCCACGCCGCCCAGGACCTGACGGTCTGCCGTCAGCAGCGATGCACCGCCCGGCCAGCGCCAGAGGCAGCTCGGCATTTGGCAGGGGATAGGGATGGGGATTGGGGTGGGGTGGGGGGGATACTGCCTGGCTTCCTCTCACCGAGAGAGAGAGAGAGGTACGGGGGAGAAGGTGCGCTGGGCCCTGAGACGCCACGCACTGGGGTGCGCCCACACCCCATCGTCAGAGGTGTGTTTGAGAGGAGAGGCGGGGAGAGACATAAAAACTATGAAAAAGAACCAGATAACAGTGCAGCGGAGGGGCAAAGAGCCAAGAGAAGTCCATCCCCCTTCTCCGTTATAGAAGCACGCCAACGTTCATGCACGAACACACACACGCACACACACAGAGAGAGAGAGAGAGAGAGAGCTGGCGGAGCACCAGTGACTTGAGTAGAGGAGCCAAGCCAAAGGCGGGAGAGAGAGAAGAGAGCGAGCAACGGCACCAGCACACCACAGCAGAAGATACATGAGAAGAGATAAGCGGCTAAGTGGCGCAACGATGCACTTCGAAATAAGAGGGGAGAGATCGAAGAGAAGAGATGCCGAAAGGGCGCCACACACCGACAGCCACAAAGGAAAGCGAAGGGAGTGAGATGCAAACACGAACGACAACAACGGGGAAGAACAGGTCGTACGTGCGAAGCGAAGAGACGAAAGAAACATCGGGAAATGGGAAAGCATGTGAACCTCGTGTATGTGTGTGTGTGTGTGTGTGTGTGTCTGTGGCGGGCGGGCGGGGAGAAGGGTCGAATGAGCATCCCACACGAGGAAGAGAAGCATATGAAAATATAATATATATGTCGCAAGAACGCAAAAGGAGAGGGGAACGCCTACGTCATGAAGTCATTGCGTGTGTTTGCGTATGGGCGAGGCAAGCGGGTGTCGTTGCTCATAGCGCTGGGCAAGGAAGGCTTCCGCCACGTACAAGAGCAAAGAAAACGAACGGCCAAGAAGAGACATCGCACTTGACCCGCCGGCACTGCGCTGTACTGTGACGGCAACCTAGTCGACCCTCACAGACGTATCGCCACACTGTGAGCTTGCAGAATGGCTAGTTTCGCATCCAGCTTCTTGGTGAAGTTGCAGCCCCCTATCGTATGCAGCTTCGACAGAACCGGCGTTGCGGCCTTCTCAAACTCGTTGTTTGAGACTTGCCCAGTGCACAGCACAACGGAGTCTACTGCCAGTGTCTGTTCCTTGCCCTCCTTATCAACGTAAACGAGGCTTGTGCCGTCGAAGCTCTTGTACGTAACCCCATCCACTGCCTTGACGCGGTTCATGCGAATCTCAAGGCGATGGATCCACCCGGTCGTCGCGCCAAGATGTGCCCCGAGTTTCCCACGGGTGCGCTGGAACATGGTCACCTCACGGTAAGGACGAGGAGTCACGGGCTTCACGAGACCGCCCGGAAGGGGTGAGCAGCTGTTGCTGCCGCTTGCGCCGGTGGATATGCCGGCCTTCTCTTCGTCCTGAGCAATGGCAGCACACTTGATGCCCCACTTCTTTCGGAACTCGGCGTTATCCTGCTTTTCAAACTTGGTGTACTGCGCCGCGGCGACCGTCTCCGCCGAGGTGCTGTGCGGGGAAGTGAGGAACTCGGCCATGTCGAAGCCAATGCCGCCAGCACCGATGACGGCCACCCGATGGCCCACCTTCTCCGGATGCAGGAGTGCCTCAGTGTACGAAAAGACGTTGGGGTACTTTTCCATGCCAGCAATGAGCGCACCCGATTTGGCGTGCGGCACACACCCGGTTGCCACTACCACCTCGTCGTAGCCGACGGTTGCAACCTCCTCCACGGTAGCGCGCCTGTTCAACTTCAGCGTCACATTCGCGTGCTTCGTCAGCGTATTTGTCCAGTAGTCGATGCTGCTCTGGAACTCCTCCTTGCCAGGGATGCGCTTTGCTAAGTTGAACTGGCCGCCCAGCACCGAGTTTGCCTCGTACAGCGTGACGCGGTGGCCACGGTCGGCTAGCGTGATCGCAGCGGACGCGCCAGCGGGGCCGCCGCCGATTACGGCTACCTTCTTCGCGGCGGGCGCGGGTAACGCTGCGCGTTCCGCCTCATGCGCAGCCAGTGGGTTGAGCATGCAGCAGGCCGTCTTTCCAACGAAGATGTTGTCCAGGCAGGCCTGGTTGCAGGCAATGCAGATGTTGATGCGATCGGCCGCGCCTGACATTGTCTTCTTCACAAAGTATGGATCACTGAGGAAGGGGCGCGCCATAGCAACGAGGTCCGCCTCGCCGTTCTCCAGTACTTGCTCCAGAATGTCGGGGTGGTTCATTCGATTTACCGCAATAAGAGGAATGTCGATGCCTTGACGGCGAAGATGCGACCGGACCGCCGCTGTGGCCCAGGTGTACCCCGCACGCGGCACAGAGGTGGCGATAGTCGGCACGCGGGACTCGTGCCAGCCAATGCCGCTATCGATGATGTTCGCTCCAGACTTGGATACCTTCTCCGCCAGCTCGAAAACCTCCGCCTGCGTCGAGCCGTCGGGGACGAGATCCAGAAGTGACACACGGAACGCGATGATGAAGTTCGGCCCCGTGGCATCCCGCACTGCGCGAAGCACCTCCAGTGGAAAGCGGATGCGGTTCTCGAAGCTGCCGCCGTAGTCGTCGGTGCGGTGATTTGTGTGCCGGGCGATAAACTGATTCAGCAGGTAGCCTTCGGAGCCCATAATCTCCACCCCATCGAAGCCCGCCTTCTGCGCGCAGATCGCAAGGCGAGCAAAATCCTCGACCGTCCGTTGGATGAGTGGGACACTCATCTCCACCGGCACCTTCTGCGTGTGAGAGATCTGGCTCGGAATTGGCGACGGCGCGACGCACTGATCGCAGGTGGAGTAGCGGCCGGAGTGCAGCATTTGCAGCAAAATGTGCCCGCCCTCGACGTGCACCGCGTCGGTGACACACCGCAGCTGGTCGGCATCCTTCGGGCCTAACACGCTCTCACCAGGATACAGAACGCCCTCCGAGTTGGGCGAGAAGCCGCCTGTGACGATGAGCCCGGCCTTGCCTTTCGCCCTCTCCCTATAGAAGCGTGCGAGACGCGCGTAGGGGTTCCCTTCGGCGGCTGCGGCGGAGCGAGTCGCGTGTATCGGTGACTCCAATCCCGTGTGCATGCTGGCCATCACGACGCGATTGCGCAGCTTCACAAAACCGAGGTCAAGCGGCTCCAAAATCTTTGCGTACTGCTTCATTTTTGTGCAATTTCGTTGCCGTCTGTGTCACGTGTGTGGCGATGAGACGCAGCAGGTGCGTGTTCGTGTGCCGTGGGGCAGTCGCAGTGACGGTCACACTCGACGAGCAATATAGGGTCCAACAAGCGATCTGAAAGAGAGAAGCACAACCAACGATAAGGAGAATCACGTCACATGGAGAAAGATCACTCGACGTGTGCTGATGTACGTGTGTGTGTGTGTGTGTGGAGGAGGAGGGCGGCAGCGGGGGACGGGAGTGAGGGAACACGGTTAGTGTGCACAATGCAACGGAGAGGATATGGATGCCAAACTGATATATGCGATGCTCTTTTCGAGTCACCACACGTGCACACATAGGCATCATGCACGCATAGATTGCCGTGTTTCAGGTTGCGCCCTCCTCACCGCCTGCCCACGCCCATCCTCGAGAGCCAGCGGTGTTGCATATTGCTAGACTGCCACCAGTTTCGTTTCATCGCGCCCTCCATTCAACTCGCAGGCGGGCGGGTATTTGATGGGGCTCAATGCGTTCGTGTGCCGCGTGCTTCCTGTACTTTGCTTGCCTTCTTTGGACCCTTTTTCAGCCCACATCCAATGAACAGGGACTCTCTTTTTCCACCCGCCCCCAACCGTCACCCCCCTCCTTCTTCGGTGACGGGCACCTCGCACGCCCATCTGAGGCGGGGCAGTCAGCCGGAAAAGAACGAGGTCCTGTGCGTGTGTTAAGAGATGCGAATAATAGGCACGGCACGGGCCGTGGAGCCGACAGTAAATATTCCTTTTTCACATATGTACGTATACAGGGTATAAGTGTAGGTTGCTGTGTATAGTCTCTCTCTCTCTTCAGCAGTTTCGTGCTCGTCACTTGTCTACATACATTCCAGACCGCTCTGTTCCGGCTGTTTCCATTTCGCTCGCTCTCTCCCATCTTTCTCTCTCTCGTGCATGGACTCTTGTTGCCCCACCCCCAGCCCAGCCCACCCCACCCCGTTCGTGCGTGCGTGCGCGTGTGGGCGTCATCCTTTTCTTCCCCCGTGACGCGTGCTCTCGGTGCATACATCGTCCCTTATCCATGTGCATTGAGGGGGAGGTGGGGTGGTGCGTCTCGCACCGGCGTGCGGGCACCGAGGCATCAACAGCAAGAAGGACTGACAAGACTCACATGCATTTCTTTGTTGTTTCCTTTATCAAAAAGAAAACAACAAAGAAATGCACACACACACACACACACGCGGGATCAACAGCGCCACAGCAGGCCTCGGGGGCACTGCTCCCTGTAGCGAGCACCCATCACACGTGCAGAGAGAACCGCGAAACGTCAGCGTCGAACACACACGGAGATAGATATATGAGGAAACAGAAAGAGAGAGAGAGATCTTTGCGACCTGAAGCGAGCCCGTTGCGTGAGGCCCTGTATGCGGGAGCGCTGATAGGCAGGTGCGTGGTGATGAAAGCGCGGCCACGACTACGGTGAGAGACGAAGCTCCGCAACTGCACTAAGGCAAGGAGCGGGAGACGGCGGGGAGGAGGTGGGGGGCGCCTTCAACTGAAACACACCGCTAACCCCTTCCCGCCATCATTGTCGCTCGCTGCTCTCGTCCAAACATCACCGCACCGTCATCATCTGTGCCCCATTCCTTCTTGGCTCCACGGGACCATTTCAGCATAGGCACAAAAAAAACAAAACCATAAAAAACAAGAAGAGGGAAAAATAAAAGTGTTTTCGTACAGCGTGTGTTATATCAGCAAGAAGCGCACACAAGAGCACAGAGAGACATGCGCACGCGCGCCCCGGGAAAGGGGTACACTAGCC